>NC_057006.1:1574599-1889467 GCF_000002595.2 Chlamydomonas reinhardtii | reverse complement strand
CCCCCCCCAGCCCTCCCCCCCCCACGCCCTCCCCCCCCACGCCCTCCCCCCCCCAGCCCTCCCCCCCACCTGTAGTTGTAGTACTCGCCTCCCGGCGCCAGCATGTAGTAGACGCGGTTGTCCAGGCCGCGGAAGGAGATGGTGGGGCCGCGCTCGTTGCCCTCGGCCGTATGGTTGAACACCACGTCCAGGATCACCTGAGGGGGGCAGGGGGGGAAGGGGCAGGAGGGGCAGTAGGGGGAGCCGTTGATGGGGTGGACGGAGGGGTTTCCAGAAGGTTGTTATATAACGGCGGTGGGGGGGAGGCAGTGGTGTGGCAGCCGTTGGCGGTAGCAGGTCAGGAGGGGTGGAAAGAGTCCAGAACAGGACGTACACACGCCAACGCCAGCCTCGGCGCCCTCTCCCGCCCCCACCTCCCTTCATTATCCACCCCCGCCCCCTCCCAGCCTGCTCACCTCGATGCCGCGCCTGTGGCACTCCTTGACCAGCTGCTTGAACTCGTCGCAGGAGGCGCGGGCCGGCGCGCCCTGGCCCACCGCAGCGCTGAAGCGGCCCATGGGGCTGAAGTAGTTGACCGTGGAGTAGCCCCAGAAGTTGAACCTGGATGAGGGGTGTGTGAGGGGTGTGTGAGGTGGTGATGGGGGTGATGGGGGAGAGGCCCACAAGGGGGGGATGAGGTGGTATGCCAGGATATTCCATAGCGCTCCCTTCAGCCCCTCGCAAGATGACCCCCAGCAAGGAGACCCCCGCGAGCCAGCGCTTTCACCGCGGGCTATGCCAAGCGCCCGTTTACTGGGATCTGGTGTCGGCTGCCCCGCACCCTCTCCAACCCCCATTCGTTGGGCTCGGTCATATACCCCCCCCCTTCCCCCTCACCTGTACTGGTCGCTTCCGGGGATCTGGCTGTAGTACTCGAGCTCGTTGAACTCGAACACGGGCAGCAGCTCAATGGCGTTCACACCCAGCGACTTGAGGTAGTCCAGCCGCTCCACCATGCCCGCGTACGTGCCTAGGCAGGGGGTGGGAGGAGGTGAGGAGGAGTGGGGGCGGGCGGTAAGTGGGCTTGCCTCTCTAAGGCCCTGGAGCCCAACTTGCCACGCCTCCTCCTTCTCCATTTCCTGTCTCTGGCCACCCGCCCCGCGGCCGCCCCGCACCTCTTCCCCTACCTCCCCAACCCCGCCCCCCGCCCCCCAAGCTTGTAGCCCTAGCGCGCCTCCACCTGCACCCTGGCCCCCACCCACCCCCCGCACCCCAAGCCCCGCTCCCCTCCCCTCCCCACCCCCTCCGCCTGCCGCTCACCCGGCGCCGCCACCCCGCTGCTGGCGTGCGCCGTGAAGCCCCTCACGTGCGCCTCGTAGATGACCAGGCTCTCCATGGGCAGGTTGAGCGGCGTGTCGCCCTCCCAGTCGAAGGCGGAGCCGCGGGCGGCGGGCAGCGCGGCGGCGGCCTGCGGTGGTGGTGGGGGGCACGTGCATGTGTGCATGTGGCGTTGCGAAAGCGCAATGTGCACGTGGGTCAGACCAGCTCAGGCCGTGGCCTGCCGCCGTGCCGCTGGCACAAGCCAGTCCCACAAGCTCCTCTTCAACCCCATCCCCATCCCCATCCCCGCCCCGCCCCGCCCCCAGCCCTCTCAACCTCTCCACAGTACAGCACGGCCCACGCCGCGCCCTCCACGCCCACCCACCTGCGGCCACGTGGGCATGACGCCCAGCACGCCCTCCTCGCCGTACGGCAGGTTGGGCCCCATCTGGCCCCAGCGCCGCCGGTTGAGCACAGCCACCGCGTACGGGTCCAGAACCACACGCCGCTGGAGGGGGGTGGGCGGGAGAGGGGGAAGGGGGGAAGCGGAGAGAGGGATTACCGGTAGTGCATGGATGAACGGATGGGTGGGTGGGCCGAGGTCGCGAGCGATGTACGGTAGTCCCGTACCTTTCCTGTCACACCAAATGTTACACCCAGCCCGTTACGACGCCCACTTGTTTGAGCCCACACCCGAGCACACCTTGTCACACACACACACACACACACACACACACACACACCACACACACACACACCTTGTCGTGCCTCATGCCCGGGTAGTCCTTGTCCTCCTCCTGGTGCACGCCCTCCACACGGTAGCCTGGAGGGAGGGGGGAGGGAGGAGAGGAGCAGGAGAGGTGAGGAGGGGTTCGGGTGAGAGGGTTCGGGTGAGGGCTAGGGAGAGGGAGGAGGAGGCGGTAGGTGGGCGCCTCGCGTCCTCTTCAGGCATACTTCGCTTGCCGCCGTCTGCTCCTTGGTGGGGCAGACGACTCATCCCTTGGCAGCTGCTGCCCAAGCCCCTACCGCCCCTGCCCCTGCCCCCCACCCGCCCCGCGTGCGCCTGCCCCCTCCCTGGCCGTCAGCTCCCACACCGCCATGTCCGGGACCGCAGGCCCTCCACACCGCCTCCCACCGCCCGCCTACCCGCTTCCTCCTGCCCCAGCCGAGCCCTGCCACCTCACCCCGCCAGGTACACCCCTCTGCCTCCCCGCTCCCTCACGCCCCAACCCCTCTAGCCCTGCCTGCTCCCTCCCCTGCCTTCGGCCCCTCTCCCCAAACCTCCTCCCCCTGCTCGCTCCTTCCCACCGCCACCGCTGCTTCCTATAATGTGTTGGGCTCGGGCCCATACCACCCCGCTGCACCCGCATATGCGGCTGCAGCTTCTCCTTGCTGCGCTGCTTTTTCAGGGGAGAGTTATCCTCCTCACTGCCTTTCCCCCAAATCCCCCCCCAGTCATCTCACCGTACAGCAGGTCGTCCCGCAGGTCGGGCAGCATGATGTGCCACACGTCGCCCGTGCGGTTCACATACGGGTCCAGAGGAATCTGCGGCGGCGGAATATGGGCGTGTGCGTGAGCGTGTGTGTTAGGTGCCCCTGCCAGCACGCATCAGCACCGGCAACAACATGACTACCAACACACCCGCTCCCACCGGCTACCCTGCCCGCCTCACCCACCTTCACCGCCACCACTTACCACCCCCACGCCAGCTCCCTCTAAACCCACCCGTGGGCTTGTGCTGGGTCTTGGTCCACTTCGGATTGGTACGAATGACCCCTCTTTCGCACCCCCTCAACCACCTTTCCCACCCCACCCCACCCTCTGCCCCCTCCCTCACCTCGAAAGTGGCCCGGCCTGCGTTGAGGTCAGCCTCCGTGAACAGCACCAGGCTCACGGACTCGGCGGAGGAGCTGAACACTGAGAAGTTGATGGCGCCCTGATGGAAGTAGGAAAAAGGGGGTGAGCAACGTTACGCAAGTAGGATTCTGTCGGAAGATTGGAGAAGATGGGAGCAGGAAGTGGGTTTGGTAGGGCTGGGCAGGAGCGTGCAGAGGAGTGAGTGAGGTAGGAGGAAATGTGCGTTGGGGTGTGTGGTGCTGGAGGCGGTGGAGGAGCGGGCGGCCGGGTGCGGGTTGGAGGTAAAGCGCGCAACACCCAGCGCACGAGAGGGGACCCGACTGGCGGGCAACCAACTTTTGTGAAGTTGTCGAGGGCAGCCAAAAACGTTGACCACATCGAGTAGTTTCCAGCTGCATGGCGCGCTCACCGTGTCAGCGTCGATGCTGGCGCCCAAAGGAGCTGGGCGCCCGGTCAGGGCGGGCCCATAGGCAGTAGATGCGGGCTGCCCGCTCGGCTCGCAGAACAACTTCTTGGTGCTGACAGTCGCAGGGCTCGACGACAGCGTCGGGGCCTCCAGCTCCACGGACACGACGCGCGAGGGCGGGAGGATACGCCTGCCAGCCCGCGCACAACATATTCCAGCATGCGTTATCCGTTTGGCCCGCAACCCCACGCGTGCATTGAGGCTTGATGTGCAAGAGTACAGACATGGCGGGCTAGCGACTAGATTGCTTGAAGCGCGCCGTCAAAAAGCGCTCGACAGGGAGCTGCAACTAAACCCCAAAAGCAGAATCGCGAGGCTTGCTCACCGGCCAGAAACTCCAGCGCGCCCGGGTGTCAAAGCAGGTGCTGTCACAATGCGCACGTTGGTTGCCTCGCGAGCCACGCTGCAGGCTGCCTGGCGACGAGCCGAGCCCGGCGCGAGGCCAGGGGCTTGCAGAAGCATGGCTGAGCCCAAATTGGATATTAATGCGTAGCAAGTATTGAAATTCGTCGACTCTCAGCTGGGAACACAAGGTTCAGAGAAGACCCAAGTCTAACACAGTCCAGCGTCAGCACAAGGGTATGCGGTTGTTGACTAGCGCCTGTTGCTAAGGCGCTTCCAGATTGAGCAGCGCTACACTGCGCGACTTTGCAAGGCCGGTTTGCCTAGCGCCCCGGTCAAGCGAACTGCATGGGGGCACGCAACATTCGCCCCATGCAGACCGGAGCTGGAAACGACTGGCCTCCTCCTCCTCTGCTACTACCATTCCCTGCCACGGACGTCAACTGCATTGAGTATTTCCGGTTGGAGACATGTCATGCGGAGGGACGCTTTGACAGTTCGGTGAAACGATGTCAAGTGGCATTTCCCCGTGCGTGGCGTGTCCCCAGTCGTCTCCCAGGCACCGCTCTGCCTGATCGTCAGTTTGTCGCAATAGCGGGTCGCCGTGAGATGAGTCGATGCAAAAGGGGTTGAGTTGGCTGCAGGCTGCAAGGTTGACCCCGCCGACGCGCGACTGACCTGACACGCGCGCGTGCAACGCCTCCCTCCCGTCGATGGCTTTGCACTCTAACCGGCACGCAAGCAAGCTCCATGCAGCATGCATTTAGCACAGTGCACATCACAGTCAGCATGTCAAGCGAGTTACAACATGACAGGATTCACAGCCCTTCTGACGCGCTTGGAATCAGTCGAGGCCATGGTGCCGAACCATAACCGTCGGGCTGTCCCGGACTGCCACCCACAGCTGCCACCCCAATCGCCTGTTCGCCTGAACCGCTTTGCAACTAAACGGCCCACGCCTTTTTCATCCGCTACCGCAACCTAGACCTTGAGTTCCGTTTTGATGTTCAGATGTACGCGCCGGCCGACAAACCGCCATTGCGCAAACAGCCGCACCCGAAGGCTGCAGCCATGTCGGGACAACCCCCGCTTCGGCCATTCCCTGAAAGAACCCGCGCAATCCGTGAAGTGTACACATGCACATCCGCCTTGCATGCATGCACAAAATGCATCACTGGTGCACTTCACACAAATGACATCCAAACATGCAACCACACCTCCACATACACAGCGCCCGCTCAGCGCCGCCGGCTGCTCCCTAGCGCCGCGCCCGCCACCAGCGCCGCGGCGGCAGAGGCGGCGGCGTGCGGCGCCCACACGGGCAGCTTCTGCAGCCAGCCCGCCAGCCCGCCGCCCTCGCGCTTGCCCCCGAACTTGTCAGCGCGGTCGTGCGGCTGTGCCCACCAGGCGTCGCCGCCGCCCGGGATGATCACGTTGGGGTTCATGTCGGGCTGCGCGGAACACGCACACATGTGGTATAGTTGGCAAATTATTGGATACGGGAAGCAGGCAGGCGTGGAGGCCCAGTGGGGTGGTGGCCAGATGGGTGGGCGCAGGGAAGGGGCAGGGGCACGGTCAATGAGTGCTGCACACAGCAGGCGACGCCCCTGCCCTGCCCTGCCCTGCCCTGCCCTGCCCTGCCCTGCCCTGCCCTGCCCTGCCCTGCCCTGCCCTGCCCTGCCCTGCCCTGCCCTGCCCTGCCCTGCCCTGCCCGGCGCTGCCCTGCCCTACCTTGCATGTGAAGTAGGCGGCCTTGATGTGGTACAGGTCAACTGCGTGTGAGCGAGTATGTGCGTGTAAGTGGGTGTGTTTGGCGTGTTTTCAAAAAGCGCAAGGAAAGAAATACGCGCAGGACAGTGTTGGCGTGTGTGTGTGCGGCACATGTATGAAAGCACATGGACAGCAAGCACGCAAAGCTGTATCATACGCACACAAGTTCACCCCTTGTGCATTCCAGCGCGCCGCCGCCCCCTACCGGTGCGGCCGATGCCGGGCACGTGGTACAGGTCGCGCACGTAGTTGCACAGGTTGGGATAGTCACGGATCAGCTTCCTGACAGTGTTAGGGGTGGGGTTACATTCATGCATATGTAAGAAGTGAAGGCATAGCCAGGCACAGTAGCATGGGGCAGGCGGCGGCGCAGGTGGCGGGGCCGGGGGTGGTGGTTTGGAGCAATGCGGGCAAGTGTGAAGGCGCGGGTGGGTGAAGGGCCAAGGACCGCCATCAGGCCCGACACGGAGAATCCACACATGATTGATGCGAACATGCCCATGCAATGCCGGATCGACAGGATCCATGGGAACGGTGAAACAAGCCTTTCTTATAAAGGACAGCACGCAATTAGCTGCTATCATACAACCCTTCCACAATTAAAACAGCGCGCAGTTTATATTACAGCAACTGCTGCGAGTGTGGGGATGCGGCCACGGCAGCGATACGACTTACTTGTTGGTCTTGTAGCACACGAAGTAGGCCTGGGGTTTGGGCGGCCGTGTGCATGTGCGGCCAGGGTGCCCGGGTGGGGGGCGGACGCAGTCAAGGTCCATATGGGACAAGTGTCTGTGTCCACTTATGGGACAATGCCAAGGGCACCTGGGGTCCTGTCCTGTCCGTGCCGGCCCACTCCTCCTATCCCCAGCTCCCTGCAGCTCCCACTTCGCTGCGTGCCCTCCCGCTTCACGTCCCTTGCTCCCCCCTCTCCCCCTCCTCCTCCTTCCCCAGCCCCTCACCTCGTCGAAGCGGATGAGCGTCATGAACAGCTTGATGTCCACCTCGGTCAGAGTGTCGCCGGTCAGGTAGCGCCGCCCGCCCAGCACGGACTCAGCCCGGTCCAGGCCGGCAAACAGGTCCTGGGGTTTCCGTGGGACGGGGGTTGCAAGGGATGCCAGGGAGCGTGCAAGAAGTGAGCAGCGTTAGGATACGGGCATCCATGCGCGCGTGTCAGCACTTGTGCAGGGGCGGGCGGCTCCTTATCGTATGCGGGGCGAGCAGGGGTGCGAGCTAGGCACGCCCATTGCACTCTGGACCCGCCCCCCACATGAATCTTCCCACCTCCCTCACCCCTGGCGGAATGGCGGAAACACCCCCCATCGTCACGCCATACCGCTCCCCTCATGTCTCTGTGGTTTCTCATCAAGAATGGTGACTACAACTCACTCAACGGCCCAAACCCTCCCACCCCTGCCTACACGCCTGGAGCCCCCGCCCGCACCTTGAACCCGGCGTCGTAGGCGGCCTGGTCGGGTGCGAAGCCGCAGCGGTACACGGCCATGTTAATGTGGGGGCCCACCCAGGCGGCGGTGTCGTCGATGGTGGACTGCAGCGCCTCCGGGTACAGGTCCACCTCTGTGAGTTGACACAGAGCACACGCGGAAAAGTGTGTGTGCGTGAGTGAGTGTGAGTGTAATGGGGTTGTTTCCACCAGTCACATGAGAACTCAAGACTCCAGAGCAAATGGGAGCGTTGCATCATGTCGGAGCATCATTCCGACAACGACCGCACGCCACGCAGGCACGCACCCGGGTGCTTGGCCAGGGCGTTGAAGGCCGAGTTGAGCATGCGCATGATCTCCGGACTCTGGAGCAGGATAGGAGGAGGATGGGAACAGGAGAGGATAGGAGGAGGATGGGAGCAGGAGGAGGCGGATGGGAGCGACACAGATGAGGTTGGGAGCGACAAAGGTTGCCGCGCAGTGTCATCCCCAAGCTTTTCCCCTGCCCCTTGGTCCGCAAAAACGTACAGACACGTACCGTGCACCCCCATACTGTGGCCCACCCACCACCTGCCCCCGACCGCTCCAAAAACACCTTCCCGGCCCGCACCTCATTGTTCACGATGGTCTTCTCCTTCTTGTCCCACAGCACAGGCACCGAGAACGTCACTACAGAACAGTGGCAATATGCATGAGTGGCTCAAAACATTGAGGTTGTTATCAAATAGCAACGCACGAGCCGGGCTCGAGCATGCGCATCGCGCCGTTTGGAGCACCACCCCGGTGAGCGGCATGGGGGACTCGTCGGGCGCATCCCACAAACAGTCTGACACCCGCCGCCCCTTACACCTCCTCAGTCTTCCATTCCCCCATCTCTGAAGTCCCTCTCACCCTTCTTGGCTCCCGCCATCTCGTACAGGTCACGTACGAACCGCACGCCGTTGACCGTGTCGGGCACACAGCCGGTGCAGGGGAAGGCGCCCTTGCCGTTGGTGGCGGTCAGCGGCGGGTCCGTGGGCTTGGCAAACACCCAGCCGCAGTGCGTGTCCTGTACGTGCGTGTTAGAAAAGCACAAGTTAGGAAACACACACGACAGGGTGAGCGTACATACATGGGCACGAGAGGCGCGTGTGCGTGTGTGAGCACGAGTATCAGGATGCAGAGCAGCAACGTCCTCCTTGCACCCCCTCACACCCCAGCCATCCCGTTGCCGTACTGCGCGGCGCACACGGCTTCCCGCCTACTTGATTGATAGTACAACCCACCCTAGCTTCCCGCCCCCCCGCCGCCCCTCCCCCTTCCGCATACGGCGGGTGCGCACCTCGTGGTCGTCGGGGCGGGTGCGCTGGAAGGTGGGGTGAGTCACCGACACGCCGATCACGTGCTCCAGACCCTGCATGTGTGAGTGTATGTGTGAGTGTACGTGTGTGTGCGCATGTGTGTGCGCATGTGTTGAGAAGGACGGAGAGGTGGTCGCGTGTCAAGTGACACCGTGGGAGATGACCGGTCGGTTGCACGGGGCGGCGCGAGGGTGCATGCAGCCAGTACTGCAGGCGTGTGGTTACTGCCGCCGCCGCAGGGTACCAATGAAGCATTCACGTACACAGCATCTACAATCCCGTAAATCCCCGCTGCCCATTTGATGCGCCCGCATCGGTACGGTGCATTCTTCCCACCCCTCTGTCAAACAACACGCATCCCTAAGCAGCCCCCATCCCGCCCCCTCACAGGCCCTTACCCACACCGTACCTTCATGTAGAGCACTGCCAGGCAGCGGCACGCGAAGGGGCAACCCAGACACACATACAGGTGGTAGCGGCCGGCTGCGAGGCGGGGAGGGCCAGTCTTTTCAGCGGGGGCTGGGCCCGGATCGGCGATGTGCCGCCTCACGTATTGAACTTGAGTCAATTGCACCAAAAAATGGTGTTTCGCAAGAAGATATCGCACCTTCCGGCTTGAAGCGGCCATCGGCAGTCACGAAGTCCCGGAAAGCAACCGGCTTATCCGTCGCCATGGTTGGTTTGGAGTCGGTAACCGCTGTAGTTAACTGGCGTTGCCGCTGGATGGAACTGTCCAGGAACCGAAGGCTACAAACCAACCGACAGTGGACTAAGCTTTACTGAGCGCTCAGTTAGCAAACTCGCACTGAACTTAAATGCTTGGTATATCAAATGTGCATCAAAGTTGGCGCGCACGTGTACAAGTTCCATGTCAACGTTGCACAAGAATCCATGCTTGGCTGCGTCAACGCCACCATGGCATGACCGCACGCTCGGCGCTCCTTGGCCAACCAAAGTGCTCCTCCGCATCTCAACCGGTTGCCCACGCCCCCGAAACCAGCGTACTTTCAACAATACACTTCAACTCTCGCACTCAGCCCGCTCTACAAGTACAGCTTCCAGCCGCCCGCCAAAAGCTTTGTCGGGGCACCACCACCGCTGGCACCGTCGCCGCCTACCCCCGCCACCTCCGCCACCCCCGTGCCCGCCGCGGCCTCGCCATGCTCCCCTGCAGCCCCGTCCTCGCATGACTGCCGTGAAGCCGCCGCGCCATCCGCCCCCGCTGCCGCCAGCTCACCCAGAGACATCGGTGTGCCCGCCTCAGGAGGGCCTAGCCGGGGCGGCGTCGCAGCCGCTGCCGCCGCCGCTGCCACCCGTGCCGTGGCGGCCGCAGGGACCCCCGTGCGCGGTGGCGTGCCACTGCCGGCCACAGCTACAGCCGCAGCCCCGTCGCCATGCTGCTGCTGCAGCAACTGCTGCTTGTTGTGGCGGCTGTCACCCGCTGCCACCTCCTCCACATCGTCTTGGTCGAAGTAGCGGAACCCACCACGCCGCCGCTTGGGCGGGTGCTGCCTCTGCGCTTGACCGCCGCGATAGTCGCCGCCGGCCTCGCGCCGCCGCTTGGCGGCATCCCCACCACGCCCACCCTCGCTCCCGACGTGCGCTCCCCCGCTGCCAGGCCCATCCCCTTCCGCTCCCGCCGCCTCACCCTCGCCGTCGCCCTCACCTTTTCCCGGGCTGCCGCCGCCACCGCACTCACCACCTTCGACCGGCCGCGTCCCATACCGTGGCCTCCGCCCGCCGCGCCCCGCCCCTGACCCACCACCACCGCCAGCACCGGCACCGGCACCCAGCCGCGCCCGCTCCCGGGCCATCTTGGTGGTGAGGTGCAGCGAGGTGCAGGCGGCGCCGCGCGGGCAGTGGCCGGACAGGAAGGCGCGGCAGAGGGGCGCGGAGGGCGGGTGCGCCTTGTGTAGGTAGGCGCAGTCGGTGGAGGTGCACTTGCCCTGTTGGGGGTAATGTTGCGGTGTTGGAAGTGGGAGATAGAGGAGGAGGAGGCAGGAGGGCGATGCAGCCATGCATGCGCAGGTGCAGGTGAACTGCCGAAGGCGCAGGAGGCTGACGATAGGAGCTCATGGGTCATGCCTCGTCAATGGAAGACGGCGATGTGGCAGCTTTGACCCCACACAGGCCGCGGGCGCGTACTAGTTGGCGCTCCCATGACACCCACACGCACACACACGCGCGCACACCCATACACACACACACACACACACACGCACGCACATCACACACCTACCTGCAGGAAGAAGCTGCAGAGCGGCATGAGGTCGGGCACACGGCGGTGCTGCAGCGGGCAGGCGGACTCGCCGGCGCGGCAGCTGCCAGCCAGCCAGCGCGGGCAAACAGCCACCTGCGCGGGGCGCGGCACACGTGCAGGCGTGTGTGCAGGCGTGTGTGCACGTGTGTGTATGTGTGTGCGTGTGCGCGCGTGTGTGTGTGCCGAGTGTGTTGGCACGGGTGAAACCAGGGCAGCTAAAGAAGCCACACTCCATAAGGTGATGGCGCTGGAGGTCTGGCAAAGCATCAGCATAAACAGAAGTTGGAGCGACGCAGTGACGAGCAAGCGAGAGATCCAGGACAGGCGAGTAGGGCCATGGTGCAGGGTGCGGCCCCACCCACCTTGCTTGGGTCGTGTGTGTGGGGACACCGCTCCTTGCGGTCGGCTGCCTTGGCCAGGGGACACACGCCCGTCCTGTGCGTGCCGGGCGGGGGGGGGGATGCAGGGGGGGGTCGGGAGGCACGACGGGGCCCGTGTGTTAATGGGTTTGCAGCACATGCAAAGCCGCACGGCCCAGTATGACCCCGAACAGGCAAGCATGCAGCGTTGCGTGCAGCCATAGTGCCACTGCCGCCGTCGCCGCAAAGTGTAAAGTTCACCAGACTCCCAGCCTCCTACTAGCCGCAGCCGCAGCGCTGACAGCTCCGGTACAGACCCAGCCAACGACGGGGCACCGCTCAAATCCGCCTCGCTCTGAGGACTCAAGCCTTCAAAGTATGGCCTCTCCTCCGATACAGCTCCTTCTGTAACCCGACGGTCCACGCATTCCTAGTGGATGCATACCGTATTGTGGTCAACCCAACATCCCCTCACGCCATGCCGTCATTTCCCAACTGCTTCAGTCGCACACGCACGAGCAAACGTGAGTACACAGGGCAGAAGGTGCCGCTCTCTCCGGGTGCTCCACCAACACCAACACACACAGCAGCACCCGCCTGCAGTACTCCGGGCACAAGCCGCGAGCCTGAGTGGCCGCCGCCGCGGCTCGCCGCATCCGCGCCTTGGCCAGAATCCGCTGAGCCGCCGTCGCCCGAGACGCCGCCACCACCGCCGCAGCCGCCGCAGCACCGCTGCCGCGCCGCACTCCCGCAGGTGCCGACGTGGCTCCGCCGCCGGCTGCCGGCTCGGCTGCCGTCTGCTGCCGCCGCCGCCACACCGCGGAGCGGAACGCCCGCGTAGCCAGCGCCGCGCGGCGCAGCGTTGCCGGCGCCGTCCGCCGCGCCGCGGCCGCCGCCGCCACCTTGGCTACGGCGGCAGCAGCCACGGCCGAGGCGGCGGAGGCGGCCGCCTTTCCCGCAATGCTGCCGAGCGAGTGCAGCCGCCGTCCGCTGACTCCGGGGCCGCCGCCCGATGCGTAGTAGTGCTGCCCCCGCACCGTCACCAGTCGAAGTGTGCGGCCGCCGCCGCTGCCACCAGTTCCTCGGCGCCGCGCTGCTGCTGCGGTCGCGGCCGCCGCCACTGACGCCGCCCTCGCTCCGTTCCGTGCACGTGCCGGCGCTTGGAATGCAGGAGCTGCTGCTCCACGGCTGGCCAGTGCCGCTGCGGACAGCAGCGTGGTCCGGCTCACACGCAGCAGCAGCGGCTGCTGCTGCTTACTCAGTCCCGCCGCCGCACCCAGGCCCTGTCCCTGTCCATGCCTGCCTTGTAATGCTCCCGCCACGCCACTAGCCCCTGAGGGCCTGACGCCCGCAGCTCCAGCTGCTGCTGCTGCTGCTGCTGCTGCTTTGGCGGCGGTACCCATGGCGCCCACGCCCGGCCCGTCGCGCGACCATGTAAGGGCGCCGCCGCGCCGCCGGCTCACCCGGCCCGGAAGCAGCAGCAGCGTCCGCGGCAGCACCGCCTCAGCCGCCCTTGCAGCGGCGGCCTCCCCCATCCTTCCCGGCCCAGGGCGGCCGCTGCCAGCGGCCGCGGCTGCCCCTGACGGCGCCGCCGCCGCCACCATGCCAGACGGGAGACGCACCAGGGCGCGACCAACGCGGCGGTACCGCGGACCGCGACCTCCTGGCCTCGCCGCCACCGCTGCCGCCGCCGCCGCCGCCGCCGCACCGGAAGCCCCGGTCGCGGCTGTTGCTGTTCCTTGCCCTTGATGTGCTGCTGATGCCGGCCCTGATGCCGGTGCGGGTGCGGTCGGGGTGGTGTGTGCGGCCTTGCGCACGAGCTTGTTCGCACCTGGCCGCATGTACCCATACTGCGAGGCCGCGGCGCCGGAGGCCGAAGGCGCCACAGCAGGACGGGCAGGCCCCGTAGCCGCAGCTGCCGCACGTGTTGCAGCGGGCGCCCCTGTTGCTGTTCCGATTGCCGCCGCCGCTGTGGGAACGCCTCCACCTGACGGCTGCGCTGCCGCGGCGGCGACCAGCTGTGCGGCGCCCTGCGCACGAAGCCGCGCCCGCACCGCCCCCGGGGTTTCCATGCGGCGCGCCGCCGCCGCCGCCGTCACCGCCTGCCCAGACACGGCGGCCGCGGCAGTTGCAGCGGTGGTTGAGAACGCGCTCGGTGTCGACGCCGACGCCGGCGATGCTGCGGACACAGCGCCGGGCTTGCGGCCGCCGCCCCCGCCCTGGGGGCCCGGCGCCTCCGCCGGCCGCCGCCACACCCGTGCAGAGGCGGGTGCAGGCACAGGCGCAGGTGCAGGTGCAAGTGCAAGTGCTGACAGTGGTGCCGGTGCTGGTGCCGGTACTGGCGCCGATGCTGCAGCCGACAAGGCGGTTTTGCTCTTGGTAAAGGTGGCAGGGGCGCCGGCCGAGACTGCGGGCGCGCCTGTGCCGGCCTTGGGTGGCGGCGCGAACACGATCCGCTGCCGGCGCGCAGGCGCCGCAGCTGCGCTGGCCGCCGCCGCCGCAACCCCTGCCACCGCCGCCGCAGCCGCCGCGCCGACCGCGACTTCCTGAGTAGCCGCGACAGCAGTGCTTGCAGTCCCACCAGCAGCAACAGCGACAGGGGCAGGGGCAGGGGCGGGAGCGGGAGCTGCAGCGGCAGCGGCCGGCACCGTATCGGGCCGAACCCACACCCGGCGTGTACTGCTGACCGGCTTTGCGGCTGCACCCGCGGCGAGCGCCGCCCTCGCCGCAGCGAGCGTCACCGGGTCTGCGCGCCCCTGCCGCAGCAACCGCCGCGCCTGAGCGACGGCGTCGGCCTCAGCCGCCGTCGAGCTGGCAGGAGCACGTTGCAGGGCCGAGGCTGCTACTGGTGGCACCGCCGCAGCCGCAGCCTTGGAGGCAGCTGCAGGCCTGGCGGCGGCAGCTGTAGCTGCTGGTGGTGCCGGCAGTGGCTGCGCACGGCTGGCTGCCATGGCTGTTGCTGTTGCTACTGCCACCGGCGGGGCGGCGGCAGGCGCCGTGCGGGCCGGCGCACGGCCGGCTGCTGCCTTTGCTGCTGCAGGTTTTGCTCCTAAAGCCGCCGTCCCCGTAGGCGCGGCCGAAGCCCGTGCTGCAGCTGTCACCGCCAGTGCCGCTGCCGTCGCCGGCGCCGGCACCAAGACTGTGGCGGTGTTGGCTGTGGGTCCGCCGCGGCCTTGCCCTGCCCCTGGCCGCACACCTGTACCCGTATCTACCGCTGTTGACGTTGCTGCCGCTGTTGTTGCTGCCGCTGTTGCTGCCGCTGCTGCTGCCGCTGCTGCTGTCGCCACCCTCGACCTCGGCGTAACCGACCCAGCAACTGCTGCCGGTCCTCCTGCGGCGGCCCTAGCTGCCGACACGGGCTGGGCCGGCGCCGGCACTGCCGCCGGCACGGCCGGGCCAACAGCCGCGGCCGACGGGCTGTCCTGCCGAACCCACACGTTCCTGGGTCGAGCCCCGCACGCCGCTGGGACAAGTCGTGTCCCAGCGCTATGAGGAGATCCGCCAAGACGAGGGGGTGCCGCGTCATGGGGCCTCGCAACAGCCGCCGGAGAGCGAGCCCGAGCAACAGCAGACACCGGCACTGAGCCAGGGGCCGGGGCGGGTAGCTGGCCACCGCTGGAAGCCCTGGAGCCGGCCGCCGCAGCGCTGACCGCCGCATCTGGCGCTGCTATGTCGTTAACATGCTGCCTCTTGGCTGGGCTCGCCTCGGGGCCTGCGCACGCGCGCTCCTGGATTGTCAACGACGATTCGAGTTCTTTGCGCGCTGCTTGACCCACCCGGCAAACTTACTTACCCTCTATTGCGCCCTGCTCAGCGCCTGCATGGCTGGGCTGCTCAGGCTTGCGCTTCATGTGGAGCGGAATTGCAGTCCTCGTCCCATTCGTCGTCCCAAAGACAAGTCCGCCTTAAAACAAAGCGCTGGGTCAATACTATATGTAATATAGCTTATAGCAGTAAGCAGGGAAGCAAATATACTCGCTGCCATTTGCCAGTCATCACAGTTGCACACCGGATTTTTACTGGCCCAAGCGCGATGACGCTCGGAAGGTGAGGGCTCCGCGTTTTGCACCCGCTACAACCAGCGCTTGTCTTGGTGGCACTCCCGCTTGCTGTGGGCGACCAAACGTGGCATTGATGGACGAGGGCGCGCAGGTACTCCCCGCTGTACCCGACGCACATGCCGCTCAACCCGCTCCAGAAGGGCGCGGTGGCTCTGCTGTCTGCTGTAGGCGCGCTCATGAGGTGCGCAGCTCGCTCCGTGACGTGGCCACAACACCCCTCGCCCGCTCGCCACAGCTCCCGCCACCGGCCTCCGTGCAGAGCATATTTGTCGCCGTCCGTCACATGTCGCGTCATTCGACAATCAATAACGTTTCGTCCTGCTGGCCAATGCAAACGCCAGCACAACCTCACCCTGCCCACCCATCCTGGGCCCATCTAGTTCATTCCGCTCCTGCTCCCTCCCTTGTCCCCCTCCGCTGTACCCCCTCCCCCTCTGTTAAACCCCGTCACCAGGCCTCAGCGCGGTGACCTGGTGGCGGCGGTCGGCGAGACGGTGGGCAGCGGCCTGGTGCTGCCGGCGCTGAGGGACCGCATGCGCGCGCACCCGGTGGGGCGGCAGATCCTGGAGGAGCGCCCACGCATCACGGTGGGGGGGTGCGGGGAGATGGGAGGGTGCGGGGAGAATGGGTGGGTGGGTGGGTGGGTGGGTGGGTGTGGGGAATGGGTGGGCAAGCGGATGGGTGGATCTGGTGTGTGCGAGGGGGTGGGAGATGGGTACCGTACATCAGGCTCAGGTAGGCGTTTGTTGACGTCCGCCTTCGTGAGCATGATTCATCCTACCACACGCTGGGACGCCCACGCCGCGCCTCTTCATCACCGCCATCGCCTATCCACACCTGCAATCCCCCATACCTGGTTGGTACCCTTTTCGACCCCGTCCCCCCGCCATCGCCCTGTCATGATACGACCTCTACCCCATTCCCCCCAGGTCATTCTATACGGTAGTTCACGACACCCCCCAAACCCACCCCACCACAACGCTCCTGCTATACTGCTGTTCCTGGCTACGCCTTCACTTCTTAAATAACCATGAATGTAACCCCATCCCACCCCCCCAGGACGATACGCTGGACGCCTGCCGCGCCATGCCCCCCGGCACCTTCGGCGCCGCCTATTCGCAGTTCATGGGCGACCGTCGCTTCCACGCCAACGACCGCCCGCCCGTCAGGTGCGCCGCGGCGGGTGGGGGGGGGGAAGGGGCGCGGCAGCGCATGGAACGTGGGGCTGTGGGAACCGGTGAAACCAGCCCCGACGCGCCTCACGCACCGCACCTCCGTACGGCACCGGCACATGTTTCTATGCCGTCACGTTGCTGCATTACGAATTGTACACAGTCTTTGCGCTCACCATGTGTGCTCTTCGACATAAGTTTGTAACACACAACACACACGCACACACCGTCACACACACACACACACACACAACACACGATCGCAAATGCAAAGGCAAACGCACACACACAAACATGCATCGCATACACTGTCTTTGCGCTCCGTATTCCTTGTGCTCTTTAAGTTTAAGGCACGCAAACATATACACACACACTCACACACACACACAGGTTTGTGGACGACGAGGAGCTGGCCTACGTGGTCACCCGCGCCCGCGAGGTGCACGACCTGTGGCATGTGCTGTTCGACTGCCACACCAACGTGTTTGGAGAGCTGGCGCTCAAGGGACTGGAGTTCGTGCAGGTGTGTGGGAGGGTCGGGCAGGGGGGTTGTTTGCTCCCATTCCAAGTAAACGCAGACCCGTTATAGGGGGGCGGGTGGGTGACGAAAACGGACATGGAGAATGCAGTCATCAAATCACAAGGTGGGGAAGGCGGGGGGGGGGGGGCAGTAGGGGGGGGGCGGGGCGCGGGAGTCAGCGAGGTGGGCCCCAGTACAAAGAGACACTGAGGGGGCTGCCTCCCAGGCGCGGTGGGCCTGGTGACAGAACAACACACGCGTGTTCACGAGCGCCAAACCCCATCCCTCACCGCGCTTCACTCACCCCTCCCCACACCACCACCTCTCCCTCGCCGCTCACCCGCCCACAGACCGGGCTGCCCATGACTGGGCTGGCGGTGTTGGGCGCTCAGTACCGGCTGGGGCCTGGCGACCGCGAGCTGCTTCAGCGCCACTACCTGCCCTGGGCGCTGCGGGCCGGCAGCCGCTGCGCCGACCTGCTGTGCATCTACTACGAGCGCCACTTCCAGGTGGGCCGGGGCGTGGAGGGCATGTGGAGGGGGGCGTGTGTGGATGGGGGTGGGGGTGGGGGTGGGGGTGGGGCGTGTGGATGGGGGTGGGGCGTGTGGATGGGGGTGGGGCGTGTGCATGGACGCGGCGGTGTGGCTCAGTGAGGAAGGGGCATCCAGCGGCGGTTGTGGGTGCGGCTGCCCAGTTGCGTCGTGCCCACAGGTTGCCGCTATGGTGGCGATGGCGGGCCCGCGCCTGCCTTGCTGACGTCAGCCTCCCTGCCAACCGCCGTGTCGCGACCGCCCCCTCCCCCATTGCCTCCCTCCTGCTGGGGCGAGGCACCCGGGCAACCAGGCATCGGTTTGGGGCCTGTGCAGTACTTCCCTGCTCATCACCGCCTCCGCCTTCACCTCGTGCCGTATGCAAGGGATCCCTCCCTCCGCCTTGGCTACCCCACCCAGGATGAGCTGGAGCAGGTGCGCAAGGAGTTCCGCATCATCCCCGCGCCGCCGCCGCCGCAGCACCTGCGCTTCAAGGGAGCCAAACAGCCGCCGCAGCAGCCGCAGCAGCAGCTGCTGGTGGCAGGGAGCAGCAGCGGCATGCCGGGACCGGTGGCGGCGGCGGCGTTGACGACGCCACAGAAGTCGTGAAGGAGCCAGACGGAGGGCTCAGCCCGTTTGTGAATGCTGTTGAATGGGATTGGGACGTTGAGAGGGGCAGTGCGCTGGCAGTGAGCTGGCGTCAGGCGCCAGGTCGTGCTCGTCGTGAGAGCAGGGATGTCTAGCAGCAGCAGATAGATGGTAGCAGCATGGCATGGCGGCTTGCTGCTGTGGCCGGGTGCCGTGGCCGGGTGCCGTGGCCTCCGCAACAGCACATGCAGCGACCCCGCGGTCGCGGCACATGCAGCAGATCAGCACATGGTGCCAGCCGCAAGCCGCCCTTCCGCGCAGGACCAGTCTCCTCGGTTCGCCTACCATCGCGCCCCCACAGCCCCTACTGGCTTGACGCAAGTGAGGCCCCACAGAGCACCGCCCCCCCCTACCGCCACACACACACACACACACACACACACACACACACACACACACACACACACACACACACACACACACACACGGCGGCGGCGCCACCAGCCGCCGGTGAGGGTGCTGCGCCAGCACCCAGGCAGCCTGCACCTCTATCCCGCACAGGCCCACACAGCAGCGCACAGTCACAGCGGACACCGCGCAGGCACACGACGCACGGAGTGAGGTCGGGACTCAGCCAGCGGCGCCGCAGTCGCATGCAGCGGAGCGCACTGTGTCCGACCAGCTTACGGGCTGCGGGCGAACGTTTTGTGTGGGCCACATGGGGCTGTAGCAGGATCTGGCAAGGAGGGCTGCTGCCGCTTTACCAGCGCTTACTTATGCTGCTGCTGTGTGCCAGCCGGTGTGTGTGGTGAACGCGGTGTGGTCTGGGGTGGACAGTCAGACATGTGGGACCAGGGGTGCGGGGTGGCCAACTCGCCCCATGTGATCGGCAACGGTCGGCAACCGCCCCCAATTCCCAGTTGCGACCAGGCCCCGGCCCGATTTCTTTGCATAGACCTATAAGGAGTACCCCATAGAAGACCCCTGGCGCGCCGGGCGACTATATGACGGTGGCCGAAAACATGCTTGCCGACGCAAATTGGAACCTCGGCTTGGAGGCAGGGAGAGCTGCGCGATAGCAACCTATGGACCTGTCTTACATTGGAGTTTTGAAGCAGCTTTGTTTCAGGACTTCGGGGGCCTACTACAAGCAGGGAGGGGCTTCCATGCGACCGGCGAGGTGCAATTTCGAGCCGGAGTTCAAAAGCAAGACTGCGCAATAACAGGCGCCAGCGCTGCTTTGATACTTGACATGTAACAACAAATTTGGGCGCATAAAACAAGTGGGGCCGGTTCAGGACGGCCTTGCCGGACGTCGCCAACTTCGCGCCCCCCTGTGCAGGCTGTGTTAAGCCGCTGGGTACTTTGCCCCTCGTACTCCCCGCGACCGGCACTAAGCAATCCCCGCCCACCCGGCTAATGCGCCTGGAGCTTGCTGGTTACATGATGGATTCACAGTGCAGGCTTGCTAAACTGAGCACCCAAACACATGTGCCAAACCAGGTCCCTTGCTAGCGCACCCCCGCGCACCCAGGCACCCCTGCCACTCCATGCTCATAGTCCTTTCACTCGTTGCAGGCGGATGAAAAGCTCCATGCGCCCTTTGTATACAGCCACGCATACCGTACGGTACATACACATATAGCTCTAGTACACTTCCCATGCATCTGCATTGCTTGCCCTGTGACCTCTCCATCCCCTCCAGCGCCTCCCCCACCTCGACCGTCGCATACCCTTAACCCACCTCGAACGTGGCATACCACTCCTCAGACCTTATCGTACGTCATTTGCACTAGGTTGCAATTAAAAAGGGGTGCGTGGCACTATGACCGACACAGCCCACACCACCAGTTCACGGTTGCATTCCAGATGTACAGAGGGGCCACTAGTATGCCGTGTTTTGAAATGGCAGCAGACATGTACAGCTGCGTAAACAAACCAAGCCATCGCACGCGATACTGGGATGCACGTCAAGTTTCTGAGTGGCAGCAGTCTCGCCACTGGCGCGGCTGCACGGAAGGTGCACGGTGCGCGACTCAGCCCGGTAACGCTGCAGCACAACCTCGTTGCAAGCTGCCTTGTGCGCCAGGTATGGTGCAAAGGCAGCTGCAGTGGGGCCGCCGGCACAGGGGCGGCAAGCCCCCGGAAACACCAAGGCGTCAGTGAGGTGCTGCTCCGTGCAGAGGCGCGGGCTGCTGGGTCCGTCAGGCGGCATCTGCACTGTTGCGTGAGAGCTGAAAATGCAGTATGTGAAGTCGGGGTACAGATGAAGCTGAAGCGAGTTGAGGTCGTGCGCGCAGCTGTTGCTGGATTGGAACCGCAACACCAAACCGTCACTTGCGTTGCGGTGCACGTTGCAGTGCCAGTCATCCTGGACCGCGCGGTCCCACTTGGGGCCGTTGAAGCTGTGCATGATGCGTGCAAACTACAAAGCGCTCATGCTCAGGGAACTGCTCCAGCGTGCCTCCCTTCGCCTCTGTTGCTGCCGCTGCTGCTGCATCTAGGATGGTGCGCTGCCGGTTCCATTGCAGTAGTTGGGTCCTTCGACTTGACGTACGTGCCGCACAGAACGCATCAGCTCTTCTCGACGCCCATTGCAGCGAACGCCTGCATGCACAAAAGAGAATACACCTCAGATAACAGCAAGTAATGGTTGCCCACGTCTAGGAATGTGGGTCGATGACATGCAATCGGCACGCCACCACCAGACCGGGCGTTGTTAACCACAGGGAACTAGCCTTATGTTAACCATATGCTAATATGATAACAAAACACAATGTGGGTACGGCTGTATGCGTGCGTTTGCCCGGGGCCAGAGCATCCCGATGCTGCGAGCTGACATGGCTGGCGTGCCGTAGGTGCGCTCGGCCCTCCATCCAGTCAATCGGCATCCTGAGTATACTAGAAATAGCGGAACGAGCCAAGGCAAACAATTTATGACGTGCAAGGAATGTTGCATGGCGCCCCGAGTTCGAAACTGCATTGGTTAAACTGCAGTGCGCTGCAGGTGCGATGGCTTCTGGTGTTGATGCATGTGATGCTGGTAGCGGGCACCAAAAGCTGGCCCGTCTGCACCCGGACCCCCGGTTCAAACTGCGAGCTAAAATCCTGGTCGCGCGGGCAACGCTTTGCAGATTTCGCCCATGACCACCTCGTTAATATGGTATAGGTAATAGCGGAAAGGCTTGATACAGGTATAAGAAGCAGCAGAGCGTTGAATTGTGAAGCAATCAAAGCCAGCGACGCCTCAGATGATATGCCCGGTGCGCTAGGCTAAATATAGGAGCAAATTATAGCTCACATCATTCATTGAAACAAGACTAAGGGCGATGCCGGCGACCCTACCGTCAGAGCCAGCGACCAGGGCAGCCAACAGCGACCGCCTTATCCGCTTCGCTCCATCTACTACGTAACACGTCTAGATGGTCACATGGCGCACCGGGCGCTGCAGGAGGCGGGAAATGCGGTAATGATGCTCAAATGGCCAAGTTTGGTCAAAGGCCAGTAATCTAATCGCCCGGCGCGCCAGGGGTCTTCTATGGGGTACTCCTTATAGGTCTATGCAAAGAAATCGGGCCGGGGCCTGGTCGCAACTGGGAATTGGGGGCGGTTGCCGACCGTTGCCGATCACATGGGCCGAGTTGGCCACCCCGCACCCCTGTGTGGGACGTCTGGATTCCAGGCCAGCCGGACGAGCCGGTGTGTGCGGCAGAGTGCCAGAAAGCAAACACGCCGGTTTGTGTTGGAGAGTACTTTGCCTTTTCACGTGGAATGCAAGCGCTCTCACAGAGGCACTCTACTGGTGGGTGTCCAACGTACTGCCGTATACTGCTCGGTGCACACACAGACAAGCTCACGGCTCGGCCGAGCTCGATGGCTTGGGAGTGAGGGGATAGCAATAATGTCCGCTTCCTGGGCCTCGTGTAACAAGACCTTAAGTACTACAGCCGACGGTCTACACCTTGGTCTACACACGTATGTGACTCGTTATGCATGCGGAGTGCTGTCGAAACGCGAACGCGACTGCATGCATGCAAAGGCTCGCGTTCGCGCCTCACATTGCGCCGCAAAGCCATGACCTATGTAGTCAATACCGCCTGCAAGCAAATGTGCAACATTACAACATATGGCCAGACCAGTTTGCCAGTTTGGGTGGCCCACACGCGCTCCCAAGTCCCAACCACCCCGCAACGGCGCAACTGCTCCCGCTAGCACCTTGCAACGCAACGCGACGCTACACCGCCGCCACTTGCGCTACACCACCTGCGCTACACCACCGCCGCCTTGGCCTCCGCCACCATCATGTCCAGCCATCGCGCCTGACCCGGCGGCAGCCGCCGCGCCTCGTTCTGGATAGTCTCAGCCCACTGCAGCAGCACACGATGGCGCGCGGCCGTCCACCGCATTCCGCCCAGTGCGTCAAACAGGCGCTTCACGCCAGCAAACATGTGGCACCGGTTCTGTGCACCCGGCCTGTCCGCAATAAAGTAGAACAGGTGTTGAATCTGGCCGGGTGGCACCGCCGTCAGGCCGGCCCCAATGAGCCAAGCGGCGGTGCGCCAGTCGCCGTCGGAAAGCAGGTCACTCAAGTGATGAAAGTTGAGGCGCTGCGTGTAAGGCAAGGCGAGCGGGCATAGCAACAGTCGGGCTTTGGAGCAGGAAAAGGCATGATGTCGCCAGGCCCCAAGTCACAGTCGGAGTAACAAGGAGGTGGCTGCCTTAGGGAGGCAGGAAAAGGGCTGAGCCCTCCCCTCCCGGGTCGTTATCAACCCAGCCACCTTGACGCGGGCGCCTATTAAGCACACGCCTCTATGTTGGGGGCCTTTGGCATCCCCGCAAATCCGGACGTGGCCGGTTGGGTGGGGTGCACAGTCCGTGCTAACCCGCAGCTAACAAACTAGTCACGTCACTCGCCGCCAATCGACACGTGCACCCTCAGCCCCACGCCCTGCTAGCGCCGTTCAGGCTCTCAGCCCGGCCCCGCCGCCGCCGCCGGCCATGGCGGCCGCTGCAGCTTGGTCGGAGTAAAAATGCGACGGGCACAACCTAACTTAAGCTAGCGACACCGTATCTGATAGCTGTGGGCGCAGGTACGCCGGGGCCGGCCAAATGCCGCGCGCTGCTCCGCCACGTCACGTCACACCTGCCTCTGGCCCACCCTTTGTCGAGTCGTACCTGCTGAGGCCCGTCCCCCGCCCGCAGCGCCGCCGCCGCCCACGCCAGCGCCTCCTCGCTGCCGCCCGCCGCCACCGCCGCCAGGTCGATAGCCGCACCGCGCTGAGTGCATCGCAAAGTGAGGGGCCCATGGGGGCAATCGGCTTGCTTCCCGTGTTTTGCAGTCACCAACAGGGCATCGCGCATGGGTACCCAAGATCGCATGTGCAGGCACATGCGCTGGCATTGGCAACACTTGCACAAATGCGCACATGCACACGTCATGTCTCCCACTAGCTCAAACACACGCACGCCCTTTTTCCTTGTGCGTTCCTAACACTCACACACATACACACGCACACAATCACACACACGCACACACGCACATACATATACACACGCACACACACCTGCTCGTGCAGGCAGCGGAGCTGGTCCACGTCGGCGCCGGCCCGCGCCGCTTGCACAAAGACATGGTGCCAATCGATCTCACCCACCACCATGTCGAGCACCTGCCCCGCCGCTCCAGATAGTAGGCAGCGGAACGCCGCCCGTACCGGCCAGAATGCGGCGCGCTGCAGTTGGTCGGGTTGCAGCCGGTAGCGCCGCTCCCGCAGCAGCCGCAGCAGGTGCATGTGGCCGTGGTACACAGCGGCGACTGCGATGCACTCGAGCGCCCTTTGCCGCCGAAGACCCAGCAGCTCCGCCGCCTCGTGGCCACCCACAGCCCCGCCATCTGCCCTGTCGCGCCCCGACCGCGCGGCTGCCTTCACCTGCTGCTGCTGCCGCCCACCCGGCTGGCCCTGCACGCCCGGCCACGGGGGCATCAACGGCGGGTGCTCGATGCAAAACTCCACCGCGTCCACGACACCGGCTGCGGCGGCGGCCTCCAAGGCCTCCATCGGTGGCTCCACGCCTCGTGCCTGCAGGTACTGCAGCCGCGGCAGGAGATCCGCCCGAACCCTGGCATCCCCTGACCTGAGCCAAAATCCATTACGGCTCTTCACGAGGAGCCGACCTGCTGCGCCCACGGGCAGCGGGGACAACCGAGGCCACAACCAGTCGCACTTTTCGGCCCAGTCGGGCGTGGGGCTTGCAGCCGCCGCCAGGAGTACCTCGTGCCGCCGTGCGCGCTCCTGGGGCTCGAGGTGGTCGAACTGCAGCGGG
The DNA here is from genome assembly GCF_000002595.2 of Chlamydomonas reinhardtii. Classification (NCBI taxonomy): domain Eukaryota; kingdom Viridiplantae; phylum Chlorophyta; class Chlorophyceae; order Chlamydomonadales; family Chlamydomonadaceae; genus Chlamydomonas; species Chlamydomonas reinhardtii. Next base: position 1,865,140 of record NC_057006.1, on the reverse strand, counting down.
TGGCAGTGCTGCTGCAGCACCCGCCGCGGGCAGCCGTACGCCACGGAGGCCAGGATGTCCATGTCCGCACCATGAACGCGGCCCAGCCTCGCCATCAGCTGTTGCAACAGCTGGAGGTGGCCGCCTTCCGCCGCGGCGGCGGCCCACTTGTGCAACGGCGGCGCTTTCGGCCCGTGCTGCTGCTGCTGCTGCTGCTGCTGCTGCTGCTGCTGCTGCTGCTGGGCCCTGGCCTCCGCCTCTGCCGCAGCTTCCGCCTCCGCCTCCGACCACGCCAACACCTCTGCCTGGCCACCCAGACATGCCGCCTTGGACACGCAGTCCCACAAGGTATCGGCGCCGCACGGAACGGTCGCGCGTAGCCAGCGGCACACGTGCAGATGGCCGGCGCGGGCGGCGGCGCTCCAAACCGACCCTGTGTCCCACTCGCAGCCCTCACGCAGCAACAGCTCGCACGCCGCCAAATCGCCAACCGCTGCGGCGGCCGCCAGCGCGCCCGCTGCACTGACGGTGCCGCAGTGCGCGAGGGCTACCTCCAGGCTAGGTGGGTGTTGGCTCGACGCGGCGAGGCGCAGCAGCTGCCGGCGCTGCCGAATGTTCAGGGCGCGCCAGGGCTCGGGGCGACCCCAATGCGCCACGAAGGCGGCGCCGGGCCATGGCAAGTCTCTTTTCATCGCTCGAAATATGTGAAATGGACCCTCGAGACAGCCAGCGACCGCTTTGCTCGTGACCATGAGGCTTTCCAACACATATTTCGGGTGCATAAATCTGGCAATATTTAGCATCAGCTCCGGCGGCAGGTCCGGGCCCTTCTCCTGCTGTTTCGCGTCGGACATTATATGCTCTTCAAACGACCAGCGGCTACGAAGATGCAAGTTTATGTCAATGATAGGTCTTAAAATATGATTTGTCTTGGTCGGCCACCTTGCATCGTGCACCCTAGGCCCTGCCATTCGGGCTTCCTGCCGGAGCCCTCCGCCGACCGCAGCACCTGCCAATCAAGGAGGCCTTTGAGTGGGCGCTTGCATTCCATGTGACAGCCCACGCAGTGGCAGCCCTGTCCACCAAGCGGTGACGGAACAGAAGCATATTATACACACACATACACGGACATACCGGTACACACGCACATACCCATCACACTCTTGGCCCAGGAGTGACCTGTTGAGGTCACTGGTGTCGTCCAGGGTTGGTGCGTTACTTCCGGTGGACCCCAGAGCAGGTGTGCGCGCTGGGCAGGATGGAGGTGCGCGTGGTGGCGGCATCGTGAACCTGGTGTGCCTCGCGTGGCAGGTTGTCCCGAGTACGCGATCACGAGACTGGAGGGGGCAACCATGAAAACCGTAGTCACGTGGGTACCACTCCGGCAAGTCCCTAGGGACTGCGTGTGTCCAATGCCCTAGACTGCCGAAATGTTATCATGTGACATATAATAAGGTCCCTGAATGATTTCCGGGCATAAACTCGAGCGGGAGCCGAAGTCGAAATGCTAAATGTCGCGCTCGCCAGGACTTACTGGAATTCGCCCTACGCTGTCCGGATGACATATATAGGTGAACCTTAGTGGACGGCACTAGATACAGGCCCAAAATACCGCCTATGCGAGATATGGGCTCTGGTCAATTTCGCGACTTGAGCCCTGACCAACATGTTTTGTCCTCTGCCAAGCGCTAATGTCCACTAATGATGTAAGTTATGTACCTGCAAAAAGGCGGCGTCTAAATACTGCGGTAGGATTTGCCTCGGGCGACTCCCAGAGCCCTCCGAGCGTGCGGGTTTGGCTTGGAGCACGCACCCCCCCGGACAATTGTGCACATAACTTTTTGATGCCGACTCTTTTTACAGTGGCGATTGCGTAACCTGCATACACTGTGCGTACGCTATCCGTCACGCTATCACGCTTTTAGTTTTCATGCACACTCACACACACACACACACACACACACACACACACACACACACACACACACACACACACACACACACACACACACACACACACACACACACACACACACACACACACACACACACACACACACACACACACACACACACACACACACACACACACACACACACACACACACACACACACACACACACACACACACACACACACACACACGTTCTGACCAACATCGTCCCTATCTAAAAACGCTGCACACACCTGCATTCACCCACACGCTACTGTACACCAAACATGAAACATCACTACACCAACGAACACTTCCGCCAACCAACCAACCAACCAACCAACCAACGTGCCCAACTGCAAAACACTACACGGCCGGCAGCAGAAGCAGCCCCAGCCCCAGCCCCGCGCGCTGCAGCGGCTCCACGATGAGGCGTGCATCGGCGGCGGCGGTGAGGTGCATGCCGTCGTACCACAGGTAGGCGGAGGGGTCGGGGCAGGGCGTGGCCGCGTCCGCCGCCGCCACCTGCAGGAAGGCGCCTGTGGCGAGCGGCATGCCGCCGCCGCCCTTGCTGCTGCTGTTGCCAGTGTGCGCCGACAAGCCCTGTCGAGTGGCGGTAGTCAGTTGGCGATCTGTGATTTTTCACCTGGAAGCCCCTTTTCCCGTGACCGGGGAACACTAGTCACAGGGCGCCCTGGCACGCATGCCACGTAACAAGGGGGTAGCAGGAGCACAGAGCCAAGGCCGCGCTTCGATTGCTTGCTCGTGCTTACTTAGGGCCCGCACCGGTTCGATGGCTGGGCACGCCACAGGCAGGCAGCTGTCACACATACCGCAGCAAAGGGTTGCCCGGCGGCCGCCCCGCGCATCGTGCGTCAAACCCACCTACCTGCTGCGTGTGCGGCAGCGGCGGGAACTGCAGACAAGAGGTGTTGCCGTTGCTGAGGCCCACCGCCTCGGGCTGCAGCGCGGCACAGCTGATGGCGGCGTTGGCGTCAAACAGCAGCGGCACAACAAGCACACCGGCAGGCGGAGGGGGCGCAGGCGCCGGCCTGCCGGACGCAGCTGACACGGCTGCTACATCATTCCCCGGTAGAGGCTTGGGCTCCGGCTGCTGAGACCGGAGGCGCCTCAGGTTAATGCGCCTCAGCTTGCGCTTCTGCGGCAGGTGCTGCGGCTGCGATGCCTGGCTCGGGTCCCTCACCGCCCCGCTCTGCTTCTGCTCCTGCTGCTGCCGTGCCCTCTGCCTGCGCTCCTGCTGCTGCCGCCGCAGCCGCCGCACGTGTGCTTCCAGGTTTGCGTTCAGCGCCGCCACCGCCGCCTTCGCCTGCGGCCTGAAGGCGTCAGGCAGCGCGGGGGCCAGGTCCACAGGCGCCAGAGTCCACACCACCAGATACGTCACACCCCCACCCCCACCGCCCCCACCCCCACCAGAGCCGGCTGCGTCGCTGGCAGAAGCGCTAGTGTTCACCGCGTTGACGGCGGCATGTGGTGCGGCTGCCGCCTCCTGTTCGGCGGCGGCCACTATGCGGTCCAGCGCTGCGCCGACGCACGCGCTGACGTTGGCTGCAAGCGCCGGCCCCACCAGCGGGTCTGACCAGTCCGCAGCCCCACCAAGGAAGTCGTTGTGGCCGGTCCACACGTGGATAACACGGCGGATGCGACGCTGGGCCAGCTGTGGAGGAGGAGAGCCCGCTCCGCGGCTGGTGGTGTTTGGAGTGGGTGCCAGCAATCTGGGTTGGGGCCGCAGGAGTCCCTGGGTGCAGCGCGTGCCTGCCGGCGCCTGCAGCCAAGGTGCTGTGCCGCCGCCGCCGGCGTCGGTGGTGCTGCGGAAGCTGGTGGTGGTTGTGTTGCGCGGGCGGCTGGTCACGACAGTTGCGGCGGGGCGCTTGCCTGCAAGGTATGAATCCACCTGCGCAGCCGCATGCCAGTCGTTTGTAGGGAATGAAGCTTTCAATGACATGCACACACGTGCGTCCACGCATGCCCACACACGGGCCCTTTCCTTTGTGCTTTATTTATGACATATGCATGCATATACCGTACACGCATCTCCCCCATCACCTGCGCCGCCAGGCTGGGCACCATTGCAGACACACGTGCCTGGCTGGGACATGCCGTCGAGCCGCCGAACGCGAAATCCAACACAGCCGACTCCACCGACTGCCGCCTCCCCTGCCGCGGCCCCTGCGGCTCCGCGGCTCCCCCCGGCCCCTCCTTCTGTTGCTGTCGCTGGTCCGTGGCTGTGGCTGTGCTTCCGGCTGCGGCTGCGGTTGTCGCTAGCTGGTCTAGCCAGCCGGGCCCATCTGCGTAGCGGCCGGCCCAGTAGCGGCCGCGGCTGGGCATGAAACCATCCGTGAAGTTGTACACGTTGCCTGACGAGGGAATAAAAGCGAGGGGTGAGGGATGAAGTGAGGTGTAAGGGAGAGAGGGCACCAGGGGCAGGGATTGCCTGGGGATTAACGTTGAACCAATGCCGTAAGGAAACAGTCGCGCATGGGATTGCCTGGAGAATGATGATGTGTGGTGTGCGGGAGGAGGGAAGGAGGAGGTGTGCGGGCTGCGAGGCCACGGTGTGCGTGTGTGTGTGTAGAGGGGGGGTGTTAGCAAACGTAGCGGCTAAATCAAGAGATGCAGTGCCGACGGCGGGGATGAGGTTCGCAGGAATGGGTTGAGCCGCGGAGGACACGGTATTGGCACCGGAGCCCATCAGCCGGGCCACGGAGTGGATGCCGTACGCGGCCAAGGATTGGGAGGTGGTGTGCACTGCGCAAGTTCGAGCCTCAGATGGCACGCACGTACCATACGCATGCGGTTGATCTCACCTACGTCTGACAGGGAGTCACCGAACACGACAACCTGCGGCCCTTGGCCGTTCAGGTCACGGTGTGCGGAGTCGCGGCTGCTGTTAGCAGGGCTGTCAGTGTGCGCCCGCTCCGTCAAACTGCCGCCCACTGCCAAGCAGCAGGCACGACTGAGGAGAAAGTACATGTGAAGGGCGCATGCCGCCCGCCGCAGCTGCTGCGGCAGTGCCACCATGGCTGCTGTCTTGATTGATGCTGGGGAGGCTGGGCAACTGGCCCCTGCCAGGGCTTTCACCGGCTATGCACAGCTACAGCTACAGCTGCTCTTGCCTGACCCGCCTGGTGGGCTTTGTGGGCCAGGATTGTAGCCAACACACTCGGGACTATGTTTCTCACCGCCCTCTGCTCTTGCTTGTGCGAGGAATTCAACAGCTACAGCTGCATGAAGTGCAGGGAAGTGTATGTGAGCGAAGTGCGACTGACCCAACCCAGGCACCGAGGTCTGCCACTAGTTGGCCCCTGCAGACCCACGCCCGACTTTGTGGACCGCTGGCTGTCACAACCGCCCGTGCCTCGGACTGCTGCAATCCCTTAACGAAAAGGATATTGGGGTTAGTCTCTAAAATTTACAGGCGTGTCCGCCACGAGTCATAGCTCCCCAGCTGTCACCCGGCGCTCCTCCGTGCAGTGCACTGCAGCTTCCTTCCCTCGCAAGTACGTTATGTACTTAAGTAAGTCTAGTGCCAGCCCTGACCCGTCGGAAAGGTCCTCCGTCCACCGGCCGGGCCATCCAATGCATCCTCAGGAACCCTAGTTCCAATGAACTCCCTCTTTGCCAGGGCAAGTCCACCCAATGGCATCCATTCCCAAAATTCAGTCAAGGGTCATCAAATGTGGTGCGAAATAGCCAGCAGCTGGGCCAGTAGATTCTTCCCCGAGCCGTGTAGCACCCGTCAGGACACACAACACCACATCAAGTCAAAGCAATGAATAGGACCAGTGCTCAGAGTAGGCAAAGCTGTACACGGCGAGCACTCATGTACCACTGGAAATGCGCCGAGGTCTCTCCGTTTCGTTGCCAAGGGCCCCTCTTCAACATAATGGTCTAATGTACACTAGAGATGCATGCCAGGCAGACGGGACGACTAGCGCGAGCGGCCGGTCAAAATTATGCGTTTGACTCTCGCCCAGTCCTGTGTTCCTCCGCCCAAAACGTCCTCAGGCAGCAGCGAGATATGCAGCGCATGGACCGCATGCGCCCGCCAGCGGCTGCAAGCGAAGCTCGGCGTCCCGCCCAAGGCTCCGGGCGCCAGGCTCCACGTCGGCGCACAAGTCTGTGCGCCAGTTCCGCAGAGTGTCAAGAACGCAGCGCTGCGCCACCATGAAGGCACCTGCCAGCATTCTCCAAGTAACGGCCGGTCAACCTGACCTGTGACCGGTTTCGAGTCAAGTTATATGTTTTCGACGCTTCATGTGTAGCGGTAGGTATGGTCACGTCAAAATGTTCATAGTGGTGGCTTTGTGTGTGGCAAAGCGACAGTGAGGGCGCGAGGGGCCGGCCTATTATCGAGTCGCGCGGAACCATTGTGCTGGATTCGCCCCCTCCCGCGCGAGCCGCAAGTTTGTCCTGCGTAGTTGGTGTCTTACAGGTATGCAAAGCAGCCATAGAATGTCTGTGACAGTGGCCACGCAGGGCATCCTTGCACGCCATCCGTCGTTATTCAACGACACTCAGCTTAACGTTGTCCACCTGGACACTCGGCATGACGCAGCTTCGCATGTAACGAGCGTGGGGTAGCGCGGGACGACCTTTGCGCCTGGGTGTGGGCCCTCGTTGGGTTGTGGGACAGCACTACGCACACGCACGTGTGTGACGTAACACGGCCCCCTCCCGAGCTGCTCCCCCAGACCACCAGCTTGCACCTGGGCATGCACCAGACCTCCAACTACAAGCATTTAGGAGCTACAACCATGCAGCCTGGACCATGCCCCACTTGCCATCAACCAGCCAATCGGCGTCAGCTGCCGTGAGCGCCTGGCTCTGCCCGGGCGCCAGTCCCGCCACTACGTCCGCCTTGCACGTGCGCAGCGCCACCAGGGGCGCCGGCTTGAAGCCCTGAAAGCGAAATGGAAATGGGTGCACGTCCCGGACCTTAACGCCGTACGGTCGCATGAGACTAATCAAGAATGTCATCTATGCAAGGTTGGGACGGGAGCCTGAGGAGGTCTGGAACCATCTTCTCCGTCGCGCTATCTCCCCTCGCCCCGTCGCTCCGTCTCCCACCGAGTACTGTGATGCAAGTTGCATGGCCCCTGTTCGCCATGGTTTTGCTGGAACTCCCCCATGCGGTTGCTGCCGTGGACATTGGCACCCAGCAACCCAGATCTGCATTACCATGCTCTAGTGTCTAGACACATCCTCCCCTCCCCGAGCCCTCCGCCCCTCCGCTTCCCCAGCCCCGCCTCTGCCCGCGACCCCGCCCCCACCTGCAACGACTCCTCGAACGGGGTGTCGTGTGGCCACCTGTATGTCGGAGGTTAGGGGGGCCCCTACGGGGTTGGGTTCTGCAGCCACCTGGCACCATGGGAGGGAGACTACCGTAGGCGATGTGCAAGGGATTACCACGCGCCACACCGCCGCCTAGACCCAACTCGGCCTCTACTGCCTCATGCCAATCCCAACGACGCCCACACCACACACCGCCACCCCGTTCGCCGCCCACCTGCAGTCGTGCGTGAGCTTGCGGTAGTTGAGATCACCCTTGAGTACGACAAGGTCCGACGCCGCCAACTGCCCGTACAGATCAGGCGCCACGTACGGCATCCAGCAGTACGGCACGGGGGTGGTCCAGAACGGGTGCGCCGCCCAGCTCCAGCGCCCCGCCGCCAGGTGCGCCCGCCACCGGGCCGCCAGCCGCCGCACCGGCTCCCATGCCGCCGCGGACACCTGCGCACATGCATGTGACGGCCGGGGGGGGCCGAGGGGAGGTGCGGCGGTGGGGCGGTGTCACGTCACAGCTGTGCAAAGAAGAACACCATGCCCCCATGTTATTGCCTCGGGCCTGCGTGTTCCCTTCCCTCATCTACACCCGCCCTCGCCCCCGCCCTCGCCCCCGCCCTCGCCCTCGCCCCCACGCCCGGCCGCGCCCCCGCCCCCGCCCCCGCCCCCGCCCCCGCCCCCGCCTTGTCTGGGTCCGGCGCCTGCTCGGCGGCGCAGTGCGCCAGCAGCCAGTCCAGGTCGGGCCGCAGCGTGTCGCTCACGAACCAGGAGATCTGCTTGCCGTGCAGCACCACCCGGTCAGCCACACCTGGGCAGGAGCGGGTGTGTGCGTATGCGTAAGTGTGTACGTGTGTGCGTGTGTTTGTGTGTGTGTGTGTGTGTGTGTGTGTGTGTGTGTGTGTGTGTGTGTTACGGTAGAAGGCCTAGGTCGTGGCTTGTGGGGCACTGGCACGTGCCTCGCATGCCCGCCCCGCGACCCGTGTGGTGCCTCCGACTTGCTGCAGCCCCACTCGGCAGGTGCGGGCATCTGAAGCCCTCCTGACCCTCCCGCCCCCCTCCCTCCACCCTCAACGCCCCACCCCTTCCTCGCCCGCCTCCACCAGTAGGCCGTCCCTTCCTCCGCCCCTGCCTCCTCCCCCTGACTGGGTGGACCTCCTGATGATGATGGGACGTTCTCGTTGGGCACGGGCACATACGCCCCCCCCCCCCCCCCGCACGCCCCACCCCTTCCTCACCGCCTCCACCAGTAGGCCGGCCGCTCCCTCCCCCCGCCTTTGCCTCCCTCCCCCCACACCCAGCCTCACCCGCCTCCAGCAGCAGGTCGGCCAGGCACAGGTCGGCGAACAGCTCCAGCCCGCTGTTGTCCAATACCACGTCCACACAAACTGAGGGAGGGGCAGAGGAGGAGGAGAGCAGGAGCAGGAGCAAGCGGGGCAGCACCACCTTCAGGGCAAGGCATGATGCAGCAAAGTGCCACGCCGCATCAAGCAGTGGTGACAAGCGGCAACCACGCCGTCGTGTGCGACAAGAGCAGTGGCCCTGGGACCACTGCAGCCGCACACGTGCCTCACGGCAGCACGGGGCACGCACCTGGGCTGCTGCTGCTGCTGCCGCTGTGCGGCCGCTGCAGCCGGCGGCTCCGCAGGCGCCGCATCGCGCCCCACACCGCCTCACTGTGGTCCACGATCACGTGTGAGGCAGGCACCAGCTCCGGACCCTGGCCGCGGCCCTGGCCCTGGCCGTGGCCGTGCTGTTGCTGCTGAGCTGCTGCGGCCCCCGAGATACCCGAGGTCTCCGAGGTGCTTGAGGTGGCTGAGGACCCCAGCCCTAGCGCCGCGGCGTCCAGGCCCGCCGCGTTGACCAGCAGTGACAGGTCCGCCTTGTTGCCCCTGCAGCACAGGGCAGGGCGGTGAAGTGGCGCGGGTGTGTGGGGTGCAGAGCATCGCACCGCATAGCACAGCGGGCAGCCGTAGAGCGTTCGGACGTGCGGTGCATTCACACGCGCACACAGCCGTGTGCACAGGGTGTGTGAAGCCGTCAACCGGTGCAGCTGCTCCAAATGTGTCTGTGCCGGCATGCGGGGGTCGCGGCCTGTCGCGGCACCGGCAGACCCAGCGCCTCAACACTTCTGACCTCAGCCCAAGTACCTCTTGCCGTAACTCGCCCATTACCGGCAACTCACTGACTCGTGCACCCAACCAAGACTCACCACAGCGCCATCTGCAGGGCCGCCAGACACGCCGCCTTGGCCGCCGCCTGCCGCCCCGCGTCGCCGTCGCCGTCGCCGTCGCCGTCGGCCCCGCCGTGTGCGGCGGCCGTGTGCAGCGCCTGCAGCAGCGCCTCGGTCTCGGCCGCCAGGTCCGCCGCCGCCGCCGCCGACTTGCGCCATCCAGCCACCTGCAGGCGAGCCGTGAGGCCGTGCGAGCTGCATGACACAGGCGGGCTGAGCCCTACCTTGCCTCGAGATGTCTCGCCTCACGGCCCCGCCCACCTTTTGCTTGTGGAATGGGTCCAGCCCCGCTAGCGCTGGCTGCCGCTGCAGAGAGTGATAGAGGCAGGAGTGAGTTTAGGGAAGAGGCGGGACAGGTTGTCTCTTGGGTAACCTCAAACACCAACATGCCCCTACCCAGTGGACCGCCGTGCTCGCATTCCCCATGCACCCCTCCCCCACATACACCCACACACCAAACACCCACACACCAAACACCCACACACCAAACACCCACACACCACAACACCCACACACCCACCCACCGTCATGGCCGCATGTATGGCCCCGTACATGTAGCACTCCACCAGCAGCCAGGGCAGCCCCAGCCAGGTGGGCTGCAGCATCATCTCGGCCTGGCGCCCGCTACAGCCGCTACTGCCGGCAACAGCAGCAGCAGCAGCAGCAGCAGCAGCAGCCGAGGCCTCCGCCTGCCGCGCCGTGGCCAGTTCCACGCAGGCGTTCGCGGCGTCCAGCAACACCTGCAGCAACAGGAGCCGACACGCCCTCGGACTTGTAAATCTGACACGCAGACCGGCCAATGGCTAAAACCCACTGTCGAGACAGCTGCACAGTTGCACTGGCCACAACTCTTACACCAACGCACCTGGGTCATTGCCGGCGCCGACGCGGCCGCCACCAGCGGCGGCAGGGGCGCGTTGTTCAGCATGGCGTCACGCAGCGCCCTCAGCTCCGACAGCCCCGCCGCCACCTGCGCCGCCGTCGCCTCCGGCCCGTGACCTGCCGCCGCCGCTGCCGCCGCCGCCTCGGACTCCACGTCAGCAATCATGGAGGCGAGGATGGCGGGCAGCCGGGTGGTGATGGTGGCCTCGGCGAAAGAGCCGGCCTCGCAGCCCACCAATGGCGTGTGTGGTGGCGGCGGCATGGCGGAGGCTGCGGTGGCGGCTGTTGCGGCAAGTGTAGCTGAGTTGCCGAGGCCGCTGCGGACGGCGGCGGCAATGCCTGCGCCTTCGGCGGTGGGTGTGGCCTCCATGGCCGCAGCAGGGGAGGAGGGGTTGCGGTGGGTGCGCTGGCGGGGCCCCCCGCGGGTTGACGTGGAGGCGAGGTGGCTCCGGGTGTGGTGCGGCCTGCTGGCGTGGCTCCGAGGACAGGTGTGCGTTGTCCGCGGCGTGGTCTGTTGGGAGGGAGGGTGAGGGTGAGGGGGGGTGGGCGCGGGCGCGGGCGTGGGGTGCTGCGGGGTGTCGGAGCGGTTGCAGGCCCACCCATCCGCTGCCACGCCCGTGTCATGGAGACGCATGCGCATGCTTCGATACTGTGCCGTTGGCTCTAGCTTGCGAGCGCTCTGAGCACGCAGCGGGGAGTGCACGCAGCGCGAATGCACCGGCGCGGGTCCCTTCCCTTAACGATAGATCGCCACTCCATCATACTTACATGCATGCAAGCAACAATCATTCGTGTCCTAGGCCTTTTGCAGCATGCCGTGCAAGCGGAGCTCGCGGACTTTCGGCACAGTGCAGTCCTTAATGCCGATAGCAGTTCATATGTTGGTAGAGTTGCTCGAATCTATAATAATACAGATGGCAGCTCTTGAAAATGTGTGCTTGATTTGTTCACGCCCTTGACATCTCGCCAGCGTCTAGCTTTTTGCTCAGAGCTCTTACCTTATATTCAAACACGCACGATTATAATAAATGTCACTGTATGTAAGGGAAATGGTCCGTGGGTCGCGAGCTTGATGCAAGGCTGTTTAAGACAGCTCGCGCCTCGGAGAATGCGCTTGGGGCTTGAGGTGCACCAACAGCAGTCATGATACGGTTTGGAGGCGCGCGGCCTGCGTTTAGGGGCCCGCGCGACTTCCTGGAAGAGCATCTCCAGCGCGCGAAAGATGATGTTCCGGCGCTCTTAGACCATGGCGTGCCCCAGCCCGCCTTTGAGTCTGTACTGGCACAGAAGCAACGGTGCGACGTGGCCGGGGCCCCTTTCGGGGATGTGGAGCTCGCGTTGTCACTCGCGCGCGGCTCAGCGACGGGAGAGCCGACAGCCGGCGACGCTGCCGCATCCTCCGCTGCCGCCAGCTCCAGGGCCGCCGCAGGAGCCGGCAGCGGCCCGGGCTTTGTCGCGGTCAAGCAGCGCCCGGTACCGCGCGTGTGCAGCCGTGCCGAGGCGGAGGCGGTCATGCACAGCGTGCAGCCCAACGCTGTGGCCTCTGCTGGCACCGCCACCGCCACCACCTGCAATCGCCTGACCTGGACGCGACACGGCCGCAGCACTCGGCTCAGGAGCCTCCTGTCAGCCGGCGGCAGTGCCGAAGGAGGACGCAGCGGTCTCGACGGAGGCGGTGGCGGCGGTGGCGGCGGTGGCGGCGGAGGCGGCGGCTGCCAGCCCAGTGCGGCACTGCTGGTCCGCGGCCTGGCGGCGGCGGGGGCGGCGGCGCGGCGGCAGCGCAACGTGTCCGTGATGAACCAGCGGCTGGAGCTGGAGGCGGCGTCGCCCGCAGCCCCTGCAGTGGCAGTTGTCGACGGCAACGACGTGGACGTGACCAGTGGAGACTGGCCGGCTGGTCTGGCGGCATTGCAGCAGCAACAGCGGCGGCCGCTGTCACGGCATGAGAGGCCGCGCGGGCGCGGCTGCGGCTCCGATGACGACGGCGACGACGCCGGCCTGGCTGAACTGGCGGACCTGGTCGGGCAGGTGCGCGCCGCAGCGGCAGCGGCGGCGGAGGAGGCGGAGGCGGATGAGGTGCAGGCGGCGGCGGCGGCTGGGCCGGAGGTGCACGCGGGCGCAGTGGACTGCGGCGCGGCAAGGGGCGGACTGGGCGGCTTTGAGGCACAGGAGCGGGCAGCTGGCGCCGCCATCGTGAGTTGCCGTGAGGATATGACCTCACAAACAAGCCAGGAATCATCTCGCGTTTGTTGTCATGGCGTTGTGCAGGCTCCGACAAACCAGACCAGAGTGATGATAAAGACGTCTGACCATGCTGCGTTTTCCATGCTTTGCTGCAGGCGGCGACGCTGCGCCCGACGCCGGCCGCAAATACGATGCGCCCATCGGCTGTTCGCAGCGGCCCCGCTGCTGCTGCTGCACCTGCACCGGCAGTCTGGAGGCCGCGGGCTGACACGGCTCCTCGCACCCACAACCGCAGCGCCACAACAGCAGGTGGAGAAGCCGTGGACACAACCGCAGCAATGAGCCACGTGGCGTTCAGCTGCCTCACCGGCTCCCTGCTGCTCTCCACCGCCTGCCGCCCGTCCTCGCTGCGGTGCCGGCTGCCCGGCCCGCCCGCTGCCGTGTTGCTGGCAACGGATGCCGGCGGCAGTGCCGGAGGCAGTGGCGACGGCGGAGACAGAGCGTCGCGTGATGTGACGGCTGTGAGCTGCCTGCCCCCGGGCCCCATTCCGCCCGCTGACAGAGACGCGAGCAGTCTGCCGCTGCTGCTTGGGCACGACGGCAGCGCTAGCTCAAGAGCGGCGGCGGCGGCGGCGGCGGATGACGCCGACGCCGATGGCTCCGGTGGCCCATGGCAGCAGCAGCAGCAGGATGCCGCGAGGGGAGCTGCTGGCCTGACAACAGAGGCTGTAGCAGTGGCTGCGGCAGCAAATGAAGACGTGGCAGGAATGGCGCAGCTGCTTGAGCTTTGTAAGTACACGGAGGCGCAGGAGGAGTCGGCAGGCGATGATGCTAATGCCGACGCTGCAGCAGCAGCGGGCCTGGCAGTAAGGGTCGGGAGCGCCGCCGCAGTTGCGCAGCAGCGGCAGACGCAGAAGGCACGCCAGCTGCAGCAGAAGCAGCGCCGGCTGCAGCGGCTAGTGCTACTGCCGCCAGGGGCTGCGGCGGAGGCGCAGCGGCACCTGCAGCTACAGCCGCTGCCCGCCGCAGCAGGGCGCACGAGGCCGCTGCCGCCGCGCCCAGTTGACCGCCGAGCACTGTTGGGTCCCGCCGCGCCAGGCGATGCTGCGGCTGCTGCTGCGGTGCACTGGACTGGACGCAACGGCGGCCGTGACAGCGGCGACCCGGGGCGGCAGGAAGGCCCCGCAGCCCAGTCCCACGCCCTGACCCAGATACATTCTAAGACGGAGACCGGAAGCCATCGGCAGCAGCGGCAGCTACTGCTACACAGCACTCGGGTGGCGGCGGGCCGGCTGCTGTTCATGACTGCTGACATGCGGTGCCACCGCCAGCCCGCCGCCCGCATCGCTGCCGCCACCGCCGCCACCGCGCCGGCGACCCGTATCGCCCGCTGCGCCACAGACCCCCTGCTGGCGGCGCCGCTGCGGCACAGCGCCCTCACCAGCGCCGCCGCCGCCGCCGCCGCTGCTGCTGCTGCTGCTGCTGCTGCTGCCACTGCCACCGCCGCCGCAGCCTCTGCAGCACCCCGCAGCACCCTTGCCACCAGGCCGCCGGCGCTGCTGCTGATGGAGCTGCCGCTTCCGGCTCCGCCTGAAGACTGCCCGCCGCCGCCCATGCAGTCAGTCATGGAGGACTTGGCCGCCGCCATGTCCGACCAACCGCCGCCAACCTGGAGCCAGCTACTGGCGGCGGCGCCGGCACCCGCCACAGCGGCGGCCGGCCGCCGGCTCTCCGCCGCCGTGGCTGTAGCAGCTGCCGCGGCTGCTGCTACTGCTACTGTGGATGCTGCCGCCGACACTGCTGAGGGTGTCCTGGAGAATGGCGACAGCCAACGTCCCGCTGCAGCGCCAGGGGCCCCCGCGCCTGGCACCGCTGCTAAAAGCATCATCAGTGGCACTAACAGCGGCGACGGCGGCCGCCGCCGCGTGCCTACGTGCCTAGAAGATCTGATCGCCGCCGATTTAGAGCCGCTGGCGGACGACCTCCCGAACCTCGATGCCGACAATACCGAGGCTGCTGCTGCTGACGGCGCCGCTTTGGGAGGCGGCAGCCGGGCCTGCGCCATCCGCACGCTGCCGGTCGTCATGCTGCCCTCTGACCACCACCACGGCGGTGGCGGTGGCGGCGGCGGCGGCTGGCAGCGGGCTGGCGCTGGCGGCGGCGGCTTTGGCGCCGTCGGCGCCTCGGCGCTGACGCTGGGCGGGGCCGGCGGCGGCTGCAGCCTCGGCGAGCACGTGTCGTCGGGGTCGGCGGCGGAGTCGTCTCACCGGGTGGTGCGGGCGGCGCTGTCGGACCTGGGCTGTGTGCCTGCGCCCACGGCACACATCGACCTGTACCTGGTGTGGTCCGTACTGCCGCCAGCACCCGCCGCGGCAGGAGCAGCCGCAGCGGCAGGCACAGCTGGGCTTTCGGCTGCGGCGGGAGGTGCGGCTGTGCCGCCCTACACAGGGCCGCTGCCGCGGACGGCAGCAGGCAGCCGGCCTGCAGAGGCCGGCGGGGGGAATAGCAGTGGCGGCGCCGCGGCGGCGGCGGCGGTGGCAGCGCTACAGTCGGTGGCGCGGCATGTGCCCTCCGTCATGGCGGCACTGGCGGCGGCGGCGGCAGCCGTGGTAGATACACCGGGAGCCGGGGCGGCAGCCGTGGCCACTGCACGGCATACCGCCTCCGTCGCCGCCGCGGCCGGCGTTGCAGGCGCCAGTGGCAGTAGCAGCGGCAGCAGGAGCTCTGCCGCGCTGCTGCTGCAAAACGACCCGCTGCTGCCGCCGCCGCTGAGCCCTGTTCCTCTGGCGGCGCGCCCCAGTTTGTCGCCGTTTCCGCTGGGGGCCCTGGCGCCCTCCACACCAGCGGCCCAAGAAGGCTTCAGGCCCGCGGCAGGATCAGCCGCGGGGGCGTGTTGGGCGTTCCGTCTCCCAGGTAGGCTGCGCTCTCGGGTAGGGTCTCAGCACAAGGCGGAGGCGGCAGAGCGGGCCGGCTACAGAGCAGCTGCCGCTGCGGAGGCGGGCGGCGCTGCTGCTGTCTGGGCGACCACTGCCTTGAGGTGGCAGCAGCAACAGGAACAGCAACAGCAACGGCGACAGCACCAACGTCAGCAACAGCAACAGCAGCAACGGCAAGACACAGGTGGGACCGCCCGTCATGCTTCCGGCGCAGCTGCGACCGCCAGCCATGCCGCGCCCCCCGGAGGCGCCGCGGCACGCGGCGGCGATGACGCCGGGTCGTGGCCCGGCGGCACGGGGCTGTGGCGGCTGCGGGCGGCGCGGTGCCGGCACCTGGACCTGAGTGCGCTGGCACGTCCTCTGTCGGAGCCGGAGAGCGAGCTGGAGCGGGAGCTGGAGGCGTTTGGTCCTGCGGCTGGTGGCCTGGCGGCCGCTGCTACTGCTGCTGATGGGCACGTGGGCATAGCAGCGCAGGGCGGGGAGGGCGTGCGGCGGGCTTCTGGAGGCCGAGGAGGCAGCGGCAGCGATGTCGAGGAGGCTGGCGCCGGCGGTGATGAGCAGCAGGGCAGCCAGAGCAAGCGGCGGCGGCCTTCGGCGCCCGCCGCGCGGACAAGCGCACAAGACCGCGCTGGCGGCGCGGGCAATGAGGCGTTGGATGCCGCGGCGCAGGTGCAGGCGCAGGCCGCCGCGGGAACCGCCAGGAAATATATGGTGAGCCCCTCACAGGCTGACGTAGTGGCTGAGACTCCCGCTCAGGTCGAGGTCCAGCTCCAGCAGCGCCAGCAGCAGCAGCGGGAGGCCGCGGCCGCGGCCGAGGCTGTGCCCGCCGCCAGCAGCAGCCGGGTGCGTGACCCGCTGTCTCCAGGCAGCTCCCGCGAGGCCAAACGCCCGCGCCCGCAGGAACACCAGCAGCCGCTGAGGTCAGTTTGCCAGCCAACGAAGCCAGCTGCCGGCGTAACACCGGCAGGACGGCTGACGGCCACTGGCGCCGCGGCCGCGGCCGCACCCGGCCCCGCTGCAGCGGCGGCGGCGGCAGCCGCACCGGGACACACGGCAGGGCCGCGCGGGGGCCCACAGGCGGCCGCCGCCGGCTCTGTCGGCGGCGGCAGTAGCAGCGCCGCGGCGCTGGTGCGGCTGCAGCAGCTGCAGCTGCAGGGGGCGGCCGACCTGCACTTCTTCATGCGGCTGGCCAGAGGCGGCGGCGTGCGGGCAGGGGCGGGGGCATCAGGGGCGGGTGATGGCGGTGGTGGCGGCAGCGCCAACCAGCGGGCACAGGCGCAGGTGGCACCTCGTCCCCCCGAGGCGGCAGCAGCGGGCCGCGCGCAGGCGGCGGCGGCTCGGCAGACGGCAGCGGCGGCACAAGAAGCAGCAAAGCCGACTGCGTCTCAGCATGCAAGTCAGTCACACCACCACGAGCCGCCGCCGTCGCAGCAGCAACCCTCACAACAGCGGCGTGCGGTGTGGGACCCGGCAGTCGCGGCCGCGGACGGTGGTGCCACCAGCCACTCCCAGCGACCATCCACACAGCAGGCGGCTGCGGCGCCGCACGGTCAACCGCCAGGCACCGGCCGCCGGCAGTTGGTTTGTTTGGATCTGGATCCACGTCACGTGGATCTGTTGGCGGCGCTGTACCGGTCACATGAGGCCCTGGTGGAGCGAGTTGCGGCGCTGGCGGCGGCGGCTGGGGTGGCGGCGGCGGGTGGCGGCAGCGGCAGCCAGGGCGGTGGCGTGATGGTGGAGACCGCCGTGCTGGAGACCAGCCTGTGGGAGGTACGTGCTGCGCGACTGGCCTACTTGTCATTACTTGGGGCGTATATTGTTACGACGTGCCACATCCCACCCGGCCACGTTGCCTGTCTTCCCACCTCCTTGCGACGACCCCCAGGCGCACGTGATGGAGGCGCTGGTGGCTCGCCATCAGGCCCAGCACCGCCGCCGCCTGCAGCAGCAGCAGCAACAGCTGCAGGCACAGAGCAGTGCAGGTGGCGGCGGCGGCGGCGGCGGGGGGCCGGTCACAATTCCGGCGGGTCAGCGGGAGCTGCTGCAGCTGTACGTGGCGTTGATGGGGCTACGGCAGGCGGCGGTGGCGCTGACTCATCACGGCGTCAGGTGCGCTTGCAGTGCGTTGAAGTTGGAAGCCTTGAGCTCATGTCAGCACATGTATTCGGCAGCATGCAACGTGTCTGGCACTTTTACCATTCAGCCAGACTGAGTTGCGCTGCCAGCCCACAGCCGGTAGCAACCAGCATATCTGGCGATATCCGTCCTAAGCTAGCATGTATGACCTAAGGTTAGGCTTCACTCGCTGGGGTCGCTGCATCCTCCGCCCCGCACAGGGCCGCGCACCTGGCACTTGGGGAGCTGGCTCGGCAGCTGCCGCCGCTGCGGCGGCTGTGTGGCGGCGCGGTGGAGGATCTGGAGCGCGCTTTCGAGCAGGTTTGTGCGTGCGTATGTGCTCGTGTGAAGCCACTCGCAAGCAAGCAAGCGCTGGGGGCTGCAACCACTAGGAGGGTGCACTGGGTGTCGCCTAAGCGATGGCCTGTTCACATGAGCTTTGGTGCCTCCAGCCTTACTTCCAGTCAGCTGACCCGCCCCACACATGGTGGCTTGCCGCACAGGTGGAGCGAGGCGGTGACACGGAGGCCGCGGCTGAGGCCGCCGGATCCGCCAGCGCCTCCCACCACCGCCCCCAGCAGCAGCACCTGCAACAGCCACAGCGGCAGCGGCCGTCACAGCAGCAGGCGGCTGCAGGGGGCGGCGCCGGCGGCGGCGGCGGCGGGGTGTTGTGCGACCACCCCGCGGTGGAGTGTGTGCAGCGGCTGCTCACCAGCATTGACAGCACCATGCACCCGGTGAGTGGGTCGCACACACACACACACACACACACACACACACACGCACACACACACGTGTGCGAACTGTCATACTGTGCCCGTAAGACGTGTTGGCCCTGACGCGTGAATATTTCGGCTTGCAGCAGTTGACTGAGCACCCTTTCCAGATCTTCAGCACGCATGCACATGCACACACTCACCCAGGATGTCCTCATGTCCCTTGCACACAGGACCCACGCGTGTGTCTGGTCACCGACTCCCGGGTCTTCTTCACCCTGTACCCCGCCGTACACGCGGCCGGACTGAAGGCCGTACACATGCCACCCGCACTGGCCAAGCGCTTGACGGGCTCGGCGGCAGGACTGCCGGCGGCAGGGCCGGAGGTGGCGGGGCCGGATGTTGTGGCGGCGGCGGGGGCGGCGTCACAGGGCGTGGGAGAAGAGGAGCAGCAGCAGCTCGCGGCGCTGGCGCAGGTGCGTGCGTGGCAGCGAGTTGTGGCCGTGTGTGGGCGGGCGCAGTAAGTACACAGCCCCGCTACTTTCCCACACCAAACTTGTCTGCAAGTGCTTGCCGGTCCCCAGCACAAGACGGTCACCACCTCGGCAACCTGGACCCCACTGCTGCTTGCAGCCCGGCACCTGCCTGTTTGTGGGCTACCCCGCCGCCGCCTCGCCCGGCTTCCCGCTGTCGGCCTTTGACGCCGTGCTGGTGCAGGCGCCGGGCCGGCCCGCGGCCGCCGGCGCCTGGGGAGCGGCGGGCGGACCTGGCAGAGAGGAGGAGGCGGCGGCGGCTGCTGGTGGAGAGGAAGGGTTGGAAGAGAGGAGGCGGGGCGGCGAGGGCGAGGGCGAGGCGGAGGCGTGCTGGCAAGCACTGCCGCCGAGGTTGCGGGACTGCAGACCTGACCTGTGAGTCGTGTGGGGGAGTAGCTGCTGTGTGTCTGGAGTGTTTGTCTGGAGTGCATACGGCAATCTGGAGTGCATGAATAGGACGCATGCACCCCTGGACGCACGTGGTTAGTTGACCGGCCTGACGTGCACACGGCACACGGAGCCATCACGTGCGCTTTATCATCATGCTCCATGCCTGTCCCTCCCGCACAGGTTCCTGGTCACCACGCGGCAGCCGCCCGACCACCTGCTGCTGCCGCCCTCGCCCTCAGCGGCTGTAGCCGCAGAAGAGGAGGCGGCGCCCTCGCCGCGCCATCACCACCAGCGGCAAACAGGGCCCCTCCTGCAGTCGCAGCAGGCCCAGCCGCCGCAACAGTACTCGCAACAGCGGCAGCGGCAGTACTCGCAACAGCAGCAGCGGCAGCAGCAGTACTCGCAACAGCAGCAGCTGTCCCAGCAGCAGCCCTCAGCGGGACGTCCGCGAACGGACCTTGAGCGGCAGCCGTCCTCGGGCTCGCATCACCCCCGACTGCTACAGCCGCAGCTGCAGCTGCAGCAGCGGCTGCGGCACGCGGGCAGGGAGCATGAGGCGGAGCAGATGGAGGCGGAGGGCGTGGAGGCGGACGCGTATGCGGAGGAGGAGGACGGCGTTTATGATGTTGAAGATGGTCGGGAACACCTGCAACCGCAACGTCGATCGCAGCGGCCCCACCACCACCGCCACCAGCAGCAGCAGCAGCAGCAGCAGCAGCAGCAGCAGCAGCAGCAGCAGCAGCAGCAGCAGCAGCAGCAGCAGCCTTCGCACAGCTCGGCCCTCGGGCCTGGCTTGGGCATGCCCCCGCTACCGCCGCCGCCACCCCCAATGGTGGCGACTACGTCGGTCGGCGTGAGCAGCAGCACCGCGAGGAGGCCGGCGGCGGCAGCGGCGTCCGTCGCCACCGCGCTGCCACCGCAGCCGACTCCTATAGCGGCAGCAGCGGCAGGAGCAGCGGCAGGAGCAGCAGGAGCCGCCCACGGGTTTCCACAGCAGCAGCATAGCGGCTTGCCGACTCCCGTGCCGGCTGCAGCTGCTCCTTTCCCGGCGGCACCGCCTGCACCTGCTACAGCCGCCGCAACAGCCGCATTCAATGACGCTGGCGCTGCAGCTGCAGCTACTGCTACTGCTGTGGGCCGGGGCGGCAGCAGCATTTGCAGCTCGGGCTCGGGCAGGTGGTTGGTGGTTAGCTGTGCTGCGGGCAGTGTACTGCGGGGGCGGCCGGGTGTGTACGGCGAGCTGCTGCGGCGGTGCGAGGCCGGCTTTGGCGTGGAGGTGAGCAGCGGCGGGGTGGGGGCGGGCTATGCCTTACAAGCACATGCTGCAGCGAGCGGGCAATGCGCTGCATGCCTGCTGGCTGAGGTGTGGGTCAAATCACGGTAGCCGCCGCCTCAGGCTCAGGCCTCGGGCTGCGCCGTGTTTGGAGCTGGGCTCCGCCGTGTCAGGCTTAGGCCTCGCTGCTGGCTGTACGTACAGCCGGGCTGCGTTCACTGCGTCCGCCCTGCTGCTCGCACCACACCGCACCGCACCGCATGTGCACACGCGGCTGCGGCCCTCAGGTGGCGGAGCGCTGCCTGGACCTGGCGGATGTGGTGACCAGCCCGCGCGCCTGTGTGGCCGTGTGGCCCTTCAACCCGCCGCCGCCCGCACAGCCGCCGCCGCCGCCAGCAGCAGGAGGAGCCGCGCCGGGCGGCAGGGCGCCGACACCGCCACAGGCCATGTCCCCGGCTGAGGTGAGATCGGTGGTGATGGAGGCGCAGCACGCACATCAAGCCCATGCATCCACCCGTCTGTACCCCCACCAGCGCTCCTACCTTTTACACGCCACGCACGCTCCCGCCACCAGTGCTTGCCTGCATGCTGCGCAAGCGCGACTCCGTTTCTCTACCAACCCCCTTGCCACGAACGCACGTCCATCTCCCCCGAGCTCAGGCCGAGCCGCTGGTGTCTGAGCTGCTGCCGGTGGTGCTGGAGCGGCTGCTGCTGCTGTCACTGCGCTACAGCCGCGCTGACGTGGTGTTTGAGGCGCCGCCGGCCCTGGGGCGCGCGCTGCTGCGGCGGGCGGCACCGCTGCAGGTGGGGGTTGTAAATACCAGCCCCAAACTAAACCAAAACCAACGAAAACGAGGGGGCGAGTGTGGCTGCGGCTAGCTGCTGTGGTAGTGTTGGCGCTGGTGGGCTGTGGGGAGGCGGGCGGCGATAGTAGTTGAAGCTGTGGTCGCGGCCGTGGCGGGCGGTGTGTGGGGCGCGGAGTAATGCCATGCTGCCAAACCAGCGCACAGAACACGGCTTGCTTGACCGTACCTTTTTCCTACCCCGTGGCGTACGCAGGCGGCGGCGCACAAGGCGGGTCTGCGGCTGCTGCTGCTCACCACCTGCAGCCCCCAGGCCACACAGGTGCGTGCGCGCAGTGCACCGGTGCGTGCCCATGGCTAGCATCCTTCAGCGGCGGCTTGTCCATCCTGGCCTTGCGCTGCGTAGACTGCCGAAACAAAACGAGCCGGTGCTCCTTGTGCTGAACAGCTGTTGAAAAGCGTCGTTTCATTTCCCCACGCAGCATACGCTCCTGACACTCGTGGAGTCGGCGCTCCGTGGCGCCAACGGCGGCAGCGGCGCAGCATCCGCCGGTGCAGCCGCGCCGCCGCCACTCCCGCCGCTAGCGCCACTCGGCGAGCAGCCATCAGCCTTGGAAGCGGTGCTAACCGCCACGCCCTGCCTCAACCCACTCAGCGCGTCACTGCTACTGGGGTGCTGCTGCAACCAGTCGCCCGCAGGCATGCAGCTGCTACTGCCGCTGTCGCTGCTGCTGCCGGCTGTAGCAGCTGCAGCGGCTGCAGAGACAGCGGCTGCGGATGCGAGGGCCAGGGCGGCGGCCGAGGGCGCGCCACCCGCCTTTGCCGCAGCGTCCGCGGCGGCGGCTGCCGGGGCCGCTGCGAACTCCGTGTTTGAGGCAGCACTTGGAGACGGCAGTAGCATGGTTGGCAGCGGCGGCGTGCCGGCTGTGGCGGCGCCGGCAGTAGCACGCCTGCAGGCCGCCATGCAGCACCACGTGCCGCCTGCCAGTGTCCGGCTGCTGGCGCCGCATCTGGTGGCAGTAGCACGGCAGCAGCCGCGCATGCGCCAGCAGCAGCAGCAGCAGCAGCAGCAGGCGCAGCTGCTACAGCAGCAGCAGCAGCAGCAGCAGCAGCAGCGTGAGCAGCAGGCGGAGCGGCAGGAGGAGCGGGAGATGCAGCGGCTGCAGCAGCGGCAGGAGCTGATGCAGCAACACCTCTGGCAGCAGCAAGAGCAGCAACAGCAGACGCCGCCGGTGGCGCGGCAGCAACAGCGTCAACAGCCAGACTACTATACTGGGGGCGGCGGCGGCGGGGGCCGCACGACGCCGCTTGATTACGATGCCGACCCGCGCTACAGCCACCACCAACACCTGTACCAACAGCAGCACAGCGCGCAACAGCAGTATCTGTACGAACAGCGTCACCAACAGCAGCAGTACCAACGGCCAGGAGAGGAGGAGGGCATGCAGCATGCGCAGGCGTTGCCGCCGTCTGACCTGGTGGAGCACCTCATGATGGATCCTGACTTGTTTGATCCAGACCTGATTATGGAGGATGGAGATGGCGGAGGAGGCCCTGGAGGCGCGGGCGCTGCAATGCTGCTTCAACAACAGCAACAGCTGCAGGTGCAGCAGATGCACCGCCGCCGCCAGCAGCAGCAGCAGCAGATGAGTCACAATCAACCGTCGGCCGGCGGCGGGCTGGAGCTGTCGGTTGAGGAGCTGATGTACGACGATGACGAGCAGGGTGACGTGATGATGTACAGCGCGGCGTCGCGGCGGTTGGCGGCTGCTGGCGGCAACCACCAACTGGCGTCGTCAGGCGGCGGCGGTGGCGGTATGATGCGACCGCCGGTGTCGGCAGCAGTCGCGGGCGCTACTCGCGGCGGCGGCGCCGGCGGGGCCGCTCCTGGGGGTTATGGCGGGGCGGCGGGGCTGCCGAGCGGCGTGTCAGCTGCCGGCCTGGCCAGTGCGTTTGTCATGGATCATGTGGGCATGCCGGACATCAGCATGGCGGATTTGGATTTAGATCTGGATCTGGACGAGCCCGCCGAGACCCGGCTGAGGCTGCGCCAGCAGCAGCAGGTGCAGCCGCCACGGAGCGCCGTCGGTGCTTCGCACCGCCCCAGCGGCGCAGGCGGCGTGCTAGCAAGAGGCGCAGCTGCTGGTGAGAGGGGCCTCGCGGCGCAGGCGCCGCAGCGGGCACCGCTGAGGCAGCAGGCCGCTACAGCCCCGGGGGCGTCGGGCTTTACGGCCGTCACCGCTGCAGCCGCTGGAGCAGGGGCGGCGGGCGGCAATGCGTTTGCTGCGTTCGCGCGGCCGGCCAGCGGTGCGGCAGCAGTGACTGGCGGCTATGGTGTGGGAGGGGCGGTGGGTGCGGCTGGAGCTGTTGCTGGCGGCGGCGGCAGCGACAGAGGCGGCAGGGGCGGGCGGGGAGCAGCGGGTGCTTCTGGCCAAGGGGCGGCGGCGGGGGCCGGCGGGAGAGGGGGCGCGGGCGCCGGTAGCGGCGGTGGTCGCGGTGGCAGGGTGCCGGGATTGTTCCGTGGTGGCCGGCGGTTCGGGGGACGGCTGTAGTTACATACGGCGGCAATCCTTTGTCGTTGACCCCTTATATGGGGTGCATGTGGCTTATGTGAACAAGGGGACGAATCATCTGGACAAGGCTTATGTATGAGAGGGCACACACGTCCACACGGCACTGGACTTGTCCGTGGGCTGAGACCGGCGCTTGCAGGTCCGATCCGGGCTCCGGGCTGGAGTGGACGTTGAGACCACACAGCGCGTTGCAAAGATGCCTTGTAAAGGCCGCACGCACGATGCCGTAGCAGACAAAACCAACCCGGCCTGAAATTTGGCCCGCCTGAAAATTGCCCTGCCTCCCGCCGCGCTGTCTGCCACAAACCAGGCACTTGCAGATGCTATCAGTGCGTGTGGCAAGCACAACCAATCCAACGCAACTCAGCAATGCCATCAAGCATCTACAGCACCTGAGCAAACCATCTCAATACACGCGCCTGCCTCGTGCGTACGGTACTTCGACACCGGCCCTTCGACTCGCAGCTCTCCGTGGCGAGTGCCAGCAGCATTGCGCCCCCATCCCCCCTCTCTCTCACCATCTCCTACTGCTGGCCATCCTTCACTGGCGGCGCCCTGAGTACCTGCGAGCAGGCAGAGCGCGCATAAGGACCGGCATACGTGTGAGGGCTTGAAGAGGTGGGTGCGTTGCGGCTGGAGCGGCCAGAACCCAAACCCCCGCACCTGCCCCGACCCACGCCCACGCCTGCCCGGACGCACCTGCACCAGGTACGGCGCCGCAGCTCCCACCGCGAAGCCTGCGAGCAGCGGGTGAGAGGCAAGTCACCAGTCACGGTGAGTCAGCAGTCCACGAGAACGAGTCCGGCAGGGGCCCACACACACGTGCCACACGACACCCACCCAGTGCCGTGGAAGCCAGGCTGGACCTGGACCGGTATGCCCTTGTAGCGCAGCACTGAAGGCCCGTGTTCCAGTGGGCCCAGAACCAGCCCAGGTTCTAATAGCTACTGCGCCCCCCCCTCAATCACGCGCTGGGCCTGATGACGTCAACAACACCAGCACGGCGCTAGCACCAAGTCGTGTCGGTTGTCTTACACACGTCTCCCGCACAACCACCATGCCGCGTCCATACCACACTCCTCCGCCCACCTAGCGTGTTTTGGATGATGGGCAGCTTGTCCTCGGTGCGGCTGATGATGGGCCCCAGTCCGAAGTTGATGTACAGGCTGCCCCACACCGGCGAGAACAGCAGCACCCACACCCAGCGGGACTGCACAAAGCCTGAGGGCGGTAGCGGAAGCGGTAGCGGTGCGAGTGGGAGGAGGAAGGCCGGAGGAAGGTTGCGGGGGGCGCATGTACGGGTTCCGGCTTCAGGCCTACTCGCGCTGCCATGCGGCCGTGCCCTTGAGGCCATGCGTCCCCGTGCTTGCGGCTGCATGAGCCTACCTAGCCCCCGACCCGAGTTACAAGCTATGAAACTTGTAATCGTGCACGCAAGCGCCCACCGAGCACCAGCTGCCCACCAGCATCCGGCCCGTCTCCCCCAACACCCCGCCCCTTCCTTCCCCCAAACCCCAGCCCCGTAGCTCCGGCCGCTCACCCTGCGGCTCCAGCTTGGACACGAAGCCCGCCACCAGTCCTCCGGCCACACTGGTGAGCAGTGTGAAGTAGTACTGCTCGTCCGGCACCCCGGGGACCACCAGGCAGCCGCCGGGCTTGCCCAGGCACTCCATCAGCACCTGCGTGCTCACGGCGATGGCCGTCTGCTCGCCCTGCGCAGACAAGGTGGGGTAAGACGGGGGCGGGGTTGCAGCAATGAGTATGAGTATAGCGGGACCGGGGTGGGGGCGGGGGCGGGAGCGCGGGCCGGGGGGGGGAGCAGTTTACCACGGAGGAAACACGGAGGGCACCAATATCGGCATGCCTCTGAACACCGCGCAAGCCAAGGGGCGACATGCGAGCAACTTGCGAAGCGCCCCGCAACCACAAGCCTCCGCCCGCCCGCTCCACGCACACCTGCTCTCGTACGTAGAACAGGTTGCCGAAGCGGCCCTTGAACTCGCCCCACCAGGGCCGCTTCAGAGTGGCCAGCGCGTCATCGCCCAGGTAGGGCACGTTGATGAGCGAGGGCGCCGTGGCGTCGTAGCCAATGACAACACTGTTTGTTTGGGAGGAGGACATGTTTACTCGTGTGTTCTTGTACGAAGGTGTGTACATGCACGTGATATGTCTGTGTAGGCATGCGCGCGCGCGCGTGTGTGTATGTGTGTGTGTTGAAAAAAACAACAAAACGAAGCCCGCCCAGACGGCGCGTGTGTGCGTGTGTGTCTGGAGTCCAGATAACTGGCCACGACGCCACATCATTGCAGGCACATCATTGCAGTCTCTGCTGCTGTCTAGCAAGCCCCCACCCGCCCGCCCGCCAACCCGCCCGCCCGCCAACCCGCCCGCCCGCCCATTTACCCGCGCTCAACCCGGCGCCAAGGCGATCCCCACCGCACCTGTTCTTGCCCAGCGGCCCCCAGGCGGCGCGCAGGTCGGCCTCTGGCGGCGTGGTGCCGGGGCCGTAGGCGGTGTAGATGCGCAGGTTCCACCCGGTGCGCCTGCAGGTAGGGGAGGGAGCAGAAGGCAGCGGTGACGACAGGGGCGCAGGGGCAGTCAGACACAAAAAGAACAAGCGTCAAAGCACGCACAGCATACACTGGATTGCTACCGACATGTCATGTAGGGTGCAAGGTGAGATGCCAGTACACCACGTCTTACTGTGAGAACTCTGACAGCTCCGAGTTGAGCTTGTCACGCTTGTCGGCACTCAGCAGCCGCCCCGAGTCAAACTGCGGGTCAATATATGTGAGTGGGAGTGGGGCACAAGACGTCATGACGCCTTTAGTGATCGCTGCAGGGGGCCCTAGACTGAGGGAGGTGCAGCTGGATGTGCTTGTGTCGTGTCGTACGTGCACCAACGGGCGGGACTTCTTGACGTGGCGGGAGTTGTGTTAAAGCGTGCGCCTGCACGCGTCTATTGCAGCAGTGCTTTTTGCTAGATATAACTCAAGGCCGTGGACCCGGGGGGCGCTGCGAGACAGGGACAGTGGCCGCTGCTCCAACGGTTGCCCCACCGCTGTGTGGCTCCGGCAGCACCCTGGCAACGCAACACCCCGACACAACGTCCTCGCGTAACCAACCACCGCCACCAAGCCCGCACCACTCACAAAGTATGTACTCGAGTCCAAGCCTGGCGTAGCTGCAAACACGCCACCTGGCGCCACCGCAGCACCGCCGAGTACCGCCAGCGCCGATAGCGCCGATGCCGCCCCAACGCGCCACGATTGGCTGGCGCGCGCGCTTGTCGACGGAGCGTCCGCGGGCGCCTCGACTTGAGTTGGCAAATGGCAGCGAGCTACAGCGGCAATCTGGCGTAAGCAGCGCCGAGACTGGGGCCTCTGCTGGGAAGCGATGCGCGCGTGTGCATTCCCGTAAACTTGCATGCTTGCAGTGCGTGTTTCTCGCGTGTTCCCGCACTACAGTAGTTATACAACTACGTGTATGGACGCGACAGCTACTAGCACGCTCGGTTTTGCTACCGAATGATCATGTGACATGGGATGGGGAAGACTCGCTCTGTAATCAGTTTTGGTAGGTTTGCAACATGGTTTGAGCACTAGGAAATCTAGTCGCTCGACATCACATTCCACCCCACACCTTTCGCTTGCTGCCGACTTGCGCGGGCTTGCAACTTCTCTCTTCGCCGAGCCTCCTTTAGTCGTGGATGCTGCAGATCTTTCGTGGCGTGTTTGCTCGGAGTGTAGGCCCAGCGCGTCAGAACCTAGCGTTGCCGGCGGCCAATAAGGCTTTCTCTGCAGCGTCCGCAGCTATCTGCTGGCCCCCTGTGCCCGCTGTGAAGCTTACTGAGCAGCAGGCAAAAAGCCGTGCTCATTTCCCCAATCTGATCGTCGTCGAGAGCGCAGGTGCGCGCTTCAGTTCGCTTCACGTCCAACTTAGCGACCGTCGCATGGCAGCTGCTGACGCTGAACTACCTGTCTTGTCACGAAGCAACACATGAGCTAATCGGCGACCCCGCGCGCTCGCGTGTGTTGCAACTGCACAGCCAACCCCGACACCATGGCCACCGCGACCGCCCCCGCGCTGAACAAGCGCATCGGCTTCCTGGGCAGTGGTCAGATGGCCGAGGCGCTCGCGCGCGGCCTTATGAAGCGCGGCCTGGTCAGCGGTGAGCACATCGCCTGCAACGACCCCAACCCCGCCCGCACCAACCTCTTCAAGAGCTTTGGCGCGACCCCCTACGAGTCCAACGCCGACGTAGGTCGTGCGCGGCTGGGGAGCTGACCTAAGCGTTGGGGGTGGAAGGGGCGGGGGCCTAGCACCTGCACCAAGCGGGGTAGCACGGGCACCGAAGGCTGGGATGGGGGGCCGGAGGTGCTGGAGTCGAAGAGCCGTCCGCCTGCAGCTGAAAGGCCACAGCTGTCCGTCACAGCGCATTCGCTTGGCCCAACTTCCACCTGCCCGCCTACCTGCCTACCTTCCGCGTTTCCTAGCCCTCCTTAAGCTCCCACCTCACCCCAAGCCTCCCACCGCACCTTCCACCGCCTGCCTGCGCCCTCCCACTGCCTCCTCGGACCACCCCTGCCACCATCCTGCGTCCATGCATAGGTGGCCCGCAACGCCGACGTGATCTTTGTGGCCGTCAAGCCGCAGCACGTGGCGCAGGTGCTGAGCGAGGTGCGGCCGGTGCTGACGGAGGGACACACCGTGGTGTCCATCGCGGCCGGCATCACCATTGACAAGTGAGAGGCGGGCGCAGTACCGCGCGGCGCGGCTGGGGTGCGAGGGAAGGGGAGGGCGGCGGAAGGGGACGGGAAGGGCCTGGTGGTGCGCGTTGGTTGGGGAGGTTGGCTTGTGCGTGGTGGAGTGGGAACGGCATTAAGGGTGGGAGAGCGGGGCAGGGAGAAGGTCCGGCGGTGTCAGGCACACGCGGGAGTGCGCACACTCATTTTACCGGCATCACCTGCGATCTCCCCGCTGCCCCCGTTCTCCATGAACATCTGAAGACCCCCTCCTCTTGCGCCCTGTAGGCTGGTGGAGGCTGCCGGCCCGGACGCGCACGTGGTGCGTGTGATGCCCAACACGCCCTGCCTGGTGGGCGAGACGGCGGCGGCCATGTGCCTGGGCGGCAAGGTGCGGCCGAGCAGGGGGGGGGAGTGCGGCAGGGGGCGGCCAGGGGGCGGCAGGGGGCAAGATCGGGGTGGTGCGGGGAGGTGGGGTTTGCACAGATGGTTGGAAAAGTGGTATAGGATTTAGGGGGGGAGAGGAACAAGGGAGGAGGGCGGGACGGTCGAGGGACGCTCAAGAGGGCGAGGGGGGAGGGAGACTTAGGGAGTAACGGAGGCAGGCAGAGGGACGCGGCGGAAGGTTTAGTAGTTTTAGGAAGGGCAGGAGTCGGCTGGGGAGGAGGTGCAGGGAGGTGGAGGTGCAGCGACGGAGACAGGGGGAGGGGGAGGCGGAGGACACGGAAGGTCGGGGTGAGAGGGAGGTAAGGAGCAAGGAAAGGGTGCGGGATGGAGGGCGCAGGCTGGGAATGGAAGGGCGGCTGGCTGTCTGGGGTCGGTTCGGACCCTCTGGTTCAGCCTGGCCTGGGGATGCGGACTTGCGGACTTGGGGAGTCGCATGGCCATGAACACGCGTGGGAAGGCAGGCGGACTGGCTGGCTGGCGGGCAGGGAGAAGCCGGAGCCCCGGGCGGTGGCAGTGACGGTGGTGGTGGCGCAGGGGCCCCAGCCGCTTAGGCAGGGAAGGCAGCTACCGCTATCCGGACAGTCTGATGGGAAGCGCGTCAGCCAGGGCTGGACCGATGTAGCGGTGCTCCGCACGCGCTTACCGTGCCAGCCGCGCACCCCTAGCAGCGCCGCCACGACTGCCCCCCATCAACCGCCTCGTGCACGCGCACAGGCCAACGCCGACGACGAGACGCTGGTCCGCACCATCTTCGAGGCGGTGGGCAAGATCTACACGGTGGACGAGAAGCTGCTGGCGGCGGTGACGGGGCTGTCGGGCAGCGGGCCCGCCTACGTGTTCCTCATGATCGAGGCGCTGGCGGACGGAGGCGTGCGCGCAGGTGAGGGGGGAGGGACAGGAGATAGGGGGGCAGGAGGAAGGGCAGGGGAGGAGGGGGGAGGAGGGGGGCGAGAACGGTAGGCTGGTGGCGCTGAACAGGGCGAGTGGAGGGGGGAGGCTGTGTGAGGGTTATGCCGTGACCTGTCGAGCGGGGGTGCTGTGGCACGCTGGCGCAAGGTGGCAACGGATCAAGCGCGTCAGGCACGCTCTACAAGCCTCACACAACGTTACACGGATACACACGCACACACGCACGCACACACACACACACACACACACACACACACACACACACACACACACACACATGGCAACCACCGAACGAATGTCGCTGCCTGCCACCGCGCCTGGCCGGGCCTCATGTCGTCTGTCTGTGCCGCCCGCCCGCACAGGCCTGCCCCGCGACATCGCGCAGGCGCTGGCGGCCCAGACGGTGCTGGGCAGCGCCAAGATGGTGATGGAGACCGGCACGCACCCGGGCGCCCTCAAGGACATGGTCACCTCGCCCGCCGGCACCACCATTGCCGGTGCGTGGGCGGCCGCGAAGCGGCGGAGCTCAGTCACTTGTTGGGCGGGAGTCAGTGTTGAGCACATCAGCGCATGGGCTCACGGGGGGGGGGGGAGGGAGACGAGCACGTGGACGTACGGCCGGTGCATGTTGTGCGGTGCGCGTGCGCGTCACCCTACCCTTGTCATCTCCCCTTCCCATCCTCACCACTCTCACCACCATCACCATTGCCGTGGGCATGGCTCGCAGGTGTGCACGAGCTGGAGCGCGCCGGCATCCGCGCCGCCTTCATGAACGCCGTGGTGGCCGCCACTGACCGCGCCAACCAGCTGTCCAAGATGTAGGCGGGCTGGCGGGCGGTGTAGGCGGGCGGGATGGCAGCCTTGCAAGCAGGCACCACCGCCGTCATCTCAGTCGCCGCCATGGCTTCCGCAACAGCGGGCGCTGGCGAGAGGTGGCGGTCATGGGCAGCTGGCGAGAGCGGGCCGACAGAAGGCAGAGGGCAGATGACGCTGGTTGGGAGGAAGGTGGGAGCGGGGTGGGAGCTACCAGCAGCGGCAGCTCATTCGGGCAGCTAGTGGAAAGGACGGAGCAGCAGCAGCAGCAGCAGCAGCAGTGACGATGCTGCAGGAAGTAGAGCAAGTGGGTTGCATGGTTGAAGCCCATGGGAATGGCATTGGGGGTTTGGATGCCCCATGTCTGTTGCGCAAGGGGCGGTCCGGACGCCGCCGTTCCGTTACCTTATAAGCTATAAGCAGGGGCGTGCGTGGTGTGGTGTGATAGTTCCTTTGGGCTTGCGGTCGACGCCTTTCATCGGTTTGTCGATCAGCCAGAGAATTGAATTGAGGTTGCGTGTGGGGCGGGAATTTAGGTAACAAGTTCAGGCTAAAACAGCTAAGGCGTTTCGGGCAAAGCATCTAAGTCGTGTCGTCAAGTCTCTACTAGGGGACAACGGACGATGTATAAAGGAGCAGGTGCAGGATAGGCTGGAGGGCTGGTCGAGTCCACATTTGGTGTGCGGGTGCAAGCACATTCGCGCAATTGCGCGTACGAACGCGGCCTTTGTAGGCCAGCGGTATATGTTCGTAAGCACAGCCAGAATGTTTCTGGTAAAGTTCCGCCATATAACTGTAACACCCTGCGTCATGCTCTCGAATCTGGATACCCTGTATGCGTGCACCACCCTGTATGCGTCAGCTATTACCGTAGTTATACTGACCGGAATAGACACAATCAACACGAAGCAGCAATGCACCTGTCTCGCATGCATGTACGTCCCGGTTTCTTTCGCCAACTACTGCTGGACCGCACGCCATCTGTACACCACGCACGTCTTCAGCCCATGCCTCGTCCGTGCTTCACACGCCCAGTTTACGGCCCCTACCTGTCCACAACCTCCACCCACGCCCGCCTCCCATCTCCCGGCCTCCTCCCACACCCCGCCTCCCCCGCGCCCCCGCCTCATCACGCCGGCGCGGGCGGCAGCGTGACGTCCGCCGCAATGCCGCGGTCGCCGAAGTGCCGCCGCAGCGCCTCCAACAGTGACAGAGCCGTAGCCTTGTCCGTCAGAGGGTCACACACCGCATACAGCTCCAGGCCCGCCTCGTGGGGGCCGTGCCCGCCGCCGCGGCTGCTGCCCAGGCTGCTCAGGGCGCCGCCGCCGCCGCCTCCAACCAGGCCGCTCATGTCGCCGCGCGCCGCCACCAGCACGCAGCTGCTGTCGGCCAGCCAGGCCAGCTTGTTGGGCTTGGTGGCGGCGGGCGAGTGCAGCAGGCTGAGGGAGAGGGGAGGGAGGGGAGCACAGGAGAGGTAGGGGAGGGCAGGAGAGGTAGGGGAGGGCAGGTGTTGGCCAACTGGTGGAGAGCGCAGCTACGCTGGAGTAGCTAGATTGTTTCGTAAAACAGATATGAAGAAAATCGGTGCCTCGGTGCCATAGCCATGACTGTCGCCTTGGCCATAAGTGCTCCGCTAGTTGAGCTTGGTTTGGTTTAGTTTGGGCTGGTATTTACAACCCCCCTTCCGCCAAGCCGGGCCCCAAACACACCGCACCTGTGCAGCTGCGCATAGGCTGTGGCCAGGCGCGCGGCTCCCTCGGCCGACCTGTGCAGCGGGCAGGGCGGCGAGAACAGCGCCTGCTGCAGGCCGCCGAACCGCACCGCGTACGACCACAGCGCCGTGTGCCCGAACTTGCCGCCTGTGTGTGTGTGTGTGTGTGTGTGTGTGTGTGTGTGTGTGTGTGTGTGCGTGTGTGTTGGTAGGGATGGCGGAGGTGGTGAGAAGGCGTGGCTGGCGTGTGTGGCCGGCGTCGCTTCGTGAGATACGTCAATGACAGGCAGCGGAGCGGCCCGGATGTGAAACGTTTGTGACCACACTTCCCTGGTCTACGCCAAGCATTGGGAAGTCGCTTGTTCGCTCGCACGCAGACCCCATGCACGCGTACGACCGGCCCGCTCACCCAATGGCCGCGGCAGGTTCTCCACACACAGCACATTGAGGTGCTGCGGCGGCGGCAGTGCCCGCCCCCGGCCCGCAGCCACCGCCGCCGCCGGCGCACCAGCAGCGCCGCCGGCCCCGGCTCCTCCGCCCGCCGCCGCTGCAGCCGCCTCCGCGGCCGCGGGCCCCATGGCTGTGGCGGTGGGGTAGGCGGGCTGCGGCGGCCTCAGCGCGCGCAGTCGCGGCATGAGGCCGCGCACCGCCGCCTGGTCCTCGAACCAGGCGCGGGCGGCGGACAGGGCGTGGAAGGCCTCGGCGCTGCCGGCCAGGAGCACCAGGTACAGGCCTGGGGGGCAGCCGTGCACGGAGAACGAGGTAATTAAATCACAAGCATGAATTGACGACGTCCAGTAGGAACAGCAGGGGTTAGGAGGCAGAAGCAATGCAGTTTGCCAGCTCTATTTTTACACGGTATGCAGTGCCGGTCTCCCCACGCGCCCCGTACACGTAACCGCGCAACAAGCGCACGAACCCAAGCCCGCCAGCCCGCCCGACGCAGCGCTACCTGTGTTGGGGTCCAGGTAGTGTATGTGCGCGTGCAGGAAGGCGTCGGCGTTGTAGTGCGGCAGGCACACCGGGCTGAACGCCTCGCCGTGCCCGTTCCTGCGTGGCGTGGTGGGTGTGGTGGCGGTGGGCATTAACAATGCGCACTCGTACGTCCAGCTCCCACCCATTCCCCCGCCGCAACCCCACCCCGCCACAGCCCTCAAGCCCGCCATCCTACTCAAGCCCCAACCCTCCCACTCAAGCCCTCCCAGTCCCTGCCCTCCCAGTCCCTGCCCACCCAGTCCTTGCCTTCCCACTCCCGCACCCCCCTCTCGCGCTCGGTCTACGCGCTGGAGCTGGCTTCACGGACATAGGTAACAACGCGCCTGCTATACTACTGTTCCTGGCTACGCCTTCATTTCACTGGACAACAGTGGATGTTACCCCCCCGTTTTAGTTTGGGCTGGTATCTACAACCCCCCTCCGCCGCACCTGTAGGCGTTGTTGCACATGACGAAGTTGGCCAGCAGCAGCAGGTCGTCCGGGTGTGGCGCCGGCTGCGAGCGGCCGCGAGCCATGGCCACAGCGTGCGTGTCCGCCATGAGCAGCGCGTACACGCCGCCGCATTGCTGTTGTGCAGGGCGGGCGCCGCGTGTTGAGTGTGTGTTGTGTGGCGTTGTGTTGTGTGGCGTTGTGTGGTGTGGTGGTTTGGGAGGGCGGGAAGAGGGAAGAAGGGAAACGTCAGAAGGGATTTGTAACACAAGCGTTGATGTCGCGTGGGCTCGCCATTGGACCGCAAGACCGCACGACTGCACGTCTGCACGTCTGCACGTCTCTCAACAAACACCGACATTGCCCATCCAGCCGCACACGAGCCCAACTCATTCCATTCCCTTCAGAGCCGTTCCCCGCCCCTCACCTTCAGGCCCCCAGCCCGCCCCCCACAGCATTTCAACCCGCATCGTCCCAGGTAACCCTCACCCCGCCCTGCGCCTCACCCTCAGCGCCTCAGCTCCTCACCCTCAGCGCCTCAGCCCTTCGCCCCGCGCCTCACCCTCAGCGCCTCGCACAGCAGCTCCGTGGCCGCCGCCCGGTCCGCCGCCGGCAGCGGCAGCGGCCTGTGCGCCTGCAGCAGGTAGGCGGGGTCGGCGGACAGCATGCGGCCCAGCGAGCCCAGCACGCCGCCCACGCCTTCCAGCAGCGAGCGCACGTCGTAGGAGGGGTTGCGCTGGATGATGCGCTCCAGGCCTGGAGGGAGGGCGTGGGGTAGGTGCATGAGCGATTGGGAGGAGGTGCGAGGATGTAGAGATGGCGGGTCAAGTTGGGGTTGGGGCAGTGCTGATTAGGAGAGGCGAGGGCAAGGTGGCAGGAATAGGGGAGGCTAGGAGAAGGGTGCGTGCGGACGGGGGCGGGCGTTACCGCCTGTGTTGTTCATCCCGCCACCTTGCTCATGTGGCGAAAACTTGCCAATCAACACACCCACGCCCGCATACCCTTCCGTCCCTGCCAGCCCGCCACCAGCACCACTACCGCCGCCCCTCCTGCGTGCCATGGCTCACGCTCCACTGCACCTGCACCTGCAACCCAGCCGTACATCCACCACCGCAACTGCCGCTGCGCCCGATGCGCCTGCCCCCCCCCCCACCCACCGCTGGTGACCACCAGCACAAGCTGCCCGTGCAGCAGCTCCAGCTGCCGCCGCAGCGCGGGCGCGGGCTCGCCGGCCGCCGAGGCCGCCACCAGCACCAGCGGGCCGCGCAGCAGGAACACGATGAGGGTGGCGCCGGAGCGGATGGACTGCACCGCGTCGCCCTGGGCCTGCACCACCTGCGGATTCAGGCGGGGGCGGGGGAATGCCGGCGGCAAGGCAGTAACACGGCAGTGTCAGGTGAGGCGGAAGGGACGAGCGTGGTGGTGATGATTGCCGGTGGGCTGGGTTGCGTGGCGCTAGGTGTCCGTGTGGACATTACATCCAACAACCGCGTGCGGGCCGAGTCGGTTCCGTGCGGATGGCATTTTTTGCTACATCCGCTAGCCGCAACACAGGAAGGCTTGGGACGTTGGCGCAATGCCCTCAGACCCCGGACTGCACGCCAGCAGCTACCCCAGGCGGTCCCTCACTGGCTGCCCTCGCCCCGCCCTCTCACCGACACGAGTGCCGATATGAGCGCCGACAGCCCCACCAGCGACCGCTCATCCCCCGTGTAGCTGTAGATGGGTTTCCCTGAGGAGCTGAGGATGAAGAAATGCTTGGGGTAGGCCGACCACTGCGTGCTGACCTCCTCCTCCTCCTCGCCCTCGCCGCCGCCGGCGGCAACCGCACCCGCGCCCGCGCCCGCACCGGCGCTCGTAGCGCCGTTGCTACTGCTGCTGGCAGCCGGCCGCTCGGCTCCGCCGCCACCCGACGGCACAGCGGCGGCGTCGGCGGCCGGTTGGCTGGCGGCGGAGGCACCGGTGGCGGTGGTGGTGGAAGCCTCCGCCTGTGTTGCCGCTGGCCGCCCGTCAGCCGCCGAGCCGTCGGCGGCCCCGGATGCTGACGCCGCTGGTGCAGGCGCTGCCGCGGCCCCTGATGCGTCCGTGGCTCTCCGACTGCTTGGCCCGGAAGATGTGGATGACCCTACAGCCGCCGCTGCTGATGCCGCTGGTACCTCGGCTTCCGAGCCTGTGACGGCCGTCCCGGCGAGGGTCCTACGGCTGGCCTTGCGTTGTGCCAACGCCAGGCTCGCAACGGCGGCCTCGATGGCCTCAACGCTCTCACCGGCCGTGTCATCCTGCGCCTGTGCTGACGAGGAGGGCGTTGCGTCTGACGCCGTTGCTGCCTCTTCAGTCATGTGTGCGGCCGCTGCGTCGCCGGCAGGAATCTGCACCTGGCCGGCCGATTGTGCTGCTGTGTTCCCAGCGGCACCGTTGGCGCTGGGGCCCTGAGCGTTCTCGGCCTCCTCCTCCTCCTCGTCCTCCGCCGCTGGCCGCCCGACGCTGGCTGCACCGTCGTCATCGTCGTCATCCTCGTATGCATCGCCCCCATGCGCTGGTTCAACTGCTGTGGAGAGGGCCGCTGCAGCGTGTTGCGGGATCAATCGCGTCTCGCCCTCTTTCGCAAGCGCAATGACGGGCTCATCGGGATCCATTTATCGCACTCAAGAGGCAATGTCCAGCGTGTCGGCAGGGAGGCGCGTCACTACAGTGGCAATTGCAAGTGCAGTTCCAAAGTGCTAGCCAGCCCGCAGCTCCTACTTTTAAAAGTGCAGTATCAGGCATCAGCATGACACTCGGTCAAGTCAGAAAGCTTTCGGTTTGCCGGTAATGGCCATTCCATTGGATTTTGCGAGACCTCACCCCAGCACAGCAAAACGCGCTGCTGAGGACTCGGCAGCAACTAACAATACAATCTACACTACTATTAAGTCCTGAATGCAGCCGACGCCTGGGAAATGACTTCACCTGAGTGGGTGGGTATACGTGAAGACCTGCAGGCTTCAACCAAGCAGCGGCTGTCGGGCCTAGAAAGTCTCGAGGTGCGAATACGGAAGATAGGGCAAACACGCACTGCGCCCGTTGCGTTTGCTCGGTGTTGACCGGGAGATTTCTCGTGTTTGTGCTCAGGCGCTGCTCAAACGCGCCAGCCTCAACAAGTCGGAGCTTGGAGAGCTTCTAGACCTTTCACCTGGCCTGCTCGGGGACGCCAACTCGAAGGTCAGCC
Source organism: Chlamydomonas reinhardtii (assembly GCF_000002595.2). Taxonomy (NCBI): domain Eukaryota; kingdom Viridiplantae; phylum Chlorophyta; class Chlorophyceae; order Chlamydomonadales; family Chlamydomonadaceae; genus Chlamydomonas; species Chlamydomonas reinhardtii. Next base: position 1,828,030 of record NC_057006.1, on the reverse strand, counting down.
GGGCTGACCGTTCAATTTTTGCAAATTTTGCGCCGCCCACGACAGCCACTTACCAAAGCGCCACGGCGATGCCTGCAGGTTGCTCAGCAGACGCTTGAGGCGCTCTGTGTGGTTGTCAAGCGACAGGACGTCTCGCTGAACCCCTACGCCAGCCTGCTCGTCCCCAGCGTTGTGGGTGCCTCTCCCCCGCCCCAGTGCACTGATGCCGATCCCCCCCTCATGCCGATTAGCCAACATGCCTGTTCCTCGGACTCCCACAGTAGACGCTGCACCTGAATTTTGTTGCTGTGTGTCACAGGCGGAGCGTCTCGGAGACAGCCGGCAGCCTGTCCGGGAGCAGGCGCTGCACGTGTTGGTTGCGCTCTTCAAAGCGCTGAAGCCCGACGTTGTGCTTGAGAAGCTCAATCCACTCTGGCAGCACAAGAGCTGGAAGGTCAAGCACGGGCTACTTGAGGTTATTGCGGAGGTAGGATGCGTTCAAGGACGCCTGCATAGGCCATTATCGTGCGGCGGAAGATTATTCGCTGCGTGCAACACCCCTGCGGTATGCGAACCTCTTACCCTGCCCGATGGCACTCGCTGGCAGGTTGCAAGCACTACTGGTGTCTTCGCTTTCATCAACGGCCGCGACCAGAACAGCGCTGTCCTCAAGCAGATTGTCCGCATGGTGGAGGAGCCTGACATGTGAGTGCGCCGGTTGTTATCCTGGGTGCTCGCACCATGCTACACCAACTTGGTCTGCAGTCTTGAGCGACACCACAGCACGCACGAAGCTTGACACTTACCCGTTCCGATTGTTACGAGCAGGACTGTCCGTGAGGCAGCTCTGGGCTGCCTGGAGGAGATCAACCGCCAGGCGCCCGCCGCGGTGGTGAACGCCGTGCAGGCCTCCAGCCTGCGCCCGGAGCGACAGCGCGAGGTGTTCGGCCGCCTGGGGGCAGGCACAGTCCCTGCCGACGTGGTGTCCAGGCGCGATGACTCCGCTGCGCCAAGCGCAGCAGGCACCGGTGGGTATTCACACGGCGCTGCGGACACCGCACCTGCCGAACGTGTCAGCGGCAGCGGTGCCGGCACCAACGCCGTTGCTTCCCGGGAGATGCATGCTCGCCGGCAGAGCTCCGCCGCGGCTGGGCCGGGCCCTGCGGCCGCAGCCGCAGCAGCTGCCGCTGCCACCGTGAAGCGCGGCGGCTTCAAGGATGGCGGCAGCATGACGATGGACGGCGAGCTGCCGCAGGTGGCGCCCATTCCCATTAGCTCGGAGCGGGAGCTGCGGTTGGAGCTTGAGGCAGCTACCGCCCTGCTGGCGCAGGCGCCGTGCCTGGACTGGCAAGGCCGTATGACAGCCATGCAGCGCGTGGAGGGACTGGTGCTGGGCGGGGCGCTGGAGTATGACTGCTTCTACGAGGCGATCAAGGGCCTGTCGCAGGCGCTGTCGCAGCAGTTCAAGGAGCGCCGCTCCACCATCGCGCGCCAGACCTGCCACATCATCGGTGAGTGAGGCGGGTGCCAGGATGCGGGGTACGCTGTGTACTCGCGTTAGCCACGTAACGCCGCCACTGCATGGTGCTTCAAATGCAATGCCTGTGTACCCCATGCTATCACACCACGCTGTCCTTGTTGCGCCCACTCGCTCTGCTTTTACCCTGTTGCAGGCGTGCTGGCCAGCCACATGGGCACCCGTTTCGAGTCGCACGCGCTGACGCTGCTGCCAGTCCTGTTCGGCGTGGTGGTCATCACTGTGGCCGTCATGGCGGAGTCAGCGGACCAGGGCGTGCGCACCGTGCTGCGCCACTGCCAGACGCCGCGCATACTGCAGGTCGTCTCGGACGGCGTGTGCAAGGAGAAGAACCCCAAGACGCGCCAGTTCTGCGCCGGCTACATCGGCCTGGTGAGCATCTGGCTTTGGTTGCGTACGTGCTTACTCAGCGGCCTTTTCTTATGGCTCAGCTGTTACCTTACAGGAGACATCTCAATGTTCTGGTTGCGTGTGCGCGCGCTTTTCGTGTCCCCACAGATCCTGGAGGAGTGGGACGTGAGCGTGTGGACCCGCAACACGGAGGGTCTGGAGGCCGCGCTGCGCGCCGCCGCTCAGGACTCAGTGGGCGACACACGCGCCTCCGCCCGCACCGCCATGGCGCTGTACAACTCGGCGCAGCCCGAACGCGCGCACGCCTTCCTCAGGCGCCTGGACAGCAGCCTGCAGGACAAGCTGTCCGCGGCGCTGGGCGTCACCGCCAAGCCAGGTGCGAATGCCCGATGCGCTGTCAACTGGATAGTATGCTTGTGCAGCCGTGATATATTTGCTCATACGCTTTGAACATGTCCTGATGCATACTTGTGCATGTTGTGTCTTACTCGATGCAGCCAAGCCCGCGCCGTCGACATTCTCTCGGCAGACCATCAAGACGTTCGTCGCCCGCCAGCCCTCCGCGGCAGGTGGGAAATATGCGAGCCGACTGAGGATCATGCGTTCGCCACACCAAACGCACGTTGAGCGATGCAAGTACTTGACGCATGCACACGTAGTTGCAAACACTGAGGGAATCACTCCCAACCTGCCGCAGAAGACATCATTGTCGTGGTGCCGGGTCCCAAGGCCACGCCACGGCGGACGGATGTCGCGGCGGCGCCTCAGGCCGCAGAGGCCGTCGCCGTGCCGCGCCCGCGTGCCGGCCGCACCAGCAACGCCTTCGGGGTGGCGCCGGTGCTGGCCAGCAGCTCGCACGAGGCAGCGGCAGCTATGGAGGCGCCAGCTACACTGTCGCGGCCGGCAACTTCAGCCGCGGCTGCGCGGCCTGCACGCAAGTCCCTCGCGTTGCCGCCCGGCCGCATCCCGGGCGGCTCTGCGGACCTGACGTCGCTACTAGGCGAGCCGGGCACGAGCAGCAGTGCCATCGGTACGTTTGTGAGCGAGCCTCCTCCATCTGGGATTGACAGGACGCTAAGGGGCTGCCAAGTGATTGCAGCATGTGCTGGCTTCGCCCAAATGTGACCCTCTCCCCCGTCTACCATTTCCTTAGCTAATCTTGACTGTAATCCCCCCTCCCCCGCACGCCTGCCCGCAGACCCGGCAACACAGGCCCGTGCGGCAGCGCTGCGCCGGCCGCGCATGTCCGCGCTGCCCTACGACCTGCCGCAGCGCGTGCCGTCAGAGGCGCCGCCCGCCGCCAGCAGCGCCACGATGCGGGAGTCCAGCGCGGCCGGCCGTGTGCCGTGCCCGGCGCCGGTGGAGGCCCGCCCGCCCGCTGCGCCAGGTCAGGGTGGGAGCGAGAGCGCTGACAGCAAAGGGCTGCTGCTGACGCAGCTGCAGCTTCCGGCAACGTACCAAGAGGGCCCAAGCAGCTTTTGAGGCAGCATACAGCAGCCGGTGCCAGCTGACATTTGCATGATTTGAGCCAAATACGGAGTTTGCACAGGACAGTGTTAGGCTAGCGCAGATTCCGTATGCTACGCAGTTTCAAAGCCAGGCCATTTCTCGGACATTACAGTTACTAGTGTCGATGAGGTGTGGTTGAAAGCTCTGTCGTGCTGAGAATGGAGGCGGGCGAGGAGGCGGTGTTTGTGATGCCGTGCAAGGGGGCCGGGCCGCGGTGCTCTGAATGCCGGGTGATGCCCAGGAGAGGCAGTCCCCGGGGAGCACCGCTGGGGCGCACGCGCTTTCAAACGCGTGCGCCCCAGGCGTTCGCTGCGCGAGAGCCGCCGGTCCGCCTCGCGTCGGGCGAGGGGACTTGTTTTGGCGCGGTGTGTGTAACACCCGACGCAGCATTGAACGCTTGGCCTGGCCCCCCTGTACCAAGTGGCACCTGCACACCGCCCCTTCGCCCGCTGCCGCCTCGCCGATGGGTTCAGCCGCAGCCCTGCCAGCCCACAGCAGAAAAGGACCCATGCCTCAGGTACCAGCCAGCCGTTTCGCGCAGCGCTCTTTACCGTTGCCCGTGTCGACGAGCACTCCTCGCCGACACCTAGCTGACTCGCACTTTCGTTCACCTCGCCCCTGTGCCCGCTACAGTGCCAGCCGCCACGCCCTCCACCTCCCACCGCACCAGCAACGCCTGGCAGCTTCAGGCGGAGCGGAGCGCGCCTGACATGATGACGACCACGGCCGCCACCGCCAGCCATGGCTCCTCGTCCGCAGCGGCCGCCACCTCCAACACACTGCCTGCCGGCTCCTCCGCTGTCCTGGGCAGCGGCCTGGTGCCGCTGTCGCGCATTGTGGCTGCCCTCTTGGGAGGGCCGCGCACGTGGAGTGAGAAGGTGGGGCGCGCGGGAACCTCGGGGCAAGCATGGCCCGCGTCGCGTTGCGTGCTGCGTCAGGCAGCGCCAGGTTACGGTACGCGAGGCAGCGTGCACACCATGTGAACGTGTTACGGCCTGGTGTGCAGGTGGATGCGTTGAATGCGCTGTCGGCGCACGTGCGCGCCAGCGTGGGCGCGGGCGCAGCCAGCAACGGCTTAGACACAATGCCGTCGCCGCTGCTGGCTGCGGAGCCGGACAAGGTGCAGGCGGCGCTGGAGCGGGTGCGGGAACGGCTGATGGAGGCGCTGGAGGACCCGCACCTCAAGGTAGCGTTCGATGAAGGTTTACCGGGTACCAGTCGTGGGTACCAATGTTGGGAATGCGTTTGTGCGGCGGCGGTTACGAGAGTTGTGGACCGCTCCTGGCACACGTCCCGGGACTGATCAGACACAGCCCTCAGGAGGTTGAGCCGTGATTACCAACAGGCATGCTATGTCCATCTGTGCCGTCAACCCCCCTTGCCAGGTGCTGTCCGCGGCGCTGGCCCTGGTGTGCGACACGGTGCGGCACTACGGCCGAGTGATGGAGCCGCAGCTGGACCGCCTGCTGCCGCTGCTGCTGGGCAAGGGCGCGGAACAGAAGGAGGGGCTGCGCGTGGCGTGCGCGGACGTGCTGAGCGGTGGGTGGATGGAGGTCCTCACGTCGTCCAAGCATGGGAAGCGGACGAGGATGGGGGCTGGAGTAGTGTGACAAGCCCAACTTGTCCCAATGGCGGGTGCCTGATCCTGCCACGCTGTAGCCCTCATCCACGCTTGCTAGCGACTCCGCAAGCCCCACCAACCCGATGCCTCTTACCCGTTCTCCCCATCGCCCGCCCTCACAGAGTGCGGCACGTCCTACCGGCCAGACGTGGTGCTGCCGGCACTGACCAAGAGCCTGGACCTGGTGAAGCTGCCGCGCGGCAAGCAGGGCGCCCTGGACTTCTTCAAGGCGCACGTGGGCCGCTGGGGGCACCTGCAGCCCACGCAGCTCAAGTGAGTCAGGACGGTAGAAGGCGGCGGGGACTGGGGCGCTGCTTGGAAGACTCTTTACTGACAGGCCCCCGCACGCTCGACCAGCTCTGCTTCTATATTGAGGTTTGTATGTGAGTTTAACAGTACACGCGGTGTGCATCACCACAGGCACTGGCTGGTGCGGCTGGCGCCGCTGCTGGACGACCGCACGCCCGAGCTGCGGCGCCGCGCGGCCGAGGTGTTGGACCTGCTGCTGGCGGCGCCGTGGGCGCGGGAGCCCATCGCCTACGTGGCCTACCAGCACAACAGCCCAGACGTGGTGAGCACGCAGGGTGATGGTGATGGTAAATAGTGATGCAATTCCAGATGGTGATGGGATGTCCAACGCTTGCATGGCTTGTGTGGGCCGCTGCGTACCACCGGCGTCGACTTCACTGTGACCTGCCGCCGCACAGGGCCCGCTGCGGCGCTACCTGGCCTCCTCGCAAACAGCCGCCGCCGCGCTGGGCGGCGCCAGCCTGCACGCCCACCCGCACTCCACCAGCCTGAACGGCAGTGGCAGCCAGCTGGGCGCTACAGCCGCTGCGCTGCAGCAGCAGATGGCGGGGCTGACGCTGTCGGGCGTGGCGCCGCCGGCCATTGGCGACAACCGCCGCCAGCTGCCCGGGAACGCCCCCGTGCTACAACCCGGGGTGCTGCCGCCCTCTGTGGCAGCGTACGGCGCCCCGTCACGGGCCGGGCACAGCACCAGCGGCTACGGCTCCGGCACGGCTGCGGCGCAGTCGCTGCCGGGCGGAGTCGTGGGACAGGAGGACGTGCGCTATGCCGGGTCCACGGGGGCTGCTGCCACAGGGCCGTTGTCATTGGATGGCGCCGTGCTGGCACGGGGCCTGCCGTCCGTGCATGCGCCGCCGCCGGCTGTGGCATCATGGGTGGCCAGCTCGCGTCCCTCGTATGACGGCATGACGTCAACGCGTGGCGCACAAGACTTTACGTCTCCGCCTGGTGAGTGGGAAGGGATGTAAGTTGTGGTATGGTGTGCGAGCAGCGATGTTTCACCGTCCGCGACGATGGGCTACTCCTGCTCCGTGTGCTTGGAGCAGACTTAGGCCTAGCCGTACGGTAACAGAGCGCACATGCTCTTGCCCCGTCCTGCCTTTGTACTCCGCAGGCGCGCACCGGTCCTCGGCACCCGGCTCAACCTCTGCAGCCTTCGCCGCCGAGCAAGCGCGCGGCGCCTACGTCACAGGACCCGCACAGCCCGCTCCCTCCACCTCTTACCAGCCCCTGTCCCTCTACACCGGGCCGTGCCTCGCCCCTGCGAGCCTCAGCCACGGCGGCAACCGGCCGCGGCTGCAGGTGCCGGCTGACCCCGCCGCGCAGCTGGCAGTGCTGGGCCAGCTGCTGGACACGGCCCGCGCGGTGGTGAGCGGCGGCGGCAGCCGCGAGCAGCAGGCGGCGGCGCTTGAGGCGCTGGGGGACGCGGCCGAGTGCTGCAGCCGCGAGGCTTGGGTGCGGACCTTTCCGCTGGTGAGCTTTACGGTTGCACGCCGAAGTGCAGCGACTTGTATCGTAGTCTGTAGTCTACATATCCATGTGTGCTACGTTACTTGCCATCCACGCTGCTGTTGTGTCCTGATCCCGCCTGCTCCCCCACGCTACGCCCGCACGCCCACCTCTCCCCACCCCACTAAATAATCATGAATGTAATCCTCACACAGCTGATGGTGGAGATGACTGGCTGCTGGCTGCCGCACGCCTCCAGCGCCCTGCGCACCATGGGCCTAGCGCTGCTGAAGGAGCTGCTGCTGCACCAGCCCGCCCTCTTCGGCGAGTCCAACTTGGACGCCACGCTGGGGCTGCTACTGGCAGGCGTGGGCGACAGCAGCCGAGACGTAAGCAGCCTTGGGCGAGGGGTGGAGGGAGGACTGGCGCTTGCCCGGCGTGTGCTGCCGCTTGTCGGCTGCCGGCGACAGCATGTCGTTGCAGGGTACCGGTATGCGGGCATGGGGCCTTAAGACAAGGTTATACACTTATACTGGTGGTCACCCTGCCTGGCGCTAACCCGCTATTCCCCGGCCGCTGACACCGCCCCCATGCATGGAACCCCACATCCACCACCACAATCGTGCACAGGTGTCCATGACCGGCGGCCAGGGGCTCAAGGTGCTGCTGGGCCGAGCCAGCCCCGGCCCCGCGCTGCTGCTGCTGACCGCGGCACTGCCGCGGGAGGGGGATGCGCACCGCCTCGCGCCCGGCGACAAGGGCGCCCGCCTGGTGGCGGTCCTGGAGGGCGTCCGCGCGCTGGCGGCCAGGTGCGATGATGGAGCTGGCGCCGCTCCATACTACTTCCCCCATGCCCGCCTAGACCTCGTAGCAATCGCATGTCTCCATCGCTCGACCTCCAGCCCAGCTTGCATGTACAAACACCTTCCGCACTTGGCTCGCAACATGCGTGCAACTGCAACTTGTCCGTGCCACAGGCTGGATCGGCCCGAGCTGCACCGGCTGTCGTTCATCGCCTTGCCCGACACCGGCTGCAGCCTGGTGGAGGGGCTGGTGGCCAACCTGAACGACCCCGAGACCTCGGTGCGCCGCGGCGCCGTGGTGACGCTGGCAGACCTGTGGTACCGCCTGGGGCACAGGTGAGAGAGGCTGGGGCCGTGCCTGTTGTACAAGCGCGCCTGTGCTGGATAGGGTACACTGCACTTACCAAGTCGCAGGGTTACGCGCATATCATGCTTCTCTGTGCGTGCGCGTGCTTACTACTCCGTTCGGTGCGTGCGTGTTTCGTGTTCGTGCCGCTCCTGCTGCGCAGTGTGCGGGACGTGCTGCAGGTGCTGGCGGCGAGCAACTACAACCTGCTGTGCATCTACTACCTCAAGATGCACGGCATCACGGTGCGGACGGACGTGGAGGACCCCACGCAGCACCCCATGGTGCTGGGAGGCGGGCCGTCGGGCGGCGGCGTGCTGGGGTTGTGAAAAGGAGGAAGTGGGATGATGTATGCGGCGGCTGTACAGCGCAGGTGCTAAAGATGCGTGAGCTTGAATGCTGCTTGATATCAGGGCGAGGTACTGGTTGCGAGCGTGTGTGTACATAGCATCGGCGGGAGCGCGCGGCGTATGTGTGGTACATGTAGGGATCTGATGTATATCGGCGTGGCTCTTTGCCCACCGTGCGAGCGGGTCTGTATGGGTGCATTTGATAGTAGGGGAGTGTTCCAGCACAGTACAGGAGTGCAGCCGCTTTCAGGTCACGTGGCAGTGGCATGGTGGTGGCGCAGATAGCTACAACGTTGTCTCGGCAACTGACCATGTGCGGCTGGGAAGAATTTCCGGGCGTAGATGCCGCGGGAGGGCTCATCTACGCTCTGCAGACGCCGCGGGCCTGAGGACATCTACAAGATACGGGCACTGGCATGGCCTTATCAATCAAAGTGCGTAAAACTCTTTGTAATGCTCTGCCCGGCCCAATAGCCCGCCGCCTGCACCATCGTTCGCCTTTGCCACCTGCCTGCCTGCCTTCGTCCTCGCAGCTCGCCACCCCACCAGCCTGCCCCCCCCCCCAAACGCTAAAAACAAGGCATTTCAGGCCCTTAGATGCGAGAGCGTGGTTAGGACCATTCTCGATCGCCAGTGGCGGCGGCCTACCCTGCAAGCCCTGCGCGCCCGACCTCCTGTTGGCCTGCAACCACCTTCCGTTGCCTGCCTGCCCCCTGCCCAGAGTTTCCTTCTCCCATGCTCGCCACCTCTACTGTTACTTGTTCACACGCACCGCCTACCTGAAATGACCGCTTCCGCTTCGCGTCCTCGCCAACCCGCTGGCTGCCTGGATGCATAACCTGCTCACGCACCCGCATAGCACACTCGCCCGCTCAAGCAACCCACTAATTCGTCGGCCTAACGGCACTGCTAGCCTAACGGCCCTGCCCATCGCCATGCCGGCCCCCCTGTTCAATTGCGTCCTGCTGGCTTGCCCACCCACTGCCGCTGCTCGCCCGCCCCTCGCCCTGCCAGCCCATCTGCCCCACCGAACTGCGAACATCCTCCGTCTAGTCGTCCTGCTGGCTCCTTCTGCACCGCCACACTGCCTGCTTGCTGCTCCCACACACTCCGGCTTGCCTGTTTGGCCCCCACCCGGCCGGCCTGGCGGCTAATTCCGCCCCATCCTCCCTGCTGCATGCATGCTCACCCGTCCCGCCGCACTGCTGCTCGTTCGCTCTTCCGCCCCATCGCCTGCCCTTTTGGCGCGCCTGCCTGCCTGCCTACTCCAGCGCTCGTATCTTCCTTCGTTCGGAACGAAATTTGCCAAGAAAGGCCTCTGGCGGACGAAATGTTTTTTTATCTTGACTTGAAATTTCGGCCAAAACGCACGGGGTCTTGGGGGGTCTGTCGGCCAACAGACGAAGACATTTTTGGGATTTCGGCCACTTTTGGCCGAAGGACAAGGGAGTTCCACACTTCCACCGGCTACTCCACGGCCGAAACCTGCGTGGCATATGGTAAGAAGACTCAGAGGGCTGTATCTATGGGTGTTGACGGCGGGAGAGCGAGGTTGGGTCGGCGGGAAGCAGGGGAGGAGCGGGCGTGTCGTGTCGGTGTCGACGTCTGAGAATGTTCTGGGGTATGGGTTCATTACTTCACTGTTATATTCCCTCGCAATTGGCGTCCGCCGACACCACCGCACACGAACCGTGCGGGTCGGGGGCGGAGCCCCTGGAAAAATTTTGGTGGTGAACGAAGCGGCGGCAGTCTGTTTCGTCAATCAAACGAAGCCATTTTGAGGAATTCGGCCACTGATGCCGCCCCTGCCTTCGTAAGATACGAGCGCTGGCCTACTCACGTGCGTGTGTGCCCTCGTGCTCGTATGAGTGCGTGTCCGCTTGCATGTGTGCCTGCAGTCGTACCTGCTTGCGTGTGTGCCTATCTGCCTGATTGCGTGCCTACCTGGCTGTGTGTGGGCCTGCCTGCCTGTGTGTGTCAGCAGCGTGTCTGCCTGCCAGGGTGTGCTTGCCTGCTTGTTCAGTGCGGCCAGTCCACGCCAGCCCAACCTCTGACAGCCATATACACCAGCTGCGTGGACCTGCTCGACCTGAGTGGATTCAGTTTAGTTTGGGAATCCAGAATCCCTGCGCCAGAATCCCTGCTCCAGCTCGTTAAAACATGCTCGCACGTTCACATGCTCGTGTATGCGTAAATACGACGCAGCTTCACCGTCTCTACTGCTCGTCCCAACTCGTCGAACCCCCAAACGTCGCAGACCACACACGATCCCACACTTTTGACTAACCGTCATGCGGACCCGGCCGCCGGCCCGCCTCGCATGCCACATCTCATTTACTGCAATGAACGGACACATGCCGTAAATGCTGGTGAGAACCTCCGGAAGAAATGCATGTGCTGGCTCAAACAGTGTCCCGCGGAATCGAACTGCCTCTTTCTCCGTTGACGCGCACCACCTGCGTCCCTTACGACGCTCCAAGCCGTCCTTTATTCTCTCCACTCGATCACTCACACTGTAGCGCATCGCATCGCAAGAAGTCAGGATCACTAATCCTTCCCTCAGCCCACACGCACGACAACCACACGCGGGCCACTGCAATGGGCCCACACGTGCGTGCCATAGCCAGCCCAGCAGTGAAACGTGCCATTCCAAAGGACGCAGTCCAAACGCGATGGCCCCCACGGTGCATGCCTTGTCCTGTCCCACATTTGTGAAATCAAGCAATTGTAGGGTCCTGCGCGCGTCTGCATGATAGTGTCCCCAAACCCCACTTACCCGTCGCATCCCCTTTGCATTCTAACACTACAAGTCCGGCGTAGCAAACATCCGACAAACTCGAGTTCCGCGGGCAACTCGCATGATCCATGCGGTACTACGGCATTTGGACGAGCACACTCTAACAAGGGCGCGGTGTGCGGCAGGTACACGTGCCCATAACATCCTCCCACATCACGTGCCTCTGCTGCAGCACGCAGGCAGGCAGCAGCGAACAACAACAGAACCAAAAGGCCCGGCTCGCGGCGCTTGCACCATAACCAGCGTGGGTTCGCAGCAGAGGACCGCGCACCACCAGGCAACGCATCCGTGTGCAAAGGAGGAGGCGATATGATCAACACGCATCGTGCACCTGAAAAGGCGCCCACCAAGTAAGGGCATAGCAAATAGGCATCGCCACATTCGCCGCCACAGGCGTTTGTGCATGTACACGAACCACTAGGATGACAATCTCCATTACGGCATCTACATTTAGTCTTTGGCAGTTGAGAACATCTTACACAGCACCCAAAACAAACGCTGGCGCCTCTTCAAAACACCACCTCCATCACCGCGCACGTGTACGGTAGTAGCACGAGATCTCCGCACGTGTCCAAACGATGAGCGCCGGCAATGCGGCTGACGGCCATAACACCCACATTTTCGCCCGAACCTTCCCAACAGCACGCCCCTCTTTACAACAGCGGTGTGGTTAGGTCGCTGTTAGAGCCGCTGGCGGCGGTGACGTTCCGGCGCGGCCGCCGCGGCGCCGCCGTCCCGCGGCCAGCCTCATTACCCTCCAGATCCGATCCCGGCGCCGACGTGACAACCACCACCGTGACCATCTGCCCGGACCCCTCCAGATCTCCGCCTCCGCCTCCGCAACCGTCGTCAACATCACTGCTGCCCGTACCCGCCAGCCGTGCCGCCTCCGCCTCCGCCTCGGCCCGCTCCTCCGCCTCCGCGCGCGCGTCCTCCTCGCGCTCCAGGCGCAGCCACTCATCCACCCAGCGCGCGCCCAGCAGCGCCCCGCACACCGACACCAGCTGCAGCACCGACATGCCCAGCACCACCACCTGCAGATGCAAGCACACACGCATCATTCGGTGTGGGTGTGCGGTGGAGAAACACGCGTAAGATGCAGCGATACCGAAGTCGGGAAGTCGGGAAAGGAGGACCCCAACACAGTCGAAAATACGGGTCGTACAGGCGCAGGACATAGTACTGCCTTGACCGGCTTCATTGTGAATCCTGCGCCCCTGCCCTGCCCCGCTCTCACCATGAGAGCCCCGTAGCCCATGCGTGTGTGCTCGGCCAGCCAGGGCACGGCGGCGGGGCACAGCGTGGAGGCCAGCCCGGCCACGGAGCTGAGAATGCCGTTGGTGAAGCCGTCCAGCTGCAGGTGGTCGCCTGGGGGAAGGGAGACGGGAGAGGAAGGAGGAAGGAGGGGAGGGCATGAGGGCATGCGTGCATGAGTGAGCGAAGTGGAGGAGGGGTGAAGAGAGGCGGTGTGTCCTGTGCATACAACGGCTGAGGCGTCGGCGATGGTCCCCGTAATCAGCTGCCTTCACCCGCCTCCCGCTGGCGTTGTAACCTTTGCAGCAGCGGTGTCAGAACATTTGCAACGAACATAGGCACGCAGTGCGCTCACTCGTGAGGCTGACGGTGTTGGCGAAGCCAGTGGCACAGCCCACGCCCACCAGCGACACCACCACGTACAGGGCCCACATGGGCAGGCCCGCAGCGAAGGCCGCCGGCGCGGCTGAGGCAGCGACCGGGAACAGAATCTGCGGGGGCGCAAACAATGAGCGTCATGTTGTGTTTTCACGTCAGCACTCAGCAGCTCCGGCGGCCCACGTGCCCACAAGATGAAAACCGCATACGCACGCCCGGCCCAATGAGCCGCCTGTGCGGGGCACATACGGTAACATGCATATGCATGCGTGCGTGCACAAAGACCTCTAATACATGCGGCGCTGTCATGGCCGCACGCAGTGCGCTCCCGCACCCAAACCCGCACCTGCGGCAGGCCCGCCACCGCGAGCGCGCCGCCCGCCACCGCGAAGGGCGAGGTGATGAGCAGCACGGAGGAGGCGTGCAGGAAGGGAGCCACCGCCACGCCCGCTATGCGCGTGCCGGTGAAGGCAGCCCAGTATGCGGCGGTCACAGCCTGTGGCAGCAGGGTTCGCAGGGGTTACTGGGCAGGCGTGCTAGCGACATGTGCATGGAATTGAAGGCATGTGTGCAGAGAACGCGCGGCAGAACATGAAAAGATAGGGCCAAGGACGAGACTGGGGCCAGGACTGTTGCGCACCTGTGCGCCGGCCTCGTCGAGTCCCACCGCGCGGCGACAGTAGGTGGTCACCCAGGCGCCGAAGGAGGCCTGCAAGCAGGAAGCGGCACATCAGCATGGGCCGTGGTACGAGACTGGAGTCCCACACTAGCTCCCAAGCAGCACGTGTGCCTCACTTGGACATCAGGCCACGCACACGGCTGCCGACCCCCGCCTGCCACGCACCACACGCCGCAACGTACGCTGCGCAGGCACGCACCTGCGTGGAGATGTTTGCGAACAGCAGCACCATCACCGGCCCCAGCACCGGCCAGCCCATGCTCAGCTCGTGCATGTACCGCCGGAACAGCGCCGCGGTGGGCGACACCGGCTTGCGCGGCGGCTGGTGCTGCTGCTGCTGCACCTGCACCTGCTGCTGTCCCTGCTGCCCCTGCTGGTGCTGGTTGAGCTTGCCGTGCGGCGCCGAGAGCTTGCCGTCCGCAGCGGCCTGGCTCTTGGTTGCGAGCTGCGCAGCCGCCGTGCGCAGCAGGCTCTCGCCCTGATGCCGGTTCTGCTTGCCCTGGCGCGAGTCCTGGTCAGGTGCGCCGGCGCCCACCTCTGTGGTGGCTGGCGAGCAGGGAGACAGCACGCTGCCAAAGCCGCCGCGGTTGCCCGCTGCGATGCTGGCGGCCGCGGCGCGGGCGGCCGCCTCGCCCTCACTGTCGCTCGCGGCGCCGCCCGGGTGGGTGACCGCGCCGCCGCCGATAATGCCGTCGGCCGTGACATTTGCGCCGCCGCCTCCGGCGGCGGCCTTGCCGACGGCGGCGGCCAGGTCCGCGACCGTGATGATGGTGGTGGTGGTTGCGGTCCGTGCGCCGGAGGCGTCAGCGGCGTTGGGGCCGTCAGACAGGATGGCGGCGCTGCTGCCGCTGCCCCACGTGGAGCCGGAGGCCGCGACGCCAGCGGAGGCGTTGGCTGTGGCGGCGGTTGCAAGGGCCCGAGCGGAGGCGCTCGCGTCCACGCCTCTGTAGGCGGCCCGGGAAAAGAAACGTTGACGTATGCCCCAGTGCACGCAGGCAGGGCGCTACAAGCACATCCAATAAGAAATTAAAGAGCTACCATACTAGCATCCGCACGCACGCACGGCTCACCCCATGTCCAGGACCGACGATGAAGAGGTCGAGCGGCACGGCAGCGGCGCACTACTGGCCGCCACGGCGGCAGCGCTGCCACTGCCTGCAGTTGCGGCGCGCTTGCCGCGGCGCCTGCGGCTGCTGCTGCGCTGCGTCTTCAGCGCCTGTCGCTCCGGGTCCGCGTGCGCGCCCTGGTGCTCTTGCTCATGGTCGTGGTGGTGGTGGTGCTCGGGCACCGGCGGCCGCTCCGGGCTCGGCAGAAGCGACGTCCACAGGCAGCACGCCGCCGCGCCGGCAGCCACTATGTAGTAGGCTAGGGCCGAGTCGCCGCCGTGCAGCGCGAAGGGCCCAAGGTGCGGGCCGGCGTCGTTGGCGCCGCCGGCGGCGGCTCCCGAATCGGGGTCGACGGTGTCGGCGTGGCCAGCGATGTCCGCGAGGACGGGGGCGAGGAAGCAGCCCACGCCGAAGAGGGCAGAAGCCAGATTTAGCCAGGCGCCGTGTGAAGACGGGTAGTGCCATAGAATGAGCGCATTGGAGCCTGTAGGGGCGTGGGTGAACAGGAGGGCGTGCAGCAGGCGAGTACGCCAAGTTTGCAAGTACCGTAACATATCATGCTGGCGTATGATGCAGTCATTCATGTGAACCCGGCGTACCCGTGGTGATGGCGTTGAAGGTGAGGGCCGCGCAGCAGTATATGGCGGCGAGTAGCGGAAGCGTGGCGCAGTGCGGCAGCAAGCAGAACGCCACGGCCTGTGTGTGATGTGGGTTGAGAGGTGTGACCGTACATTCCGCAGCGCCTCATAGGAATTCGAGTGCACGTAATCCCAAGGCCTACTCGGAACAATACGCAGAGACAGCCTCAGCTTGTAGGGCCCAAGGTATGGGCCGCGCCCGCACCTGGATGGCCTGAGCCGTCGCTATGACGTTGTGCCCGGGCAGCTTGTCAAGCAGCCATCCCGCAGGCATGCCACCCACAAGCAAGCCGATGCCTCCAAGGCCCACGACTGCGGCCAACACGGGCGGGGGGGGGGGGGGGTCAGAAGCGTGTGGGGGTTCGCGGCGCCGCGCAGGCGAAAGGTCTCGCTCCGTCTTTCACTTTGCTCAGCCCCTCGGGCAAACACATTCGCTATTGTATATATGTATATAATACTATGCTACCTTGAGCAAGGCCAAACGTGAGCAGGGCGAGGTCCCCCGGCTTTAAAAACCACTATGTTGAAAACCACTCAACTCACCAGGGCCCAACGCCGACTCCGTGCTTGTTACTTGACGAGCGAGAGACGCTGCTGTGGGCCCCAACAGGTTCAGCTCCACGCCAAGAACCAGAGAAGAGACGCCATACAATATCCCATGCGCCCACGACGGCTTCTTGGAATGCTGCCTGGTCTCTAATGAAGTCGCCATTATTGCGTCTACGCCGTGGAAAGCGCTGGCTTCAGGGCGGCACAGCGCTCGCGACTCGGCGCACCGGCCGTCGCGAACCGTTCGTCGGCCTTCGCTCGCCGGTCGACTGAGCCAAAGAGCGGCCGACTGGAACCAGACACAAAAAGGGAAAGTGCGGGTTTGTTAGAAGCCGGCGGCGGCCTCTTTTTGTCCGGCGGGAGAAATTGCTTCGCTCAAAGTCGGAAAGTTGGTTGCGTCCTCGTGTATGGCCGCCTGCTTGCATGTGGGGCAGATAAGCAAGCATAAGATGGCCTGAGAGCCCGATGGGCCCGAGATTGCCATGTGACAGGGGCCACATGCGCGTGCCGACCGCCTGCCCGCGTCGCCTCTCCCATCCCTCGCCGGCCCCCACCTACAGGACTCTCCGCCAACCTGCCCCTTACCCGGTCGAAGATGGCCCCTCGCGGCGTGGGTACGGCGTGCCCCCGGTTGTCGGGCTGTCCCTTCACTTGTAATCCGCATCCTTACCCGGTCCCATCGCACAGGGCCCCAACGCCCCCATCCGGGAAGCAGCACTCGTTCAGAGCCTTGCTCGTCAATCGTCATGTAAATCTCCGCTGCCTCCATATGGAAATAACTGTCCCCTCTGTAACATCCGCATTCATATGGAAATGGAAGAACCCAAGTCACGACTCTCACAAGCCCATGTACCCAGCGTCATGTTCGCTTGTGCGTGTTGCGTTCTTTCAAGCATATCAATATTCACCCACGAGCCGCGCGTGCCTCCTTACCCGTCGTAGGTAATGCGCCTAACTGCTACCCGGCTTCCCTCCCTGACTCCTCCCCTGATTTGCTGGTGGTACTTTTGGTTACATCTTGGCGTCTTGCGCCATTGCTGAACACCGCTAACTACGAGACCAAGCGAATAACAACGCACGATCTGTGGCAGGTGAAAGGCCACAACCTGGGCGAGCCTTCGCCTACATCAGGCATGTCTCCTTCCCTTCCCGTCCCTGCCATCCCTCATCTATCTACAACACCACGCAATGAAGAGTTACCCAATTTAATACACGCCTCCTAACAAGCCTCGCTGGGGGGACGCCTCCTAAAAACGTTCACCATCTAGCCAGCGAGAGCACCGGCACCCCACTCCTCGGGTCCAGCCGCTCGTCTGCCGCCCCACACAGGGGAATTCAAGGTTGTTAAGCCACACACTTGCGCAAACCGCTCAATCATAAGCTCGCTATTGCCAAGCGCCTTGCTGCACCCATGCAGGCACGTCAGGTAACTTCAAATGCACTGAAACCGCCACCGCGCAGGAGAAAGCCACGGGTGAAGGGCCGGGAGAAAAGAAGGGCTGCTGCGCCGCAGCCGCTTACTTGACCAGCGCCTTCTCCGCAATGCCGACCAGGCGATCGGGGTCCAGCAGCTTGTGCTGCAGGTGGTCGTGCATCTCATACGACCAGTACCACTGGCGGCCGATGATCTTGACGGTCAGGCCTACAGCGGTGACAGGGGAAGCAAATTTAGGGGCGCACGAGACGTGTGCGTAGGGGCCATTGCGGTGGTGGCTACGCTGGTAAAAGTTGTTATGATGGATCTGTTTCGTGGAAAGTGATCATACCTGGCCTCTCGGTGTGCTGGTCCAGCGAGTAGATGAGGGTGAGCGAGGGGATGGCGATCATCACCACGATCAGGGTGGGAATGATGGTCCAGATCACCTCCATGGTGGTGTGGTGGGTCAGCTTCTCCGGCTTCAGCACCTTGGAGTAGTGGAACTTGGTGATAATCTGCGGTAGGCGCAACCCAAGACCCGGCAGCCGGAGCGCACTTCAGTGTACTGTACTCGCTGCACGGAAGCGCGGCACGTACGGCTGCACCACGTCGAGCTATCTCGCCAGCGTGCAACTAGCTCAATTACAGGCGCTGCCCCACCTGGAACATCATGTAGAACACCAGGGTCACCACCGTGATCAGGAAGAAGAAGATGTCGTGGTGCAGGTCAATCATGGCCTGTCGGAGGGAGAGCCGTCGGATGCATGTCAGCGCAAGTCATGTGTGCCTTGAACATGATTGACAAGTTGGGCGGCGCTGCGCCTATACATTCAGCTAAAGCCCCAAGGAAGATACAGAAAGCGACGACGCAAATCTGCATCGACGCGCCGCGATTGCCACAGCCGCTGCGCCCCTGCTCTGCACAGCAGGCCTCGCGCGCGTCGTGCCATGATGACACGCCATCCACCATCCACCGCCCAGCTCTTGACTCGTCCCGGATTGCTGCTCCACGCCACAGCTTTACGCCCGGCGCACCTGAGCAGTGGAGGTGGCCGTGTCCTGGAACAGCAGCTGCCAGGGCTGGGGCGAGTCGGCCGCCGCGGTGGTGGTGGTCAGGCCCAGAGCGGCCGCCAGGGCAGCAGCGGCCTGCACGCGTTATATAGTAGGTAAGTGACTGGTGGCATACAGCTCCAGCTCCTGCCGCTGGACCTGGCGCTCGGGGCAACCAACCCTTCCCTGGCAACCGCCGGCTGTCATCACCCGCCTTGCTCCGCAGAGCCTGTATGCATAGCCTCCACCCCATCCTCTACGCTCCAGCATCCTCCCCACCTTCAGGACCTTCTTCAGGCCAGCGTACTTGTCCGCGGGCTGGGCAGCCTCAGCAGCGCCCGCCGCGGCCGCGGCCGCGGGCTTGGCCGCGGAGGTCAGGCCGCGAGCAGCGAACGGCTTGCTGGGCGCCAGCGACATGCCGCCTGCACGTGCAATAGCCAGTCTCAGCGCCAGCCTTTTGTACGTCCTAATACACCAGCGCGCCAGTTGTGCTGGACTTACTGCCAATCAGGCCACGGCGCTTAGCGGCCAGAGCAGCGGCAGCCTCGCTCGAGAACTGAGGCACAGCCTGAAATCGAAGCATGCAAAGGCGATATGTGAGCGCACACGCGAGAAGGAGCGCCCTAAGCGAAATTCGGCCCAGCGCGCCGTGGAGGTCTGTTCGCACCTGTGCGACGCCCTCGGAAGCAACCACTTGCTGCAATTAAGAAATCACAGGCACAGGAGGCGGCCATGTCATCTACGCCGCGAACCATCAACACACCGGAACAGACTGCTCCTGTACCTGGACAGCAGAACCCTCCGCCTTGGAGGAGAAGAGCATGGCGTTCCATACCAGCTTGTTGCCCTCCTTCTGCTGGCTCTGCAAGCGGCACAAACACGCTCAGCGCTCCTGTCGGAACAAGTCGCGCTGCATAATGTCGACTGCTGCACGGACCCTGTCGCACCTGCAGCAGGTTGCTGCAAAACAGCTTGTTGGCCGAGAGGCCGGACTGGCGCAGCATGTTGCCTAGTTCACCGACAAATGTAGGGGTGTACCAAAAGTTTTTGCCCCCGGCCTGCAGCCCCTGCTAGCCTAGTGTGTGCTGGCTCAGAATTAAAACTAAATTAGCTTGCAGGCTGCCTGCAGCCTGTTACACCAGCACGCAGTAATTTTGCAATCCGCGACCGGGTGGATGCACCACGCCGCTGCAAACCCGTTAACCCGGCTTGCTGAGCATGTGAGCAATGATGCATCTTGAATTGCATGAACATTGCGGCAAGCGATGTCACACTGAGGCCAGCTTTCCACTGACACGTTGCCATCCACCACCCGCTTCAACACGACCCAGCCAACGCGGCCCACTTTGCTGCCAACCGCGAGCCCGATTGCCGCCGCATCACACTCCATTCTGCTGACCTGACCATTGGCCTGCTCTCGCACCGGTAGGGCAGTAGCCTGAGCCGGCCTTGCTGTACACCTCCCGCTCCATTCGCCTACTTCTTCTTCACCACCTTTTTCTTCACCACCTTCTTGGGCAGGTTAGCTCGTATTGCCTCATTCACCGCCTGCATCACAGGCCGGCTGAGCCGCGGCGTGAGCCGGAACTTGCGGATGTGCTTCTGCTGCTGCAGGAACGGCAGAAGCACCGTGGCACCCACGTCCCCTGCAGGCACATACCGTCGGTGCGGTTTTACACACAGGTTTTCTGTTGGAACCCTAGTTTTCGCCAGCGTGCAGACATCTGAAGACAAATATCATCAAAGTATGGAGCTACAACTGCCACATGCAAAGTAAGAGGACTGCGTGCGCCGCTCACCTATTGCGTTTGCGTCCAGGTCCACCTGGTTGATGGACTGGTTGGTGTTGAGGCAGTCGGCCAGCGTCTGACCGCAGGCAGCAGGGAGGGGGGCGATGTCGGGGTCAGCGGTCGGACCATACCACCATTGTACACGGGCACACGGGTCACAGCAGCCGATCCCGCTTGGCATGCAGGAACACGCGCCTCGCATTTCCCAAAAAGGCAACCCCTACACCTTCGCTGGTTGCAACCCGAGCCCCACTTAGGAAACCCCCGCACCTGCAGCGCGTCCAGGTCCTTGTGTTCCGAGTACAGCTCCACCGCGGCCAGCTGCAGCACCTGCAGGCGGCGTGGCGTGAGGAGGTGTGTGTGTGTGTGTGTGTGTGTGTGTGTGTGTGTGTGTGTGTGTGTGTGTGTGTGTGTGTGTGTGTGTGTGTGTGTGTGTGTGTGTGTGTGTGTGTAGGGGGAAGGGGGTTCAGGTCGGTCCCACAGCCTGGCGTGATTGCAGGTGCGCCGAATGCCCGAGTCATGGTACACACACGCACGCTCCGGATAGAGTGCCCACGGCATGGTTAGGCAATGCCCACTGCATGTGTGTGCAAGCCGACACTATCGACATGCGACACTCTGGCGTGCACCGCGCGGCACGGGACGGGAGTGCGGGGTCGCGCCTTGCCTTGAGTGAGGCGACGTGCTGCAGCCCGCTCGCTAGCGCGATCACGCCCGCCGCACACAGCGGGTTGTGACTCAGGTTCAGCACCGTGTACCTGTTGGCGGGATAAGAAGGAGTGGGGTACGAGTTGGCATGGCGAAAGAGGGAGGCGTGCCGGCGAGCCGGGACATTCCAAGCGTTGTTGGGCCATAGCGGAGGAGTTCTGCGAAGGGCCAGCTATGTAATGCATGGCCTTTCCCTTGGCGACTTCCAGCGGTGTCATTACGCTGTAATGATTCTGTCAGGACTACGATGCTGATCGCTGACTCACTTAGGCTGCACGTCAGCCAGCAGCTTGTTGGTGTCCGGCACCAGACTGGCGCCCAGCGCGGCGCCGCCCTCCGGGCCAATGCCGCAGTGCGCCAGCGACAGCTGCTTCAGCGGGGCGCACCTGCGCGGC
This sequence comes from Chlamydomonas reinhardtii, assembly GCF_000002595.2. Lineage (NCBI taxonomy): Eukaryota > Viridiplantae > Chlorophyta > Chlorophyceae > Chlamydomonadales > Chlamydomonadaceae > Chlamydomonas > Chlamydomonas reinhardtii. The sequence continues at coordinate 1,807,015 of NC_057006.1, read as the reverse complement.
GGAGCAGGGGGGGGGCAGTGGCGGTGCGTGGGGGCCCAAGATGCGTGGGCCAAACACCGGTTCCAAGTGGAAGGTGACGCAGGCTTCGAGGAGGTTCGGTGCAGGAGGAGGTTTATGGTTTGTGCCGCAGGCGGCGCTCACCGCTTAAGCCCGGCAGCCAGTATCTTGGCCCCCACGTCGCCGAGGTGGTTGTGGTCTAGCACCAGCACCTGCGGGCAGGGCGGTTGGCGGGGAGTGGCGGGGCGTGTGCGTGTGTGTCACAGCCTGATAGTTATTTCCCCACAGGCACATGCACAGACTCGATGGGTGCACAGTGCGATGAAGGCACGTTGGGATAGACGCCGCTAACATATTACCCGCCGGTCACGCCTACAGCCCTCTACCTGTATCATGTGCCCCTGTGCTCCGAGTGCTAACGCAAACTCCTTGAGAGCCTCCGGGCTGAAGGCCTGCAGCGCGGCAACATCAGCAGACAAGACTGATATCAGCATGGCACCCCGTCGGCTCGCAAGGTCACTACATAGGCATCAGGTAGTACCGCGAGCGTCGCACCGCGTCGCATACACAGTCCTGCGTGTTTCTCCCCCATTGCTCTCTTTCATAAGCATCAAGCCGTTCAGCAGGGAGGACGCCGGTCAGCCCGAGCACTCCGCACGGCAGCGGCTCGGTCACATGCGCCTCACTCACCAGTTGGGGATTCGAGTACAGCATGGGTCGCCCATTAGCGGGGTGGCGCGGAATCTGTTGGGCCAAGCATGCGCACATCCCGTCAGTCGACGTGGTCCTCAACATGCCCAAAGAATCTGACCTCCGCGCGCGCCCTTGATTCCCCAAAAAATCTCCATACAGCACCCGAGACGCGCCACTGGGCTGACACTGCCAAGCAGCCCTGTGCGCACCCTTCACGCACCTGCGCATCCGCGCCGCCGGCGTTGGCATGCCGCGCCGTGTTCAGGTTATCATACAGCACGGATGTGACGGCGGTGGAGGTGGACGCCATGAGGCTGGTCAGCTGCCGCTCCAACGAGGACAGGTCCAGCGCAGCTGCGGCGGAGAAGTACATACACACATGCGTATTCCCTACCCTTGTGCTCGCGAACACACATGCAGGGCATCATCAGCGGCAGCGGCGGTGGTCGCGGCGGCACAGTGACTGCCGTGAGCTGGGGACACCGCTCCGCTCGCCGCCGAGCCACCGCACGTGTCACATGCACTCCCGATCTCCCGGTCCCGGCCAGTAACATGCCGCATACAGGTGCGCTGGCCCCGTCCCAGCATCCACAGCCCCCTCGCCTTCCCACCACAACAGCGCGTGCCCCCTTCTCGCGCGCCTACCTGTCCCCGCCACTGCCTCCGGCTGCAGCAGCACCGTGTCCAGCGTCACCGCCTGCGTGTGCCCCAGCGCCAGCGAGGGCAGCTGGAATCCGGGGCCGCGAGTCACCATGCCGCCCAGCCCGTTGGCGTGGGCCAGATAGCGCTCCGGCCTGGGGCAGGAGCGTTTGCAGGAACGAGCACGAGGCCAAGTGGAGGTTCAGCGGACGGAGCGTGTGTGTCGGAGGACAGCCGCCTGGGTGCTGCCACGCAGCGGCACGGAGAGGCAGCTGTTGGCTCTACATGCCGGCACCGGGGCTGCTCCAAAGACCCCACCCACCATCGGTCGGCCGGCACCTGTGCACCGTCGTGCACCACCTCCAGCAGCCGCGGCTTGGAGCCCGTCCAGGTGCGGGTGGTGGCGCCGCGCAGCAGCTGTGACAGCGCATACAGACCCTCGTCCCCCAGGTTGCAGCCCCAGCAGGCAAAGTTCTTCACAGCGGCGTAGCCTTGGTGGGGAAGAGCAGGCAGGGAAGGTTAGGGTGAGAGATGTGGGTGGCGCGGCGGAGGTGACAAGGTCCCATTTTGCGGGGGTAACCAGGGCTGCGATGGCGCAGCGCGGAGTGGATGTGTGCGGGGTACGGCTCTGAGAGGGCGGGCTACCGTAACGTCGCCTTTGGCGAACCTATGCGCTGCAGACCCCCCCAGCTCCCAGCTCGCAGGCGCACCTGCCATGGCGTCCAAGACCGCGCATATGGAGCCGCTGGTGTGCTGCGGCCCCCGCAGCGATACCTGCAGCGGCGTACGGGATCGGCGTGGCTGCAGCGTGCCGTTCCGCACAGTTTCCTGCAGACCGGTGTGCCTCCAAGGCACCTGCCATTTTCCTAGCGTCTGTTTCACCCGAGCATCACACCAGCCCAAACATCTTGCCATAATACGGCGCAACTAAGTCTGCTTAAGGATATGCTGCCGACCGACCTTCTCCAGGGGCTTGAAGTCCAGCAGTTTGGCTTCAACCTCCTCAGTCAGAGGCTTGTCGACGGGCACCGCGTACCGCTTGCAAGCAGCTTTATACATGTTCAAAAATGCAGTGAGCTCGCTAGCTGCCTTGACTGCGATGCAAAACACAGGGAATGCGGTCGTGCCACATGTCAACACTACGCTGCATAGTGGAAGAGCGGAAGCACTCCCCACAATGCAGTGAGCAATGCTGCTCGGACGCACTCTGCTTCGGCCCCTTCTCCTTCTTCGGGGCCATGGTTGAGACTCTTCCGTGAGTTTCAGGCCTTAATGGTGTTTAAACAACGTCGTATGACGTATTACTGAATCCTGAGAGATTAGAAACTTGGCAGACTAGAAAGGCTTGTCCAATTCTACAGTAAATTGTTGCCTGAGAGGCAGTGGTGGGTGTATACAATGGAGGGCATGACCAACGTTATCCATTTATATGCAAGGTCTGTGCGGGGAATACCCGGGAAGGGCCAACCCTGGCCAACCCGTGCCGCACTCCGGACGCCCCCGGAAGGGGGTTCATGTGCCCGCGGCAGGGGGAAAAAGGGTAAGAATCCCGCAGACACACCCCACCCTTCACATTGAAAGAGCTTGAGGAGGGCGTTCAGAATCCACTTCCAGAATTTATGATCAGTATAGCAATTGCGGAGATATGAATGCGGATGTTACAGAGGGGACAGTCCCAGCACCCGATGACGCCGAGCCATCACATGCTATCGGGGCCCAACTTGACTCCACCAACCCCGACTTTGCTGCAAACCCTCCCGCGGTCAAAGTCCGTGTGACTCCGCACACAGTGAGTCCTAGCCAAGCCTCAACCCGCCAGAGCCCCACCGCTGTGCCTCAACTGCCTCAACGCCACAAGCCTAGGCACCGGTGTGCCGGGAATCGTCCAGGCCGCAGCACACACGCACAGCGCACGCACTAACCAGGGCGCAAGCGTCCAGGCACTAGAACGGTCGCCCACACGTGCGTCCTGCCCACACAATAAGCCCCCAACCACCCACAACCTCTCCAACTTCCAGCCAGCCAGCAACTTGTCGGTACAGTAACGCCGGCGTTCGACCAGCCATGCACTTCTGCTCTGCCACTGCAAACTGTTTGCTGTCTGCTTACGGGTCTGGGCATCGGCTGCACCCTACGGGACCTCGCCAACCTGCCTTGAACCCTGTCCCATCACACACCCACAACCTCTCACGGTGAGGGAGGCGGGGAGTCAGCGTCATACGGCAAGCGAAATACCATGCCTTCACCAATAGCCCGAGATATGAAAGGATGCGCAGACGGCACAGTGTCCCAACCCTTTGGCCTGATACCCAAAGTCACAAACGTCTGAAGACGACCCCAGAAGTCAGCTACGACGGCAAGTCCAATGCTCCAGCACCCGGGCCGACGGCAGCTTCGCTCGCGCCGCCAGCCCGGCCATAACCATACGCTGCCGACCAAAGTCCAGGGCAGACATAGCAGCGAGACACACCACATCCCACACAGGTGGCGCAAGCCCCGCAGGCGGGCGCACTACCACAACTCCTCACGAGAGAAGGCACTTAGAGCATCCTCTGGCATGAAACCCATAGCCATCCCCATGTATTCCCGCAGGGACAGCAGTCCCAAACCAGTGACGCCGATCCCCATCCTGCGTGTCCACCCCACACGCCCAACACGGGTCAACAGCAACGCCGCGCGCACGCTCGCTAGCATGCCGTGGAAACGCCCAGCAAGCGTTGGCGGCCACACGCCACAGTGCGTCCTTATGATGATTCTCCCATTTCAGCGACCACAAGCGGGCCAAGGTGCACACGAAGGCCCCCGCCGCCAGGGCAGCCCCCACCCCCGACACACCCGCGTCGCACACATACCGTATTGCAAATGCTTAGCCTTCAGGGCGGCTAACTGTGGAGCCATTTGTAGCACGGTCCCCGCCTTCACCGTGTAGGCAGTGAGCAGGATGGGCGGCCCCCCGCACTGCAACCAGCCAAGCCCCCGCACCACCTGTTGCACCGACTCCGCCGTAGCACTCACGATGTCGGCCGCCGGGAGCGGCAGCGCGGCGGCAAGCTCCCGAGCCAGCTGGGCGGCACGCGCGGCGGCAGCCCAGCCAGCGGGGAGAAGGGCCACCGCCACCGCAAACCGGTCGGCCGCCTCTTGAGGCGACGCCGGCCCCGGCAGGGGCGACGGCAGGCGCGCCCGCGTACTCCAGTGCAGCACCCGCCCCCACACAGCAGTCACATACATTTCCACACACGCTTCACCAAACCGGGAGCCCCACGCCCAAGGGCGTGTACATGCCTGCCGCAGTTCGTTCAGGCCGTCATGCGCTGCAACCAGCTGGCCCACACACGCCAGTCCCGGCAGAGCGAACAAATCCGCGAAAGCCACTAGAGATCTGGGCCCTCAAAGTCGAGGGGGTCGTGGCCCGAAGGTTGATGCGTCGGAAACTTTCGTCTGGGCCTCGTAAGACAGCCGGGCAAGCCCAGGCCGCTGCCCAAAGCATGTAATGAAAGCTTTTAAAGGTTGGGGAATGTCAGGAGCCTGCCAGAAGGCGAAGGGCGACTGCCCGTCAACACATGTTGGGTTGGGATGTTTGGGTGAGGCACGTCTCGCCTGACCAGAACGTGCCTCAAGTCGCGGACCGGTGCTTGCGCGCCGGAGGCAAACGCATGTATATGTACCATGTGTAGGTAGATCTCGTAGGCATGCTTTACATGGGTGCAACTGAACGGTCGCAAGTCGTTCACAGCATGTTGACAACATGGGTGTGGTCAAGACGTGCCCTGCGAACTCCCCGCCTTTACATGTTAACAGGGCTCGCTGAAAGCAGTCGTTAGAAACCATCCTGGAAGAAAACAGAGATGATTTTGGGGGTGTACGGCACGGTCGGTCGTCGGTCAGGGGGGTTCGGCAGGTTCTGCAGGGTGGGGTCTGGAATTCTTGTTCATCCCCTACCCCTTCCCGCGTTCCCCCTATGCTTGGACTTGCGCAGCAGCACAAGTTACCGCATGTGCTGGCATGTACAAGAACTGTAATTTCAGGGGTACTGGAGTAGTGGAGTAGATCGGAGCAAAAGCCGCGGCGCTGCTGGCTGCAACGCTACGTCAACTCTCCTCGGGTTCCTGGCGCATGTGCCATACTCGCGTCTCTCCTCTGCCCCGCACAGCAAGTCTAGTCTCCCACTCTCCCCCTGCAACGGCATCCGCACTGGCTCATCTGTCTTTTCGGGCTCCTCATTCCCGGCCCCCACTGTCCATCTGTGCTGCCCAACCCAACTGGCACAATCTGTCTTCTCCCACCCTGCCACCCATCTGCACGATCTGTCCCTCCCGTCCTCTATGTACAACCGAACGCGCACAGCCCCCCCATTGACATTCCAGCTTGAAGGCAGGGAAACTTGTAAATGCTCACTGCCAATTCAAATGCATCCCCCAACACACCTTTCAAGGAAACACCGGTAGGAGGACAGCTTCATGGCTGTGTGTTACAATACCAGTTGCGTGTGTTAGTCACGGCTGTTGAAGCGCGGCCGTACCCATTGTCATTATATATACCATGATTCCACCTTTTGAGACTAGCTCGCAAAGTATCACAGAACCCACATCCTGTGTCTGCTGCGTCCTGCACCCTTGCATGAACGAGGGCACCGGTACTGTGATCAAACGTAGAACTAGCCTGCACAATGCGCCCTACCCACCGACAAGCAATGCAATTTATTACTACACATCCGAGGCCACCTCCAATCTTTGCCCGTATACCTGTATCCGCCTGCGCTGGGGTAAAAGCTCCCTACTTCAAGGCCCCACCGCAGCCCACACGCATCAGCAGACCGTCCATGTCGCCACTGTATATTTATGAGTCATAAAAGCATGCGCTGCAGGGCCCAGGATGGGCAAGCGTCAGGCCCCACAATGCTTTCTGAAATGATACCATACTCCGGGCCGGCAGCAGCCTTCCTGCGGAAGACCCGTTGCCCACGGCTGCAGCCGTGCGTCACAGCAATGCTCCAACAGTTCCATGCCCCAATTGCAGCGACTGCGTTCCATAGGCTGCTCCATGGCCATGCTCCAAAGCGCCAAAGTGCGCAGACATCATCCAGGCCTTATAACTGCTGGCAGAGAGGCAGCCACAAGCGGTCTGCCTTTTTAACCAGCACCCCACCAAATGCTACCACGCTCCATTCCAAATACACAAGAGGGGTTTCTCTGTGTCGCCAAGGCCAATATGCGCGCATCAAGTGCTGGTTAAGGATATGCAGAATCACCGAGCGCTTCAGGAAATCACCGTACGTCATTACTGTTCACACCGATGCCGTCATGGTGACCCTGCCAGGTGCACACAACTCCTCATGCAAGCTCCCTCTGCCCCTGTCGTACATTCTAAGCAGCCAGGCTGTTGCGCATCGCATGCCGGCTCCAGCAATCAGTGCGACGGCCAGAAGCCCTTCCAACCGCCCCGTTGTATGAAGACTACCCACCTTCCCGCTACGTTGCGCGGCATGCACGAAGTCAACAGCTTACGAAGAATCACATTGCAGTACTACATACGTGGCGCACGCGCGCCTCAATCCGCACACCTCAAGTGCAGCCTTGCCCGCCGGCTGCCGGGTGCTGACCGTGCCGCCCCAGTCAGTCCGGCGCCCCATACGCTCCTCTCCGCGAAGCCGACCGCTTGCGCCACCGCGCCACTCGCCACGCCGCGCTTCGCTGGTCGTGCCGCATGGTCCAGCTGCTCATCCACCCACCCGCCTGCTCAGCCAAGCTGAGCCGAGCCACCACCTGCACGCTGCCGCTTCATCAGTCCTGGCAGTACGCCATGTGTGTGGCGTCGCCGACGGGGTCCGGCCCCAGCACCTCGTCGCCGGTGCGCAGGTCGCCGCGCTTGAGCGCCTCCAGCTGCGCCTCCAGCAGCTCCTTCAGATGCACGAACGCGGGCCGCTGCGAGGGCTCCGGGTCCAGGCACAAGCCCACAACACGCGCGAACTCGTGCGGCGCCTTGCGCGGGAACTTGGGGAAGCTCTCGCGCGCCGCGAAGCCGCTGGGAAGAGAGCGGTACGACATGCAGCTGTGGTACATCTCCCACCTGACCAGGTATTGAGGAGGAGCAACGGCAACGCGATGGGATCGGGTCAGCAAGGCGCTAATCGTCAGGACATGGAGCCGGGTCGGGGTGCGGTGGCCGGGGGGCCGTGCAAGGGGCTGCTGGACTGCGGAGGGCTAGCGGCATTTACAGTAACCCGTTTGACTGCTGCAAGTTAAAGACGAAGCGTCGTAGGAACTCCGAAGGGCGAGGTTGCCGGCAAACCACTTGACTAGGAGCTCTCATGGAGCCCCGTCCCCCCCTGTGGCCCACTCACATCATCACGCCCATGGAATACACGTCCGCCGCCTTGGTCATGTTGCCCCGCGCCAGGATTTGCGGACACGTGTAAAACGGCTGCAGTACAAGTGGAAGGGAATGGAGGACACGGCGTTAGCTTTGCGTGCCGGATACCTCCACCTGCGTGCTCGCATCATGCCATCAGGACACAAGAGCAACGGCCAATGTCCATCGGGCTGCAGAGTTGATGATTCGCCCCGCTCACCGTGCCGCGCCGCATGTTGCTGATGTGACTCTGGTCGGCATTCATCTTGATGCTTAGACTGTAAGTGTCACAGGCGCGAGATGGATGGGACCATGAGAGATTTAGTGAACAGATGAGGCGTAAACAATGTCCCGCTATGCCACCGCATGGCTGTTGCGCTCCTTACCCAAAGTCTGCAATCTTGCAGACGGCGCCGTACTTCTTCGTGGGGTCACGCTTCAGCAGCACGTTGTTAGGATTCTGCGTCCAGGTTGCAGAATTTCAAAGGTCAGTGCAGCCGTTGTCGAACCTTACCGCAGTGCAGGCGCCTTTCATCCTTTGCCGCGCAACACGCCTGTCAATTTCAATCTATGGTACACGAAGTTGCTTACCAAATCCCCGTGCACGATGTTTCTTTCGTGGAGGTGGCACAGGCCTCCGCACAGCTCCACGGACGTGTCCAGAATCATCTCCTGCGAACATGAACGTGAGAGGCGTGGCCATCCAGTGCACCAACTTAGGAGTAGCTAGCAGCGTGCCGCATACAGCAAGCAGACAATAAGAGCATGATGCCAACACTGATGGTTCTAGCCCGGGTGGAACCCCTTGCGCACCATGCGCGGCTCGTCCTTCTTCGCGTCATAAAACTTGCGCTTGAGGATAGCCATCCGTAAGGAACCCTGAAGCGTGCATGTTCAGTGGCACAATACACGCCTTAGTAAAGGACAACGCCAGCGCCCTACGTAGCAATGAGAGTCAACCCATGCCAGCCTGGTTGCACTGCCACACATAGTAAGGCGGTAAATCAGAGCCGTGGCAGCAGTCCACATGCCAGCTGCCAACTCACCCCATCGCAGAACTCCTGCACTAGGTACAGCTTCCAGTCCAGCACCGGCCGCTTGTCCACAATCTTCATCCCTGGCGTGCCGTTGGCGCCGTTGCCACTCCCGGGGCTGTCAGTTGACGGCACGCCTTGCACCCTGCACATCGCCAGACAAGGACACCTTTCACAATCAAGAGGGACCCTTACATGGCACGCAATTGTAAATCCAGACCCAATTTACATAGGACACGTGCTTACGTAAGCGGCTTGATGTCGTACGAGTACGTCGTCACCACGTTGGGCTGCGGACATGGGCAAGATTTACTGGGTTAGAGCGACAACTCGAAAGCTGGGCACATGCCTGCTAATGGTACAGCGCTACTGTCAGCCTAAGCACAGGAACATACGCAAGCGTCACGGCACGGCACGCGAAACGACGGTGCACGTGCCGCCGCAATTGTAGCTTCGGGTCCAGCAGTGCTAAGACTCCAAATTTGAGCTAGAGCTACAGGACTCACGTGCGCCAGCGAGGAGGAGATGGCCGCCTCAAGGATGGCCCTGTGCTGCGCCTTCTCGCCGCCCGCCACCCGGTCCTGGAACGTAATGGTCTTCACCGCCACGTTCAGCCCCTTCCACTGGCCTGCACGGTGCAGCGCAAAACACAACCGAACAAATGCGTCAAGCCGATGGCGGACCCTGCCTTACAGTTTCGTCCATCTGCTGGCAAGGTGCTGCATCCCCGCAACTAGCCATGCAGCTGCTACCGCCTGCTGGACGCACCTCTGTACACCACGCCGAAGCCTGCGGTGCATAGTGATCACACACCAGCAGCGGGTTGGGCTGTCAGTCCATGCCAAACGCATCTGGTATAAGGCAGCTAGGCGCAGCACCCAACATACGTACGGGGGCTGACCCCACGGGCTGACCCGCTGCCCACTGCCCTCTCACATGTGCCCAGCACACTCACCGCCCTGGCCAATGACCTCCAGAATGCGCAGATGCTGGTCATCCATCTCCTGCGTAAGGCTGGCCATCATGGCGTTCAGCACCTCCAGCGGCGGCCGGTCCACCTGCGGCGCCGAGGAGTCGTCGCTGGTGCCCTCGCCCTGCATGCCGGTCGCCCCGGCAATCGCCTGCAGCGCGCAACGGCCACATGAGACGCAAGCGCTGATTTCATAGCCACAGGCGCAAACCAGGACAGGCCGCGCTCGGCATGACAGTCGGCAAAGTTAGGATCCTAAGTGCCCACCCACGCGACCAGGGACACCTGCGCCTACTGATCACGCACCTTAACGGCCGGCGACTGTGGGACATTACCGCTGCCTGTGGCGACGGGATGCTGGCCGCTATCTCCCGGATGGCTGCTGCCGGTTCCGAAGCGCGTGCCGTTGCCGTTCGTCGCCTCCGCGTCACCTGCGCCAGGACAGACCAGGCTCTTGCTGAATCGCAGCTGCACTTTTGCGCGTTGCGCTTGACACTGTCCTTGCCGGGCCCTGGTGACATTCCCTTCTCGGCCGGCCTGCTCACCTGAATTATTGCTGCTCTTCTTGTCGGACGCACCGCTTTTGACAGCCTCCACCTCTTGCTTCAGCTTCTTTACAGTCCGCGTGTATATGACGACGCCCACCAGGGCGACGAACAAGACGCAGCCCACCACAATCAGGGCCACCTGCCAGCCCGCCAGGCTGCTCTCGCCGTCCGAGGACCTTGCATTTGGCGCTGCAGGAAAACGTTGTGCACAGGCAGACCGTGAACACCGTGGAAGCCAGGCTCAGACGATAACAAGCCCGCAACACGGTCGTGCAGCAACGCTGGACAGCAGCCTGGAAACGATATGCAGATGCAAGTGCGCCATACCTTGGGACGCGGGCGGGGACGGTGGGTCATACACGTTGTTGTACAGGATGGTGACGCCCGGCGGTGGCCGGAAAGTCACCTCCGTCTTGTAACCATGCCAGCCCCACCCAACGAGGTCCTGGTATGTCACGCCATTGAGCAGCACGCTTGTCCTGCAGGCGGGAAGTAGGTGTGCAGCACATGTTGGGGCAGGGGCAGGGCCAAACGCGCTTCGCCATCTGGAAGCACTTCGGCTACCAGACGGCCACACGTCCCTATCATCCCGATACCTGCAGCTTGTTGACCCCCGCCTCCTCCGGGCGTTATCACCCCCCCCCGCGGTGCCTTTCCCAAGTGCCGCTCACAGGTTGTAATCAATGTCGGACCCCAGCACCATGCCCGAGCCGCTCATGGTCGTTCCCAAGTGCTTCGCGGCGTCACTGTAGATCTGCCGATACTCCGCGTACGTCACCGATATGCTAGACTGGTTCATGAATAACAGGGTCGCCGGGCACGAACTGCGCGTGGGGCAAAGAATCACGGGAGGGGAGCACGTTATGCGACGCCGCACCACATATGAAAGCTTGCGACCCTACCAGCCGCTCAAGGCCTGCCGAACCCCTACCCCACGCATGAGGAATCAAGGGCCCGCAGGCCCCTCCCTCTTCCTCTGCAGCTCCCCCACTTGTGCATGCCCGCGTTCTCGCTCCCCTTCCGGCACCTTCCCCTCCTCTCCGCGCTCACGTGTTGCGAGCCTGAATGTTGGTCACGTAAACCGTCACGTCAGGCAGGTTTGCGCCCAGGTGAGCGCCGACTGGTGCGCTGCCGCTGGGCTGCGGTGTCTGCGTCTGTGCCATGGCATTGGGCAGATTCGCCATCCAGAGGCCCTGGACGAAGACATAAATTTCGGGGGCGCAGCCCGTCACCACCAGGAACTTCTGCACCCGCTGGAAATCAATCCATGTCGGGATGCCCAAGTTGGTCTGTCCAACAAACATCACTGGCGAGCTGACTGCAAAGCCGTTCACTGGCCAGCCCGCTCGGGTTGGGTCGATTGTGATGTTGCGCAGTATGAACAGCGCGGTGGCATACTGCGGCTTGGTGTCCTGCACCCTCCGTAGCACGCTGATCAGGTCGTCGAGGGTGTACACCGCGAGCTGCGTGATGCCGGGCGGGACCGTGAGGCTGAATTGCAGGTTGGGATTGTCGGGAACGCTGTTCACGAAACCCGGGGGCGCAGCGGCCGTGATGCTGAAGTTGTATAGGTCCATGCCAATGCCACGCAGCTGCGCGAAGTTGATGCTGTCACGGTTCGGTGCCGTGCCGAGCTGCAGCGTTAGGCGGGCAAAGGCAGCAACATCAAGACGGTTATATAACAATCGTGCGACCGTGCTTGGCACTGGCAGACGGGCATGAGGGTTGCATCGCACTGCTTCCAAGTGCTCCCGACCAAAAGGCACTTGCCGTTATGTACCATAACCCGATCCCATCCCATTGCATCCAAAGCGCCGCGACTAGGAACGGAGGGCAGCGCACCTTGACGATGGACGTGGCTGACTTCAGTTGCTGCGCCTGCTCCGAAACCGTTGCCACGTCCGTGGTCACCACGAGTGACCACAGCGTAAAGTAGATATACTCGCTTTGAGTCAGCGTGAATGTGGCGTTCCGCATCGTGAGTTGCGTGCCGTCAGGATTCCTGTGGCGACAGGCAGCACACGTTGAATCTGTCACATACCGTCACGTCGTACAGGGAGCACACTCTCATGAGCAAAAGCAATGGCCACAATGAGTAATCTGTGAAGCACTCGTATTTCATACCCTTTAGGTTTGCACCTACCGTGAAATGTTGAAGAGCCAGGCCTGTGCAAATGCAAGCATGGGGTTAGTGAGCAGCATCGCCAGTGTCAACGCGGAGCCCACCCCAGGCCTAGGCCAAGAACCCACCGGCAGTGATAAGATAGGTAAGATGCCCAGGTCGCCGAGTGCGCCGCGCAGTGGCCCCATGTTGAGCAGATGGACGTTCTCCATTACAACCATGAAGCCTGGTGCCACCGTGATGTAGGTTGACGCCCTGAGCAGCAGCAAGGGTGCTAGAAACATTAATAAACGCCTGCGTTTCAGATATGCACGAGTTCCCAGACGCTTGCGGCTGAACCCAATAACACCCGCTGCTTTCCTGCTTACCCTTCCAGATCGATGACAGTCAGAGACCCGGGCTGGCCTCGCAGGGTCGTGTTTCGCGACACTGCAATGGGAAGGACAGTAGCAGCTCAAGAGATTTTAGGATGCAAAACGCCCATCGCTTCCATCCGCCCAAACCCATCACCACCGGGCCGAACTGCCTTCCCACAGCGCCTGCCCCGCGCCTGTGAGCAATACCCCGCCCGTACCCTCGACTCGCACCTGAGAGGCCCCTTGACCAGTACCATGCGCTGGCCTTCAGCGTAATGTTCACATTGACCAAGATAGTCATCGGGGTGGAGCGGCCGCCCATCGCTGGCGTCCATTGACTGTGGGGTTGGATTAGGGCCGATGAGAAACGGTGCGTCGGACGGTACTTCGCAACCGTGCCTTCCGCGTCCCCTGCTGAAACCCCGTGAAGGATCCCGTCCACCCCATTTCCAATAGTCCTTGCCCCACACCTCAACGCTAGCGTGCCTCTCAAGTCCGTTCAACACGCGCACCTTAAGACGAGGGCGTTAAATAGGCCAAGCCCCGATGTCAGCACTGTGGTCGTGGGCACACCAGACCCATCGAGCTGTACGCCCGGAACGTCACAGGTGAAGTTAACCCTGTTGTAGCTCCAGCCTGAGCGGGTGTAGGGCCCGGGCACGTACAAGTACCCAGTCCCTCGCGGCCATGTCGCCGCAATGCTGCTCTCCAAGAGCAGCTGCACCGTCAAGCAGTCTGTATTCACTGTAATGCTTTCCAGGATGACCTGAGCGGCATTTATCGCTGGAAGCGCAAGAAACTTATCGGGCGAAACTTCAACTCTGGCCTGCAGGAGCGCCAGGTTCTGCAGCGCCAGAACCTGGGAGCCTGTGTTCAAACGATGCAGCTGGGTGTCAGGAACGACGTGCTCTTCGGTCAAGGTCACGGTAAAAAAACGTCAATGCCAGCGTCCCTCACCAGCGGCCCTGATTATATCGGACAGGAAGCCAGAAGACAGAGCGCCATAGCCGTTCACTCCACCCGTCATATTGACAGCCACATAGGACGACGGTGGCGTCCATGGTGCGCTCGCGATGAAGCAAGGTGAGCTCAAGACGACTACCCGAGTGCTGCCAATATCGACGCCATCCAGCGTGCATGCCGTGTCTGCTCTGCTAGCCACCGCGAAAAGAAGCAGGCTGCTAGCGAAGAGGCTGAGAAGGCGCCCCGCACACACGGGCCCCCACCGCGCTACCATATTTCTCTGTATCACTTCATGACGTCCCCGAAGGAGTCAACGCGGTTAAGCTGTGCGGCCAAGAAGGCTCACTCAGGCAAACTCAAGTGTTCTGTTGAACCTGCTAGGCAATGTAAGCATGTGTCAATACACCTAAAATTAGTATCACGCAGGAGCAAGTGCAAGCGGACTGCATTCATGTGTTGTTCGCGAGGTCACACAATGCGAGCACACAATGGCTTCTCGCTCAAATTTGCTGCGCGCCCGACGGAAGCGTAATGAAGCTAATTGTCTCAGAGACATGCGCCGGCGGGTGCCTGGCGCACCGGCGAACCGTGCCACCAGTGAGGGCAGCCTTGAGGCAGTGAAGCACAAGGTTGAGGGCGGCTGCCTGCCATGTCAGCCCGACCAACAACCTATGTCCTGTTCCCACAGCACCCTGCAGTCCCTCTCGAACATCCAGACAAATGTGGGCAAGTGCACATCATCCGTACTTGCGTGTGCCGCTTAAAGCAGAACTGTGCCTGTTGATGCTGCTTTTACTCCATGCGTTGTATGCAGGTGGCCAACCTTGTGGAGGAGGTGGCTGCTGCGCTGTCGTCGCACACCGTGGCGGCGTTCCTGGAGCTGGAGCTGGAGGGGCTGGGGGAGATGCAGGGCCAGGCACGTGGGGAGGCGGCAGCGGCTGACAAGTGGCCGGCACGGACGGCAGAGAAGGCGTCGGCGTTGTAGGCGGCACGCCCCTGACGTCCAGGGCATATATTGCTCGCGACCCGCGTCAGCAAGTCCCTCTTGTTTACCACTGCAATCTGAGCGGCTAGGTATGGGAGTGTGGAGCAGCCGTTGTCACGACGCGTGTTTTGCAGAACGCCGGCAATCCCAAGCTGATCGTGCCTTAAGAGGGTACTTGGCGTGTGTTATTGCCGTACGTTGCTTTGGTGCAAAAGCGTAGCGGTCGGCATGACATGCGTTAAAAATCGTAAGATGTTCATGATTACGATGTGCGGAACTCGCGCCTGGGTGTAGCGGGGCCAGGGACAAAGCTGGGGGGAATCGCGTAGCCACGCAGCGCGCGTGTGCCCTCCAGTCGGTTGCCAGAGATTTGCGTCATGTTCAGGCGTGCCTTTCAGGCGAGCTGCATTGATGACAGTTACTCGCCTGGATGTTGTAGTGAACCATTAGATCAGCCAGGTTTGTCTGTGAGGACTTCTGGGCACTCGGGGATCATGTACGTTACAATCACTGGGGCGTTCAGAGCGCATTGGCGGCCAGTCAGGACTGCGGAACGCTGCTTGAACTGTTTGTGCCGCGGCCGGGTGATAAGGACCCAAACCGTTCTTTGAGTTGCAGGACTGCCAACTGTTTCATGTTTGGCATGGACAAGAGATGGCAGCATGGGGCTGCACGCATCTGGTCCGCCCCATGACTATGTACAGCAGCTTGCTGCTTGCAACCTGACCATGTCAAAACATTTGCACACAGCCATAGCGCGGCCCTAGCTGGGAGTTAAAGAACGTGTCGTCACCACCGACTACAGTAGGTTGAAGGTGGTGCAGCAATGTACGCGTGGCTATGTTGGGTGGATGCGTTTAGTGAGTCACTGGCGTTCGGCGCCGTGAGGCGTGACCAAGCCTGTCGTATCCATTCACACATACGACGGTATGGTCTGCAGCAGGTGAGGGCGGGGTATGACATGGCCGTCAAGGACCTCTCCTGGTCTGGTGTCAGCATTCTTCAGTCCCCTAGGGATCCAGTCATGACGCACGGGCAGATGCACCCTGGAAACGATGCATCTGACTATCAGTTCGCACGCAGAACCACAAAGATTGTAGGCCTGCATTCTGGTTCTCATTGAGAAGATTGTTGATCCGTTATCGCCGCTGCAGCTAGATTCAGATGCTCTGGTCTATGGCGCTCCGACAAGTCCTAGTACCCCAATCACGGATGCTGCATGCTGTCGTGCCGGTTCGTGGCCCCTGCCCCCTGGTTGGCAGGCTGACCGGCTCTGTCAGCTGCGCACGGGTACGGGCGCGCTGTGGTATGGAGTGATTGGATTCTTGGCGGCACAGGGGCACCCGTGGGGGGCACCCCACGGGGGGCACCCCACATCAGATCGGCGGAACACTCATCTGGACGCAGGCCCAGGCACTTTCCTTGAACCACTCCGCACGCATTCCTCTCGGGGTTTACCCCTGACCCCTGGCTTTCTCCGCTTCCCTTCGATGCGCCTTGCTTCGTGTCCCCCAGGGGTGTCCCCGCGGCGCCTTCCATCCTGAGGCATGCTGCGTGGCCTGGACTTCAGTCCTGTCACCCATTGGGATATGAATTTGTTTTACATGGAATGAAGACCGCAGACAGAGTCCATTGCTCTGCGTGAGGAGCGGCTTCAGGTCCGGTCTTCAAGGGTGTCAGGGTGCCTAGGGAGAGGGGGCGTGATTTTGGGGCGGGGCTGGGTGTGGTGGGGCCATGAGGCAACACCACTTCATAGCTATTCTTTAAACTCGTTATCTGCCCTATAGCGCTCAACTTGTACTGGTAGTGGTATCTACCAACGCGTCAGCTGAAAGGATGAAATGAGCATTTGTGCAAGTGTCACAGGATGGCCGGACCGCTGCCAAATGTCGACTATATGCTTACACTGGGGCCAAGCATTGCGCCTGAGCCTGGCGATGCTCCTGTAGAGACTGTCTTCGCTGGATTGCGCTACGATTTTCGGCCAGCAAGTGCGGACACCGAGCAACCTGGAGTGCTTTTGCTTGGCAAAGACAATAGGGTATGTTTGGATGTCATCCGGCGTCAGAGGGGCACTGCAGCTGCCCAGTTACACGAACCCAACCCGCCAGGAGGCGCGCCAGTGTGTCTGTCGGTCTACTGCCAGGGAAACTGAAGTCCTTGCGGAATTAATGCGGGACTCGGGCTTCAGTCTCTGGTATCGCCGATGGCATGCGCGCATAGGTTGCTGTTGAGCGAGTTGGAACCGCAGCCGCTGACGTGCCGTGCTTTGCACTGCCTCCACCCAGGTGTCACTCTATCTAGCCAACTCAGCCACGTGTGAATGGGATGTGCTCCTGTCCGGCAAATACGAAGCGTATACTGGCAGTGGAGGCGCTCACGGCAGCGCCAGTGCAGCCCGGGATAGCCTGGACTGCGTGGCGCTGTTCGATCCCACCACAGGCACCTTCCGGTTGGAGACGCTGCTTGGCCAGTACAACACCAAGTGAGATTCCCGTTTGAAAGCATGTCTGCGTGGCGCACGTTGCTAGGAGCGAGTAGGACGAGTAGCTTGGCACGCCGCGCAGCTGGATGCGACCGCTCTAACCAAGCCCTGTGCACATATCAACGGCAGGCACGCTCGTGACGCGGCGCCCTACCGAGCGCCAGCGGAGGACAATCTTGACAACTCGCCACCCGGCACGACCTCCGGCTCGGGCGGCGGCGGCGGCCCCTCCACCTCACCCACCAGCGGGCACCTGTACCACGCGTACCAGCAGGTGCGGATGTGGGGCTGTGGCGGTACGTCCGTCGGGGAAGCGGATCTTGAGCAGAGGAAGGGGGCTATGCCTGTCAACAGGTGCGCAGCTCTTCCTACCGTACCGATAATGATAACACTCGCGTCTGCCTTTGTTTGTGATTGTTGGTATGCCTCGCACCCGACTATGTCGCTGAATATTCAGGGGCAGCCCCCGCTGCGGAGAAGCGACAGCCCGAAGGCCGCCTCGCCGATAGGCAGCGGCGCCGGGGGCTCGCCGGAAGACGCCGGCGCAGGCAATGTGCACGTGGCGGGCGGGGCTGGCAGCGGCCGACATGACCGGTACGGCAGCAGTGGCAGCGCAGGAGCTGGAGGGTCGGGTGCCAGCCGGCCTCCGCGGCCGCCCGCAAGCGGCTCGGGGGTTAGCAGAGAGGGCAGCGCCGGAGGAAAGAAGCGGCAGCGGGAGGCAGGCGGGGGGGCAGGGCCCGTGCCAGGTTCGGGCGGCGGTGGCAGTGGACACTCGCCGACAGGGGGTCCCGCGCGAAAAGCCAGCCGACTGTCAAAGTCGTCAGGGCCGGAGGCAGGGAAAGGCGGCAAAGCGGGGCGCCAGGCAGCAGGTACAACGCCCAAGGGCACACCACCGCCGGCGGCTGCCAAGGCGGCGCATGCAGCAGGCGGCGCGCAGGGATCAGGCAGCGGTTACGCTCGCGGCGCGGCGAAGGCGGCCAGTGTCAAGCAGGCAGAGCCGCCTGCGCCGGCCCCTGCCGCCCCGCCGCCTGCTGCGACTCCGGCCGAGGAGGACGTGGACGCGGAGCTGCTTGATGCCTTTGACATGTTCGATGAAGACCTGGGTGGAGCGGGTGGAGATGCAGGCGACGAGGCAGAAGCCAACGGCGGCGAGCCCGCTGCAGCAGTGCATGTGCCTGCGGCTGTTGAACTGGCAGCCGCGGCGCCGCCAGCGGAAATGGCGGTGACGCCGACGCTGGAGGAGGAGATGGATGAGGAGCCGGCGCCAGCCAGCCCGCCGCGGGCTAGGCTCGTGGTGGAGGCAATGGACGATGACGACGGGTATGGGTACGGCGCGGAGGAGGAGGACGGCCTGGGTATAGAGTACTTTTAGGGCAGGCACGCATTCCTTCGTTGTGTTGAATGCCGGCCGCATTCCTTTGTTGTCCACTCAAGTGGCTGAAACAATGCAGTGATAGTGCAGTAGTTATGGCTTACAGTACAATGATCTATGTGTGATTTTGCTTGATCGAGTCGACATACGCGGACTTGACCCTCTGAAGGGAGTACGGTCACGGAGGCGACCCAACCGTGGTGTTTTGATGCTTGGCACGGGCTGGGGTTGATCAGTGTGGGTTTGCGGTGCGTTGTGGATGCATGCGGCCCCAATCTTCAGGGCTGAAGCCGCGACGCAAGGCACAGGTGGCTGCTAGTTGACAACAGCAATAGCTTTGAAGATGGGCCGGGTCAGGTTGGAGGAACGTGTGGTGGATATGGCTACAACCGGTTGGGGGAAGGGT
This sequence comes from Chlamydomonas reinhardtii, assembly GCF_000002595.2. Classification (NCBI taxonomy): domain Eukaryota; kingdom Viridiplantae; phylum Chlorophyta; class Chlorophyceae; order Chlamydomonadales; family Chlamydomonadaceae; genus Chlamydomonas; species Chlamydomonas reinhardtii. Next base: position 1,788,097 of record NC_057006.1, on the reverse strand, counting down.
CTCAGCCGGCGTGCCTTGCTCTCCGATGAGCGTACATTCTGCACGAATGGATTCGACGAGGTCACCGAGACACGCTCGTCATTATCAACTATACTATGTGAAGACCCGATAAGACTGGAAATTGTTGATCGCTAGTATTTTTGTCCGAACCAAAGGAGTCGCAAACAGCGTTGACCAAATGGCGAGCCACGGCATCTGGTAGCGCGTTTGTGCCTGTGACAGCGAGCACACAAACTACTGGCGTGTAAGGCTGGGCCGGCTGGCTCAAACGCTCCCCAGAATGTCCCCGACCATGGCGAACCCGTTTCATATGGGCCTAGAGGACACTCCACCGTTTCGCCTGAAGGTGCGCTTTGCAAAACCTCATAGCCATGCGCTCGTGGTGTAGCTGTGGAGTTGGGAGAGGCCTCAAACCTAAGCCATCCGGAATGCTGGGAACGCACGCTGGGAACGCACGCATTGTGTTTTCGAGCTCTTGAGCATGATGCGTGTGGCAATGGGAGGCTGTTTGACAAGCACGGGGAAACGGCGCACCAGCTGGACCGTGGGCCACTGGCCACCTGGCCGGTGGGTGCGCGTGTAGCCTCGACTCCTGCAGAGCGCAGAGCACCAGTGCTCGCTCGCATTACACCTACACTGTGACGACCAATGTAATGGTGGCGCTCATGCGATGGCAGGTGGCGGAGATGGAGGGCAGCTGCAGGAAGCTCAAGGACAAGGTCTCCAAGCTGGTGGCGCACTACCGGCAGTACAGGGACGCTCTGGTGCATCTGTGCAAGGCGCAGGTGCGTGTAATGCGCGGCACTAGGCAGGCACGAGTGCATGCATGCTCTACGCACCGTACGGAGCTCCCGTGTCCAAAGGCCCTTGGTGCACGGGTGCGACAGCCCATGGCTGGGTTTGTTGCGCCTTTGATGTATGACTGATGTTTTGCCGAGTCATGTACCGTACTTGTGCCGCCGCATTGCCACAGTCGCTGTTTGTGGGCGGGCTAGCGGAGTTCTTCAGTGGAGAGGAGAGCGAGCAGCTGTCAGGTACGGTTGGCCAGCTGCGGCGCATCCACGGGCGGGCTAGATTGGTGCTACACACGCGGCACAGCAATGGCGTGCATGTGGCTGAGCAAGTGCCGTGACGGCTGGCGGGCCTGGCACCAACGTTGCACGGCCGCCCGCACAGGTGGTGTGCCCGTGCATAAGTATATCAGCACGCTCGGCGAGTCGACCTCCTACTTCGACTTGCTTAAGATCCAGGTCAGTCGAGCTCGGCATGCTGCGGCATGCGCTCGTTGCTTTGTCGCGCCAGGCGCCACGCACATGTATTCGCCCACTCGCACACCGAGCCCCGTACTCCTGCAAACCGGCACCTCAGCTCCCAACGGCACCTCCGCCTGACCTCCGCGCCAAGCCCTACACTTGCCTTGCCTACAGCTGCGTCGTGCCCGCCTGCTGACTTGCTCCTGCCCCCCTGCTGCTGCTGCTGCCTCGCCCGGCTCCGGCAGATTGAGTTCGCCGCGGACCAGATCTCGGCCGAGTGGCTGGACGACCTACTGGTGGGCGCGAGGGACTCACACCGCGCCTTCGAGCGCAGCAGCTCCGACCTGGAGGACGCCACCTCGCGCGTGCTGGCGCTCAAAAAGGCAGGGCGGCCCGGCGAGGGGCGCAGCGGGGTGCAGGGCGTGGTTGCAGGCACGGGTGCAGGGCGCGGGTACAGGGCGTGGGCACTGGGTGAACAGTAGGCGACGTGGGCAGAGTCCTGAAGGAGGGAAAGGCAGGCCAAGGGACTGCACCTATGGATAGCGGCAGCCTGTTTCTGGAGAGGACGGCGCCTCAATGTTGTTAGTGTGTGTCGGCCCTGACGTGCGCAGGGCACGAAGCGGGAGGTGTTGGACAAGGCGTCCAGCGAGCTGGCCACGGCACGCCTGGTGGCGGAGGAGGTGGGGCTGGGAAGCCGGGTCGCGGGGCTGGCTGCGGGGCCGTTGTGGCTCCGCGCTTCATGCAGACGAGGGAGAATGCCTGCAAGTTGGGGGGAGTGCATCGTAAAGGAGGTGTAGGGGTGGTTGCTGGCACTTTTGGACGTTAAGTTACCATGACCAACCGCTCCTCGCAACCGCCTCCCGCCAACCGCCTCGTTCAGGCGCGCTTTGACGTGGCACGGCGGCTGGCTGCGGCGGACGCGCGGCGGCGCTACAGCTTCCTGCAGCTGCTGCTCGACAGCGTGGGTGCACACCACGCCGCGCTGCGCAGTGGCAGCGAGATGCTGGGCCGCCTCACGCCGCTCGGGTACGCAGCGTGCGGGCGCGTGTGCGTATGCGAGTGCGGAGGGCAAAAAAGGGGGTCGAGTCTGTGCACGCGGAGTGTGTGTGTGTGTGTGTGTGTGTGTTATAAACGGGTAACGACAAGCGCGCATACGTGCATCTGCCGGTGTGTGTTGCATCTTGTGTTAACAAGAGGATCCAACCCCCGACATTGCCTGCATCCGCGGCTTTCTGGCCGTAGGGATACGGCACGAGCCGTGGTGGCAGAGGCGCGCACCGCGGAGGGAGAGTTACAGGTGCGACCGGGGACGGGCGCTTTGGGGGCCATCACAGCACCTTGCCAAGCGGTGGTTCGATGCTGAGGACAACCCTCAGGGCAGCATATGGGCAGAACAAGGTACCAAGCTTCCGGTCGTCCTATACGCAGGCCAAGCTGGTGGAGGAGGCAGCCCGTTGCAAGGCGCTCAGTGCGGAGGCGGCGGCTGCGGCAGCAGCTGCGCCCAGCTCCCTGGACGAATCGGGGCACGGACCCATGCAGATGACGGGTGTGTTTGGATGTATGTGCTGGGCACGTTGCCGCCACGGCGGCTGCATGGGCTTATGTAGGGCCTTTGTGCCCCTATCGGGGGTGTTCCAATTGGCTTGAAGAGGAATGATGATGTGGAACTGCACACGTCTGCCTTGCTGGGTCGCTGACCGCAGCTGCCAAGTCTGCGGCGGTGCTCGCGGCTGAGGCGGCACTGCGGAACACGCGCGCGGCGCAAACAGCCGGGGACGCCAACCCGTCTGTCACCGTTCTCAGACAGGTACGCAGCGGGCGTCTGGGCATGGCCGCTACCCACGATCCATTCCTGGGCGCAAGTATCTTCAAATCCTAATTTGCAATTTCAAATTGCGCCTGTGACTGCATGCGACCGCTCGTGCTCTGCACACAGGGCTACCTGCTCAAGCGCAGCGGCGGTGCGGGCGCGGGCGGCGGCGCGGGCGGCAAGGTGGTGGCGGGCGAGTGGAAGCGGCGGTTTTTCGTGCTGGACTCGCGCGGCGTGCTGTACTACTACAGCCAAAAGGTGTGGAGGCGTGGTGCGTGTGAGTGAGTTCCTTGAGTATTGCCCGGTGCTCTGCAAACAGTGCTGAAACAAGAAATGTCGGTTGGGAAGAGTCGTTGTGGCTAGTTCGGCTCTCTGAAATGACGCGTGCGTCATGTAATGCATGCCTGTCGGGGCACGTAGCGACGCGGGTGCTGCTGCTGGGCCCGCTGCCTCGGCCTTCCCTTCCGCTGCCTTACCCTGCCGCTGCCGCCGCCTGGCAGGACTCGCTGCTCAACAAGCTGCGCGGCGTGGAGGCGCACACGCCCGCCACCACCGGCGTCAACCTGCTCACCTCCACCATCAAGCTGGATGACGAAGCGGAGCCGCAGCTGCGCTTCTGCTTCAGGTGCGGCTGTCTAGGCGTGTGCTGTCCTGAATACCGTTGACACGTTGCACGCCCTGTGCATCGCCTGTCGGCACTGGCGTACTGCTGCGCCATTGACGTCTATCACCCGCATGCGTGGTGCCTGCCGTGCAGGGTGGTGAGCCCCACAGGCACACTGGCACTCCAAGCCGAGTCCGAGCCCGACCGCGCGGCCTGGGTCAGCCTGCTGCAGGCGAGTGGGGCTACGCCCGGGCTGGGAACACGCGGCCGTGAACAGTGTATGGTTGTACGGTTTGCCGCTCGCACAAGGATTTGCTCGCTACTCCCGTCGCTACATAACTTACTCTGTTCCATATGCATGGCAGGTTGCCATCAGCACGCTGCTCAACTCGGTGGCGTCAGACGGCGGCGCGCTGCCGCTGCCGGGCTCGCCAGCGATGCGCCCTGTCCCCAGCTCCTCCTTCAGCGCCGCAGGCGCCAGTGCCGCGGCAGCGGCAACCGGCGGCGTGGCGGCTGGTCTTGTCAGCGCGGGCTCAAACCTGGTCAGCCCGATGGGCAGCGTGACCGCCGACGTGCGAGGGTTGTCCATTGGTGGCGGGGCAGCGCACCCGCACTCGGCGGTGGGGACGCCATCGCGCCACACGGCGTCGGCGTCGGCGGACTCGTCAGTGGGCGGCGGCAACGCCGTCAGTCCCTTGGAACTGCTCAGGTGAGCTTGAAGTAACGCCAGTGATGCCGTGAATGCTGTCCGGGTGATTGAGGCTGCGCGCTTACGCGGTAGCTTGCGTGTGTTTGCGAGACGCTGCAAGTCAGGGGTGAGGTGTGCTTACGAGTGGCAGCTGGCAACAAATGGCGTGCGCGCGGCTGCAGGCGTGTGCCCGGCAACACGGCCTGCTGCGACTGCGGCGCTCCGGACCCCGACTGGGCGTCGCTCAACCTCGGGTGTCTGCTCTGCATTGAGTGCTCAGGCGTGCACCGGCAACTAGGTACGTGGCGAGCTAAGGATGCGTCCTCCTCCTGGCAGCTTAACACGCGCGCGTATCCTCAATTACGGTACCAGCTTGGCACGACCTGGCTGTCAGCTCGTCTGAAACTTCGCTCTCGGGTCAACGTGCACAATGCACCTGCAGGCGTGCACGTGTCAAAGGTTCGCTCACTGACTCTGGATGTGCGCGTGTGGGAGCCGTCCATTCTCGAGCTGTTCAAGCAGCTGGGCAACGCAGCCGTCAACACCGTGTGGGAGGCGCGCCTGCCCGCGCAGCAGCAGCAGATGCAGCAGCAGCACCAGCAACAGCTGCATAACCAGCAACAGGAGGTGAGGCTGGGCAGGGTACGTTCGGTTTACAGGGCGCGCGTCGACAGGGCATGACCGATGCTGGCAGGTCACGGTGTCCAGGTCTTGCTCACTTCATTGCATTCCTCGAGCGCACCCTGGTCTCAGGATTTGGCAGCAGCACGTGACGATGCTGGGAACGTCCCATGCCGCAGAGCCCGTCCACCAGCGGCCGCGGAGATGACGGCTGGGTGTGGTGCGAGGACGAGGAGGATGACGGTGAGACCGCGCTTACCTGCCTGCCTCTTTTCGATCATAGTCATAACTGGCAGGATGGCTTGGTCACCGATGCACGTCTGTACCCATTGTACAACCGCAGCAAACCCCTTCAACGCGGCGGCGCTGGCGCGGAAGGCCGCCCGCGGCAACAGCGGTGGCGGCGCGGGCAGCGAAGGCTGGATGCTGGGCAAGCCACACCTCCGAGCGCCGCTAGCGGAGAAGCAAAGATACATCCAGGTGAGGCATCGATTACCCCAGGGGTCGGTGAAGCGCGCATCGGTTGCATCAACGCACGGTGGGTGCACCCGCCCGTGGAAACGCGGTTGCTAATGCGCCCTAGCGTTAACCTTGAGCCAGGCTCGGCTTCGTCAACGCCTTGGCCTCCATTTCTCCATGTTCCGCACACAGGCCAAGTACGTTGGGCGGATGTATGTGGCGGCGGTGCCGCCGCAGGTGCAGACCGGCCCGGGCGGCCGCGCGCATCAGTTGTCGCTGCTGCTGTGGCACGCGGTTGAGGCGGGCGACGTGCGGGCAGCGCTGCAGGCCATCGCGTGGGGGGCAGACCCGGCGGCGCAGGTGCGCGGCACGGAAGGAGCCAGGCGGCATACATTCATAGGGGGCCCAGCCAGGATGATTCAAGAAGCCACCGACGCTGTACTTAAGTACCGTACTCATGCCCGATGCGGCCGACGAATGCAGGTCCGCGCCCCTCGCGCGGCGCTGTTGATCAACGAGATGCGCGAGATGGCGGCCATGGCGCCGCCGCACGCGGGGTACGGTGCGAGCCAACACGGGCCCTCAGGTGCGTGTTCACAGGCAGTGTCTGGCCTTCAGGGCTGTCCTGTGCCATGTGGAGCGACGTTCATTTGGCTCACAGCGAGATTGTCAAGTTGGAACGCCTCTCTTTTCCTGCCTACGCCACTCCAGGCGGCGGCGGCATGGCTCTGACTCTGACGTGCCTGCACCTGGCGGCTGTGGACGGCGCCCTGAGGCTGGTGGAGCTGCTGCTGCAGAGCGGCGCGCAGGCAGACGCGGTGGACGGCGCGGGGGGCGGCCACACGCCGCTGCACTACGCGCTCCTGTCCGACCGGTGAGTCTCCTGCTGGGTTCACCCTACATCATATGGGTGCGGTTCACTGGGCGGCTCGAAGGGCAGGAGATTGCACACATTGGTCTGCTTACACTGGCAGTCACTGTACCGCCCGCATGTGGTGGGGGTCCTTGTTCCACATTGTAACCAACAACAACAGAACAGGTCCTGTCAATCGCAACAACAGACAAAACGCACTCACAACCAACGTGCAGGTATGACGCCGCGAAGCTGTTGCTGCGGCGCGGCGCCTCGCTGGGCGTGCGCGACAACGGCGGCCGCAACGCCTGGGACTTGGTGGTGGGTGTGAAGGGGCGGCTCGCGGATGAGGAGTTGTTCCTGCTGCTCAGCAGCGCGGGCGCCAGCGCCAGCGGCACCGTCGGGGGCGGGTTGTAGGGCGCTGTAGGGAAGCGCCGGTGTGGCATGACTGTTTGTGTTAAGCCGGGCTGTTGCGAAGACCAGAAGCTAGGACGGCCAGGCGCGATGAGGTTGTGCGGCGGGGAGGTTGGGCTCGGCACATCGCCGGTGCAATGAACGCAAGGTTGGACATCACCGGCGATGGAAGGCAGGTCGGGTTTGTCGCGGGTTGGGAACGCTGGTTAGAGACTTGTGTGCGGAACTGCGCTCGCTGTGCTGCACGCACAGGCACATTTTGGTGTCGGCAGGGTTGCACTAGTGCTAGCGCGTACTAGTGCCTGATACATCATGGCCCGAACACACCATGGGGGCGGCATGTCGCACCCGTGGAGGGCACTGTAAGGATGTTTGGCTCGAGTCGCCGATTTGCCAAGCAAGTCGCCGCCCTTGGGGTTACCAAGCAGCAACTAGTCGGCCTGAAAGAGCACAGCTGCACGCAGACGCTTCCCGCCCTACACCAGTCACTGTGACCCATTGACGTGCAGCGGTGAAACAAAGCACTGGCGACTGTGGCGAGGCAAGGGCACAAGCAGCCTCTAACGACGGCACTCACACATCCCGGCCTGCGGCAATCAAGCCTCCTGACTTCTAGCATAGCAGTATAGCACTGCCGTGCTCCGCGCGTCCTGGCCGTCTCCGGCCCCATGGTCGGGAGCATTTACGCGACCCGCTTTACGATCGCACTGGTGTCTGCATCTCCGCACCCGCATGGCAATGAACCAGTAAACTGTGTCAAGCTCGATGGGGCCTGAATCCCAATCGCACTCGCAGCCGCTAAGCGTCATTCGTAACACAAGGAGACAAGTACCGGTAGTCAGGCTTTAGGCAGTCCGGGGGCAGTCGAGGAAGGCCCCCGCATGTCTAGTAACTCGCATCCTCGAAAGCCCAATGGCTCACATAACACGGTATGATTTCCGCGTGCTTCCCAAGTACGGACGCTACAAGAATGAGTTAGGATTAATACACCCAAGGGTGCCCCGTCATCAGTACTACCCAGCAGCGTTTGTGCTCTCACACCAGAAGCCATAATAAGCCAGTGCCTGCCCTGCTATGCCTGGTCATCCATCAGCTAGTGCTACTCTGCGTGCTATCTAACGCCTACATGGGATGACTGTCTGGGTCAGCAGTTTGACAAATACACATTGCATGAATACGGCGCGCAGTACGGAGGCTTCGCTCATACACGCTGGCTATCGAACTGATTTTTACTCGCTCACGCTGCACGCCCTGATCCCACCTCACTGCCAGTCCACCGCATGTAGCGTGCTGTCCCACCCGCCCCGGCCCCGCCTTACAGGTGCCCCAGGTCGTTTACCATGGCATCCATGCTGTGCAAGCCGCTAATGGCAAAGTGCCAGTGCACGGCGCCGCTCTGCTCGCTGCCAATATGGCCATGAGGGCGCCGGCCCGCGTTCGAGTTGGCGAGGGCGACCAGTGGGTCTGCAAGCAGCACGCACATGCTCCTCCTCAGGCAAGCGACTGCCGGAGCCGAGCTTCAGCAAACTTACGATAGGTGCCCGGCAAGATGCTTGCCTATCTCTTGTAGAGTCGCCCGGCATGCAGCAACCTGCTGGCAGGCCCCACCGCAGGAGCAACGCTGGGCCCCACGAGCACTCACCCGCGACCGCAAGGTGGATCTCGAACTCAGCCCCGCCGTGCTTGTCTCCGTCCACCACACAGTGGTCAGGTTCTGACGACCAGGGCCCGGGCGAGTTGAAGGCAGCGCCACGGCAGCCGGTCCTGCATGGTCAGGAGGGCAGCAGTCGCCTATTCCCTCAAGGTCGAAAGGATGCATTAAGCCAAGTCGGGTGCTTAGCCTAGCATTCATGTGCGCACACACGGAGTCTAGGCGGCACCACAGCACGCGCACCTGGAGCACACCACCTCGGCAATGCAGCCGCCAAGCGAGTGGCCAGTGATGAAGTCGGGACCCACGTCCTCATAAACCGCCTCGGCTTTGTCGGCTACAGATTTAAACCGCCCCAGCATCTGCTTGAAATCCTGAGGGCCACACAACACGGTTCTTAGGGAGTACGGAGCAGGCAAAATGACCGCTCGCTGAGTCACAGTCTCGCTGTTTATGACCAGGCACCGATGTGGGTTGAGTGCTTGGCCCAGCCCCGCACGCACCTGCACGAGGTGGGCGTCGCAGCTGCTGCCCTGGTAGGCCAGGATGGTTTTGTTGTGCAACGGGCCGCTGACCACACGGTACACCGCGTACGCCATGTAGTCCTTAGCGCCCGTACACCGACTGCCCTGCAGCCAGGTTGGCGACACAGGTGCACCGTAGCGTCGCCAGTGTGTTGTAAAGAGCTGGTAATGCGCTGTGGCCTTCCCCGGAGCAAACCTAGGCATCTACCGTACGTACTCGGCTTCCAGTAGCCAGACCAGAGCCACTCACCGACTCTGTGCGGCGCAAGCGCAACCCAAGGTATTTGTCTTCATCGCAATTATGCCCCTTTACTTCGTGTTGGCATACATTCGCAGCAGCTGCCGCCAGCAGCCGCAGCAGCTCGTCGCGGTGCGGGCCAGACAGGCCGTTGGTGTGCTTTGGCGGCGGCACAGGAGCGGGCTTCCTGTGGGCCTCCCTGTGGCGCCCCTCATGCATACTGCTACAAACCATCTTCTAAGGTCCTACATAAACAGTAGATGGGTCGCGCGCTATCCCAGCCAGGGTCAGAGGCCGGAGGGGAAGGGAAGGCAGTCGGCACATTGTTGCCCGTGTCGGATGGTGCCGACAAGGCGCGCCCCACGCAGCGGCACTCCACCGGGTTCATCATCAAAAACGTACCTCAAGATTTCTATGCGCTTATGCCTGTCAGCCTCCGTGGTCGCTGACAGGCCGGGGACAGTAAGGCAAATGACAACCAAACTTGACCTGCTTTACACGCATCAAGCGTATACTTGTGGAGTTGACTGAATGCTAATGTAATGGTTGTGTCGGCACTGCGGTTGCTGCTACGCCATGAGGTTTTCACGTAGTCTCGCGACAACTTATGAGTACTGTGTCCGAGTGTACACACTCAGACGTCCTAGTATATTACTTTGCTGCAAAATACAGCAAGCAAGCAAGCTATAAGAGAAATAGCTGGATCTAAGAAGCTGTCTGCGACATGAAGTTGATGAGCACAGGCACACAGATATGAACACATGAACGTACACGAGCAATAAGGCATGGCAAAGCACATGCCGCCTGCAACACCTTGGAAGGTGTACTGTGGCAGGATAGGACTTCACCTGGGACCCGCAGTGCCGCAGGCATGCGTGGCACGAGAGCTCAACGACAGCTCGCTTGCAGACAGGAGCAGCCTAAAATCGCACCCACATATGTGAGTACAAAGGAGCGTGTCCAGCGGCACAGTGGCGATGCAGTGAGTTTGTAAGCCGGGGCGCGGTGGAGGTTGCCCGATGGGAACGCAGTGGTATTACGGTGTGGTACGGGTCACACGCGTTCTGCCTGCCCACGCACCCCGCTCCGTGCATAAGTGCATTTGAAGTGGATGCCAGTACGTGGGCCGCACGATATGGGAGGGATGTGATACGAGTGCGGCTGACGGCAATGGCGGCACCGTGCAAGGCGCTCTCCCACTCGTGCCGCCCGCACCACCTTGCCCACCCAGGAGGCGGCGGCATGGCTCTGACTCTGACGTGCCTGCACCTGGCGGCTGTGGACGGCGCACTGAGGCTGGTGGAGCTGCTGCTGCAGAGCGGCGCGCAGCAAGCAGACGCGGTGGACGGCGCCAGCAAGCACGTATGTTTCAAGCGCGTCAATAAGCAAGGTTAGTGTTACACACGGTGCGTGTTGAGCGCGCCCAACAAGCAGGACATCATGTGGCGTCATCATGAAAGCCATGGTGGCGTGCCTCACACAATCGTCGAATGTTTGAAAGAACACAAGGATAAATAAACGCAAAGACTGTGTATGCGTGTGTGTGTATGTCGTAATTCGGATCTGGCACGTTCACGGTTGGCAGAGCCAAGCTTGCACAATCCAAAGTCGCCCTCGAGATATAGGGAAATACATGAATACGGTACTGATGAAAAATAAGTCGCACGTGCCTTCAAACGGGCTGCGACACAGGATAACCAGAATTGGGTGCAAACATCGGCCCCGGAGCAGAACGATACAAACGCACGACAGAATGAATCACGCTCCTCATAAATGGAAAACTAGGTGCGCGCCCCCCGTACCCAGTGTCCCCTGCATCCCGCCTCAAAACTCCACACGCACACGCGGCCACTCTGCATTGATTGCACGGCCCGGCCCGGCCTGCTGCGGCCTTCATGTAGCTCGCGCTGCGCTCACAGGGGGCCAATGGCTGCCACCATGCAGTCAATGCCGTGCGTGCCGAGGACACCAGCACCCTCGTGCCAGTGCACGGCGCCACTGTTCTCGTTGCCGATGTGGCCGTGGCCGCGGCCGCCCGAGCTCGAGTTGGCCAAGCTAACCACCGGGTCTGCGCATCAACGAGTAGCGAGGCAGTGGGCGCGTGAGGGAGCGGGGCGGTCATTCAGCTGCCTTGTCCAGCGAGGGGGCCACCGCTAGGCTGTTAGCCCATGTTGGGTACGCGTGGGAGCATAGCCGAATAATTGCACTGCAGAAGCCGCGCGCACTGCAAGCCCTAGCCCAAAGTGCGGTCCCTCCAAAGCCCCAGCCCTACCCCGACCCGAACGAACAAATTTCCCAAGCAGCCTGCGCCCGGCCCGAACGGACAGAGCGCTTACCCGCGACAGCCAGGTGGATCTCAAACTCAACGTCGTTGTACTTGTCCCCGTCAACCACGTTGAGTTCCGCCACAGGCGACCAGGGCCCAGGCGCGTTGAAGGCGGCACCGCGGCAGCCGGTCCTGCGCGGGCAGGATAGGCAGGGGCAGCAGGCAGTGGTCGGTGGGTGGGGCGGGTGGGTCAGGGCATAGGGTAGCGTTTTCATGAAGACGCGGGACTGAGGAGCGTGTGTATTCATCCAAGAAAGCAGCCTAGCACACACACACACACACACACACACACACACACACACACACACACACACACACACACACACACACACACACACACACACACACACACGCCCGCACACGCCCGCACCTGGAGCACACCACCTCGGCAATGCAGCCGCCCAGCGAGTGGCCGGTGATGAAGTCGGGGCGGACCTGGTGGTATATGGACTCGGCGGTGTTGGCCGTCGCCTTGAAGTTGCCCAGCATTAGCTTGAAGTCCTGTGCGTGCGCATGGTGAGCGCGAGGCGGGTGGATGGGGAGGATAAGTGGTCGGGCATGAAATAATCGGGTTAGTGTGCGTGGCAGTCATGGGGTACGTCCCGGAGTGCCATGTGCATGGTAGCACGTTTGGTGAACAGAACAATGCGTGTGTGTGTAAGCGATTGATCGAGTACTTGGGACAACTTGCGGCAGCGGGGCGGACCAGGCTCATGCTGCCGCCTCCATGCGGACATTCTGCCCAGAGCCCAGAGAGTGTATAGGACGCACCTGCCACTTCTGGTCGCTGCTGAATGTGCCCTCGTACGCCAGGATTGTCTTGCCGGCGTAGGGGCCGCTCGCCACCTGGTACACCGCGTAGCGCACAAAGCCATAGCCGGAGCCCTTGCTGCCCTGCGTGCGTGTGGTATGAGGGCAGAAAGTTAGATGAAGCAAGCGACCGGTCAAAGTGACAAATGCGAAATTTCAAATAAATGCATGGGCTGCTGCACTACCGTATTGGGTTCCTGCCATCTCCGATCGTGGGACGTGAGCAGGGAGGTGAGGCGTACAGGAGGACAGCAGTGCGACGTCATCATGTAAGGCGCACGTACGCACGTGTCTTTGTGTGCTGTGCAGTTTGCGCTTACTACCTCGTCCGTGCGGCGAAGGCGGTTGCCCAGGAACCGCGTCTCATCGTACTTGTAGCCCTGGTCGTTGGCATGCTCATACACGTTGGCGGACTGCATGGTATTGAATGTGAGTGGCGCGAAGCAAGCATAAGGCACGCACAAGTTGAACAACGAACGTACACAAGCCGCGAGGGACATGTAAAGCAACAAGTGCACCTTGCGGCGCAAGACAGGGTTTTCGTGTGGCCTCAGCGGTCCGCATCGGTGCCGCAGGCTAGGCCAGGGTTCAGCGGTTATGCGCACGTGCTAGCAGCAGGGTCCCCGGCGGGCAGGGTCCAAAAACCCCCTACAACCCCCCTGCCCTTCACGTTCCCTGCTCCCCGGGGGTCACGCACCGCAGCAACCAGCAGCTTCAGCAGCTCCTGGCGTTGACCTGACAGGCCCTTGGTGTAGAGCAGGCCCATGGCCTGGTTCAGGCCGGTGGCATGGCCAATAGCTGCGGTCGCATCCCCCACACTTGCGGTCACGTGTCCAACTGCTTTGACCGCATCCTGAGTAATGTCTGCAATTGCATTCCCAATAGCGCTGAAAACATCGAACATGCTGCACACGATGGGGGAAAGGCACAGGGAAAGCGGAGGGGACGGGACTGTTAGCGTAGTGGTCAGTAGTGGTCACGCACGCCGAGTGCGCCCAGCGGAACCTACTATGTCAGTGCAGTTGTTTGCGCGACGTTCGCAATGCAGAACTGATTCAATATCTGTCTAAGGACTGTAAACAAATGGAAAGCGCAGTTGACACGCACGTGCGTTAGCCCGCCACACTTTTTTACAAGGATCCTTGTGGACACCCAACAAACTCACGTTCCTGGTTGGCAGGTTGAAGTGTCTTGGGCTTGAGGCCTACGCGAACAGTCGTAATCTGTTGTCAGCCAGGCCTCAGATTTGATTGCTCGAGGCCGTTGACGTTCTGCTGGACATGCCCTGGCAACCAAGGTGCAGCAGGCGCCGTGAGCTCGCAGACCCCGAGTCACTCCCATCCTTAACACAACCCGCACAAGCAGGTAACATGAACGTTGCTTCTAAACGGTCGACTGCCTGAGAACCCGCTGCACGGCCGCGCGCGGCGCCTTACTTTAACAAGAAGTAGAAGGGTGCAGCGCCAGCAGTAGTCACCGGGAATTGACTGAAAGCTCTGATCACTGTATTGTAACTCTCCAATTTGAGGGCACCCCATTTAATGTAGGCACGGGCCAGGGGGCGATCGCGCCTTTAACCCATCGATTGCGAAGAAGGTTCTCACTTCTCAGCGCTCGAGCAGAACTCAAGAGTCACTGGTTTACATGCGTACTTTTACCTGTTGATTTGTCTTACAGTTAAAATTGAAGCTGGACTGAGCGCAGAATTCGGCAAACAAGCGTGCCTTAGACGTGGCGGGGCTTCGTGGCTTTGCCCGTGCACCATTCAGGGTTTCAGGCAGGGTTTAAGGGCAGGTCAGGGTTTTGACGGTTTGTACGGTTTCGCTGCACGCCGTGCACCGCAGTGATTGGCTCCTAGGTGTCAAGGAGCATAGGTTGCCCGCCGCAACGCCTAGGACCAGGGGTCCCCTGCCTAGGACCTAAACGGGCCGTGCGGGGCGCAGCATTCGTGGGGCACGTTGCTCGCCGCCATCGAGGCTTGCCGTACCGCCGCAAACGCGACGATACGTCACGCATGTTCATGCGTGCAAGACCGACATTGCGTTTGCACGTGCGTGCCAGCCTTGTGATAAGTGCGTGCCACGTGAGCTCAAGCAGAGGGGTGGTATGGGGTATAGGATTGGTCCCGCCGCCGGTCACCCCTCCGTGGATTGGATTGGCCAGAGTAGGATTGGACCCAGCACTTGAGGATTGGGTTTGACCGGCCAGGGATTGGAACACCACTTTTGGGGATTGGGTTTGGTCGGGCGGGGATTGGAACCAGGCTTTCAGGGATTGGGATAGGAACGGCGAGGATTGGAACCCGAACCTCAGGGATTGGGATTGGAGGTCGCGGCACATAGGGTAGCAAGTCGGTCTATCCTGGGGTGACCAGAGGATCGGTAGGATCGGTACCCCATACCACCCCTCTGGCTCAAGTGCAGACGGCCTACCTGCTTACAAGCCTGCTTACTGTTCGGTAACGCTTCTAGGAATGGAACGCGCACGATGCCAGAAGAGGCTGTCGGAACTAGCGGCAGGCAGCACAGGAGGGAACCAGTCGTCAGTACTCAGTAGCGCAAGTGGAACGTGTATGGGGGGGTTGGTTTGAGTTCGGGTATTCTGAAGTTACTGAGTTTACAGAGGCGGGGTGGGACTGGGGCGGCATGGGTCGACATGTTGCCTCGAAACGGATGGTAAACGCCGAGGGCTGACGAGGGCCACCGCGCGCTGGCAAACTGCGTAGAGCGAGACTGATCCATGATGTGATGGGTGGGCTAGCTAGCTGGCGGACGGCTGGCGGGTAGGCGCCGAAGGCACCGGAGAACACGCCAGGCAACATTTCCTACAGGAAGTAAGGCGCAGCTGTGGTCCCTAGCTGCCTAGCTAGCGTACGCGGCGTTACGTTTGGGGGCAAGCGGTCAAGTGAGCACACGAGTGCGCCAGATAGGGATGGCCGGTGGGCACCAGCAGCAGCAGCAGCAGCAGCAGCAGCAGCAGCAGCAGCAGCAGCAGCAGGGGCCACATAAATAAACGGAGTAGCTAGGGTTACGTGCAAGGCGCTCTCCCACTCGTGCCGCCCGCACCACCTTGCCCACCCAGGCGGCGGCGGCGGCATGGCTCTGACTCTGACGTGCCTGCACCTGGCGGCTGTGGACGGCGCACTGAGGCGGGTGGAGCTGCTGCTGCAGAGCGGCGCGCAGCAGGCGGACGTGGTGGACAGCGCCAGCAAGCAAGGTGTGTGTTACACACGGTGCGTGTTGAGTGCTCCCAACAAGCAGGATGCTAAGCGGCACCACCACAACAGCCAAGATGACAGGCCTCATATGTATGTTCAGTGTGTTTGTATGTTCAGTGTGTGTGTGTGTGTGTGTGTGTGTGTGTGTGTGTGCGTGTGTGTGTGTGTGTGCCGCAATGTGGATCTGTGACGTTCACGGTTGGCAGAGTTAAGCCGCACAACGCAATCCCTCAACGTGAACGTCAGCACACACTGATACTGGTAATGAATAGATCGCACGTGCCTTCAGACAGATTGCGACGCGGGATTTCCCGAATCCAGCGCAGACACTGCCGGTCCCGCAGCAGAACTCATGACAAAATGAGTCACGCTCCTCATCATGAATGGAAGACTAGGTGCCCGCCCCCCGTCCCCAGGGTCCCCTACGCCCCGCCTCAAAACCTCACACGGACACTCGGCCTCTCTGCAGTGCACAGCCCCGCCCGGCCCGGCCTGCTGCGGCCTCCACTCCGGCTGGCGCGCGCTGCGCTCACAGGGGGCCAATGGCTGCCACCATGCAGTCAACAGCGTGCGTGCCGAGGACACCAGCACCCTCGTGCCAGTGCAAGGCGCCGCTCTCCTCATTGCCGATGTGCCCGTGGCCGCGGCCACCCGCGCTCGCGTTGATTGGCCAAGCCGACCAGTGGGTCTGCGCGTAAATATTTAGCCAGGCGCAACGTGCGCATGGAAGCAGATCGGCCGGTCAGGCGCTGTAACGCTGTGGACAATAGGTGCCACCGCTAGCTACCCCGCTACTCAGTGCATGCTGGGCCGCGTCGGACGGAGTCAAGCCCAGCAATTGCGAAAAGACTGACCCAGATGCAGTACTTACCCGCGACAGCCAGGTGGATCTCAAACTCAACGTCGTTGTACTTGTCCCCGTCAACCACGTTGAGTTCCGCCACAGGCGACCAGGGCCCAGGCGCGTTGAAGGCGGCACCGCGGCACCCGGTCCTGCGCGGGCAGGATAGGCAGGGGCGGGCAGTGGTCGGTGGGTGGGGCGGGTGGGTCATGGCATAGGGTAGCGTTTTCATGAAGACGCGGGACTGAGGAGCGTGTGTATTCATCCAAGAAAGCAGCCTAGCACACACACACACACACACACGCGCACACACACACACACACGCGCCCGCACACGCCCGCACCTGGAGCACACCACCTCGGCAATGCAGCCGCCCAGCGAGTGGCCGGTGATGAAGTCGGGGCGGACCTGGTGGTATATGGACTCGGCGGTGTTGGCCGTTTCCTTGAAGTTGCCCAGCATTAGCTTGAAGTCCTGTGCGTGCGCATGGTGAGCGCGAGGCGGGTGGATCGGGAGGAGTAGAAGAGTGGTCAGGCATTCCATCGATGTGCGTGGAGGTCATGGGGTAGGCGGCCTGCCGCGTGAGTTGGGGCAAGCGCTTTGGCACCTTCTGAAACTATCTATGGATAGCGTGTGACCGCCCTGTGCATGTGACGCACCTGCCACTTCTGGTCGCTGCTGAATGTGCCCTCGTACGCCAGGATTGTCTTGCCGGCGTAGGGGCCGCTCGCCACCTGGTACACCGCGTAGCGCACGTAGCCGTAGCCGGAGCCCTTGCTGCCCTGCGTGCGTGTGGTATGAGGGCAGAAAGTTAGATGAAGCAAGCGACCGGTCAAAGTGACGGACGCGAAATTTCAGATACATGCATGGGCTGCTGCACTACCGTATTGGGTTCCTGCCATCTCCGATCGTGGGACGTGAGCAGGGAGGTGAGGCGTACAGGAGGACAGCAGTGCGACGTCATCATGTAAGGCGCACGCACGTGTCTTTGTGTGCTGTGCAGTTTGCGGTTACCTCGTCCGTGCGGCGAAGGCGGCTGCCCAGGAACCGTGTCTCATCGTACTTGTAGTCTTCATCGTTAGCATGCTCATACACGTTGGCGGACTGCATAGTATTGATTATGGCGGGAAGCAAGCATAAGGCACGCACAAATTGAAGGACGAACGTACACAGGCCGCGAGGGACACATATTGCGACAAGTGCACCTTGCGGCTGAAGACAGGGTTTTCGTGTGGCCTCAGTGGTCCGCATCGGTGCCGCAGGCTAGGCCAGGGTTCAGCGGTTATGCGCACGCGCTAGCAGCAGGGTCCCCGGCAGGGTCCAAAAACCCCCTATAACCCCCCTGCCCTTCACGTTCCCTGCTCCCCGGGGGTCACGCACCGCAGCAACCAGCAGCTTCAGCAGCTCCTGGCGTTGACCTGACAGGCCCTTGGTGTAGAGCAAGCCAAAGGCCCGGTTCAGGCCGGTGGCCTGGCCAATGTCTGTAACTGCATTCCCAATAGCGCTGAACACATCGAACATGCTGCACACGATGGGGGAAGGGCACAGGGGGACTGGGGAGGGGAGGGGAAGGGACTGTTAGCGCAGTGTTTACACCGGGCTGCGTGCGCTGGGGACACACTGGTGAAACCTAAAATGCCAGTGCAGTCCTTCGCGCAGGGTCTCAAGTGAGTAATAGTGGATAGTGCCGTCGCCAACTAGTAGCAAGGCTGGCGCCACCAAGGTTGGCACGTGCGGCCACACTTCTTTCAGTCCTTATGGGAACCCACGTTGGAGTGGCGCGTTGAAGTGTCTTGGACTTAAAGGGCTTGGGCCTACATGAACAGTCGTAATCCGTTGTGAGCCAGGCCCCAGATCTGATCTGCTCGAGGCTGCCGTTGACACAGTTGACATGCCATGGCAACGGGTGCAGGCACGCACCACGAGCCCGCGCACCCCAGCCCGAACACAGCCCGCGCAAGCAGATAACTTCGAAACGGTCAGCTGCCTGAGAACCCGCATGGCCGCGGCGCCTGCTCACCTTACTTCAACAAGAAGCATGCGCGCCAGTAGTAGTCACCAAGAGCTGACTGAGAGCCCTGAAAACTGTATTGTAACTCTCCAATTTGAGGGCACCCCATCCTATATGTAGGCGCGGGCGTGGGCCGATCCTGCCCACCTCGAACTGAATCGATTGCGAACTACTTTCTTGGCCCTCAAGCAAAATCGTGAAGCCACCAGTACATCAACATCATCTACGTATTTTCACCTGCTTTTACATCTGCTACTGTGTAAGAGTCGAAGCACGGCAAACGAAAGTTTTCCTCTCAGACCATAGACCACGCCAGTATACCTTAATGATAACACACATCTTTGGTTTAGTCTGAACGAGTCCGAAGCCTTTCGCATTTATAACCTGGCAGCGTGACGCCGTTGCCCGTGCCATGCAGCTTTCTTATAACTTGCGAAGCCTGATGACGTCCTTACTTGCCGGTGCCTAAAAGAGTTGAGGTCAGCAGGTCACGTTGTGTCCTGGCAAGGCTGGAGCCTTCGACCAGAAGTCACTCTCCGGGCGATGGCGCTTACCCCCAGCTCAGCTCCACTTGTGGCGGTCGGACTGACCTCTATAAAGCTCAGATCCCCCGTCGAGAAAGGAGCGGACACATCATCTGGAGAAGCCTTTGAAGTCCTAAATACCTCGGACTTCATCAACCCGCTATGGTCAGTGCGTCATCTGGAAACGCAGTGTCCCTGGCATGCCCCTGCACGCCTCACCCGCTGAAACGTGTCTTCCCCACCCCACGCAAACACACACAGGGACAGGGCCACCTCGCACACGTCCATATGGAACGACGGTTATACTGTCAACAAGGTCATTGGAAACCAGCGTGTGCCGCCTGAGCTGCAGGGAAGAACGTACGCCTTTGTTGCACGGAACCGAGGATGGTAAGCGTCTCGAGCCGTGCGTGAGCGGCTGCACGACAACGCATGCATATTCGTTCCTAAGGGTTCTTTGAAATCACGCCACCTACCTACACGCCTACCCAACCCCGCAGGGACATGAAGACGGACGACTACTTGCAGGTATGTGGCGGGGCCGGCATTGTGGCCGGCAGCAGGCAGCGTGGCAGAGCGCATTACTTTCTGCTGCACGTACCATAGTGAAGGGTTCCCGCTCCCTGCGTGGGCCACTCGTATCACACTGCGCCACCTTGCCCAGCACACATCTAGATAGGTCATCCACTAACGCATGCACCACGTGGAAATTGCACTGTGCTTGCGTAAGCAGGTGAAGTTCTCATACGACTGTGAGGTCTACGTACTCCTGGTGAACGAGCGTGCGGCGGTGCCGCCATGGGTGGAGAGCAAGTACGTACCGTATGATGCGGGTAGGCGTCGGGGCCATGCTTGCTGCTCAGCTGCCACCACACAGTGCACATAATGGGAGTCAGTATGCTTGGGATTGCGGGAATGGTGCTGTATGGCTCGCTTTGTTCACGAGTCACGGCGGCCGCCGGCGTCAACCCTTCATCGCGCCACCGCATGCTCCATCCATGTGCCGTGCACACCTGCCGCATCGACGGCCAGCGTGCGTGGCCTCACCGTACCCTCCTGCACATGCTGCAATGCATAAGGCGTTTACCGGGGATTTGGGCACCGCCGCGTGAACCCGTCCCGCACAGGTTCACCAAGATTTCTGAGAGCAAGATGGCACTCAAAGTAGACTGGCACCTACCAATCCACATCAAGGTGCGTGCGCGGCAGGCGACCCCAACTCATCCCAGCAGCTTACCTGTAGCATGCCTCCTGCCAGTTGCTGCACTGGACTGCGGAGAAACGCAAGCACGCGGGGCGAAGCATGCGCACTACTGGCATCACATTTCCTTTGCGCCGTACCCTGTGCTTTCCAATTCATGACCGTCTATCGCTGCCCATGTGCCCGCGCGCTCTGCGCACGCGTTGTTAACCGCATTATTGCCCCGCACGCCTACCGCGCGCGCGCAGATGATGGCGCTGATGTCCCAGAAGCTTCAGATGTGCAACCGAGCCCACCTGAACGTGTGGAAGAGCAAGATCAAGTGCCAGGCGGGCGTCACGTACACCTTCGGCGGAAATGAGGGCCGCGACACACTGCTGGGTAAGTGCGACTCGGGGCCTATCTAATTTTCGTAGTGCCATCACCTTTTCTCATCCCACACACCCATAGCCCTCTACCTTACCATACCCTTCCACACATGCGTGTCGGCCTGCCTCTACAGACTATTCCTACATCTTCGCCTGGCGCCCGCTCGACACGGCGGCCCGCGCCGGCACGGAGCCCGGCGGGGCCGCGCTGCGCCACGACGCGAACCGCGGTGCGGAGGAGTCCCTGCGCCTCCTGCAGCGCGTGCAGGCGGAGCTGGAGGTGCAGGCCGTGTGCGACGAGCTGGAGGCCTTTCGCCGGTCGTATGGCGTGTACGAGGAGTGCCGGCAGGCGGTGCTGGGCGCCGGCGGGGCCGCGGCGGAGCAGCTGCGGCGGCTGCGGCCCTGGTACGTGACGCACGACGGGCTGCTGCTGAGCACGGTGTGCGCCTCAAAGACTGCCAGCCTGGAGCTGGTGCTGCTGCTGGTGAAGCAGGGCGCGGAGCTGGACGAGGTGGCATGCAGGTGGGCGCGAGCGTGGGCGCGCGGCGGATGCACGGGTGACGTCTAGCCAGATGGCCTGGGCATGTCATGTAGTTGTGCCGTACAACAGCGAACCGGAGGTGTGCCTGACGAAAACGCACGCCGCCACCCACAGCTCACCCGTCCCAACCTCTCCTCCCATACCCTCCCCCCTCCCTTATCATTAATGTAATCCCCGCCCGATCCATCCCGGCGTGCACGCCCTCAGGTACCTGCTGCACAAGGTGGCCACCAACCCCGAGGCGCTGCACGGGGCCGGCTTCCGCGATCTGCGCCATCTGATGCTGCACTACGTGTACAGCCGCCGCCGCCCCGTGTCCTCCACGTTGGCGCTGGCCAAGGTGCTGGACGAGGTGGCGGTGGTCAGGAAGGCCAAACATAAGGAGTACACGTGAGTGCGGGCGGCGTGCAGTACCGTAGCCAGCCTTTCTAGCGCTCGTGTCACGGGGCGTAGATGCGTGGACGTGCGTAGCTGCTTCGTCAGCAGCAGCATGCACGCTCGCGCTTGATGTGGTAGGATAGGTGCTAGGATGGCGGCTACGAAGCGCCTGAATCCTGCTGCGCACACTGCTGCCACTGATTTCTACATCTCGACACATGCAGTCAGGTGGCCCTCACGCTGCGGCAGCTGGCCATGGCGCTTGTGGAGAAGCTGGATGCGCTGGAGGCGGCGGCGGCAGGCGCAGCCGGCAACGAGGCCGGCGCAGCCGCCACTACGGCGGCAGGCGCCAGGGCTCCACCAGCAGCAGCCATCACAGCTGATGTGCAACCTGTGGTGAAAGCAGGCAGCGGGGAGGTCAGCGGGGAGGTGCGGCAGCAGCCGCGCATCGGCCATGATGACGATTCACTGCTTGAAGAGTTGGGGCTGGAGGGAGGCGCGGCGCCGCCCGCGGCGCACGTGGTGGCGGGAGGGGTCACGGTCAGGGTTACGGCTGCCACTGCGCCGGCGATGGCAGGGAGCCCGCCCAAGGCCGCCGCCGCCGCGAGCTACCCGGGTGGCGGTCTCATCATTCCAGGCGGCGGCGCTGGCGCTGGCAATGCCGGCGATGCTGATGATGACCCAGATGCCATTTATGCGGCAGACGACGCCGCCGCGGCTGTGGCGGACGACGCCTACTTCGGTTGTGGCGCGGGCTGCGCCAAGGTGGCGAGCCTGGATGACGTGCTGATCTTGCCGCAGCACACACAGGTGGTGCCGGGCGCTGCAGCAGGGCAGCAGCACCAGGGCCACATCGGCGGCGCGTCGCTGCCGCCCTCGCTGAACGACATGAGTCCGCTGGACCTGGCGTGTGAGACGAAGGACGTGGATTTCGTTTCCACCAGCGTAGTTCAGGTGCGTGTACAGTCAGCAGGCACAGCACTGGAGGCGAGCGAAGGCACAACGGACAACCGTGCGCGTATTGTGGGTGGCGCAGCCGCAGGTTGCTTCGGTTGTGTGTTGTGTGCCTGGGCTTGCCGTCATATGGGCGCACTCGCAATTGTTGCCACGCTTCCACACGCACAGGGCTACCTGCAACGCTGGTGGGTGGGAGTGGACTACACCGCAACCGCACTGCAGGTAACAATGGCTTTTGGGGGCTGGGAGCACATGACTGGATGGGCGGTAGGGCTAGCGTGCCACAAACAGTACGCAAGCACACATATACAGGCATTCAACCTCTGTCTCGCCCATCTCCAACCCCACCTCCCATGCAGGACTACGGCACGATGCTCAGCTACTTCGACCACCACATGGTGCTGCGCATCCTGCAGAACGCGGGCTTCGTGGGCGGCCTGGGCATGCTGGCGGTCAGGTGCGTGCGACCGGGGGCGCGCAAGGAGGAGAGGCGGGCGGCGGGTGGTGTCATGCTGTGCTGTGCTTGTTTTGCTTGCTGCGGCCTAGCTACACGTATGTGCCCTCACACTCTCGGACCAGGCGCCGTCACGCACCTGGACCGTGTTGACCAGCACAGTGCTGCCCTACTGTACAGACTCGCTCACACGTGCGTCCTTACCTGCTTGCGTCCACATCTGTGCGCGTGTGCCGGCGTCCGTGCAGGTATATGTCCTACCTGGTTCACTTCATGATGTTCTCCTCGCGCCCCTTCTACGACTCGCCCCGCGGCCGCTGGGCGTTCCGGCTGCTGTGCGAGGCCTTTTTCCTCTACATCTTCCACTCCGTGCAGCTGGCGGAGCGTGAGTTTCTCCGTCACGCTGCTTTCTTTGCGCGGGATTTGGTTGCATTAGCGCACAAGGAAAGCCATGTCGACCTCGGGGCGAGCGAATGTGCGGTTGAACAGCGCGCCGAGCCCCTGCATGTCGGACATGCCGCCTAATTGCTGCTGGTGACGCCTGCAGACCAAACCTTCATGTGGCAGCACGCGGTGCTGGTGCTGCACGTGGCGTCAATGATTGTGGATGAAATTTATGTGCGTGGGGCTGTTCTCACCGTACCCAGGATTGGGTGCGCGTAGCTCCATAATGCGGTGGTGCTGGTGGCGGCGGGGATACGGGCCTTGATGGGTTTTGTGTTGATGAGCGCGACGCGCCTTTGCACGTGTGCGCGTGCCCACCACAGTACTGTGCACACCACACACAGGGGGGTTTGACGTGCACTGCGTTCCTCTGACACGCGCAGGAGCTGATGGCATTTCACGAGGGCCGACCGGTGGTTTACTTCCGCGACGGCTTCAACATCATCGAGGGAGTTACCATGGTGCTGCTCGTGTGCTCGGGCGCCTGCAAGGTGCGTGCGTGCGGTCAGTGCGGTGCAGTCCGGCCGGATGGCCCAAATGCTTCATCCGCGGTGCATGTGTGTGGTACCGTACTGTCTCCAGTACTGGCTGCAGTACCCAAGACGGGATGGCGTCAACGCTGCGCGCTGCTGTATGACGTGTGTTAAAGAGCACAAGGAAAATATAGCGCAAAGACAGTGTATGCGATGCAGCAAAGTGACGCTTTATGTGACGTGTGTGTGCAGGCGACCACGTTCGTGCTGACGGATGGCGAGGACGACTCCCGATACAGCGAGCTGCAGACGGCGTCAGACTTCCTGTTCAACACCGCATCTATCTTCGTGTGGTGAGCATTTGACTGCCGGCAGACTAGCTAAGCATGGAGAGTATGGGGTAGAAGGAAACGGCAAGCATCATGTTGCTCGCCGCGCGCGCACTGTACACACATATACCGTAGACATGTTCATCATGTAGCTGAGCATGCTCCTTAGTCTCGGCGCTGCCGTGCATCTGGGTTGCTCGCAGGGCGCGGCTGCTGAAGTTCATGATTCCCCTGTACGACGGCATGGGCAGCCTGCTGATGGTCATCAGCAAGATGACCGTCGAGGTGCGCGCTTACTTGTGCGAGGTGCCGAAAGCTGCTGCGCTCTATCTTGTCATGCTTTGCATGCAACCGCTTCCATTTGTTGGTGTGCGGGGCATGGGAGTTGTCAACAATGTCGTTTGCGTAAGGACACCCTCTGTGGGCACGTAGCCAAAGGCATTCTTCACCGTCTTGACTCTACAGGTGCTAAAGTTCGCGCTGCCAGGAGTCGTCATCATGCTGGGAGGTAAGCCGCGCCGTGCTGTGCCGGGCCGTGGTCCGGCGGCCGGGCCCAAGCCCGTTGCGGGGCCAGTAGACAGAGCGTTGATTGGCATAAGGGCTTGCTGTGTGAAGCTGTGTCACGCCATTAGGCGGCCCAGAGAGCATGCCTCTTATTACGCTGCATATGCTAAGCTGGACTTCTCTGGCCTGTCGCCGCGCATGTGCAGTGGCCTTCACCATGTACGCGACCTACAGGTGCGTGCGTGTGCGTGATTGCATGCGTGTGTTTTCGCGGGCCGTGGCGAGCATGTCGGCATAGGCGTAGCTGCACGTTCGCGCTTCTAGCCCGCCTCACCCGTCTTGCTCCACCTGTCACGCAAGCTGGCCTCGCCACAAAACACTCTCATGGCTGCAGGGGCCGTGGCATCCCCGGAATGGACTCCTTCCCCAACGTGATGCTGCTGCTATTCCGAACCTTCCTGGGAGAGACCATGTTCGACACGATCTCCGATGAAACCGACACGCTGTACGTCGTGTACGGCACCATCGTGATTCTGCTGTACGCGATTGCGGCCGCTGTCGTACTGGCCAACCTGCTGATTGCGCTCATCAGCTCACACTTCCAGCCGGAGCTGGTGAGTGTGTGCGTGCCTGCTTGCGTGCATCTGGTTCCAGCTAGGACGGAGCCAGGCCCGCCCAAGGTTGGGGTGCGCATTCGCGGGACAGAGCGAGGGCAGGTCCCGCCCGATGTGGACAGGGTGGCGGTTAAAGTTGTGCGTGTGCCTGTGCTGCACGTGCAGGCGGAGGCTCAGTCGCGGCTGCAGCGCGCTGACATGGTCAGCTCCTACAACTTCATGGTCAGTGCCGCTAAAGCTCGTGTCGCAGGTCGAGCAGTTCGCAACATGGAAACGCGACAATCATTCATGGGTTACGAGCATCATGCTGAGCACAGGCACATGGACCTTGATTCTTCGCCAACACATACCTTCCTTGCTTGCGCACGCACACGTGCTCCCCGCGATCCCTCGCATCCCCAGGTGCGCAACCAGCTGCTGGGCGCCCCCTTCAGCCTGCCGCTGCTGGTGGTGACGGAACTGCTGCCGTCCGGGATGCGGCCCTGGGCGGGCGACTACGCCGACGGCTGGGACGCTTACGGTGTGCTGCCCATGGACGGCCTGCCCATGCCGCGTGAGTAAGACCGGGTACTGCACCTGGCTATATGCGGCGCGTATGTGTGTGGCTAGCTACAAGGTGGTGCGCAGGGCATGCGCGCTCGCATTGCCGCGGGCTGGCCGCCAACCTGCCAATGAGGGAATGAGGCGTGTGTCTTCACTCCTCGTTTGGGCCGCCCCATCTCTCCGTCCCGCAGCCGAGACCCGTAAGGAGCGGCGCTACCCCAAGGGCAGCCGCGAGCTGCCGTACGTCATCTACCTCCTCACCTTCTACCCGGCGGTCATGGTGCTGACGTGGGCCGCGTGCATCCTGCTGATGCCGTACTGCCTGGCGTACTTTGCCCTGTACGGCTACCGCAACTGGCTGGAGGAGCTGAGGTCGGCGGACCCAGAGGCGGAGGAGGCAGCGGAGTCTCCGGATAGGCCGCTGGGCGGTGCCGCGCCGCCGCAGATGCTGAAGGTGGGTGCTCTAGCAATTACTGCTAGGTGCTGTAGTACTTGGAGGCACCAGGAGGCAACATAGGCTCACCTTTTATGTCATGGAGACCCTTTTACGCCCTGAATTTACCGTATTCGGTTCTCAGGGCCTGGCCGGCGCGGCGCTGGGCGGCGGCTCTGGGCGGCTGCAGGGCTACCCATCGGCGGCCGCGGCCTCCGCTGCGCCTGCAGCTGCCATCCACCACATAACCACTACCGCTTCGGAGCGGCCGCCATCTGCACGGTTGCACAGTGCCACTAACAAGGTGGTGCCTGAAAAGCCGCCGCAGCCATCACAGCAGTCCACACCACATCACACCATGGAGGACTCTGCGCCCAGCTCGTCCGGCTCGTCACACATCATGGCTGTGCACGCTGTGCCCGCAGCCTCGGGCGCAGGACCGGTGTCTGAGTCCCGCGTCCACGACGCGCCCCCGCAACAAGACACATCAGCTGTGGTAGGCTGTGACCGGGGTCGCGCCTGTGCCTGGGTGTGCAGCAGCCATCGAATTCCCAGCAGCCCAGCGCTTTGCATCTTTTGCCAGGAACCCTGCGCGCTTTACGACAAACACCCACTCGTTTGCCGTGTCCGCAGGTCCGCCCGGGGTCGGCCACACGCGGTGACCAAGGAGCTGCTTTCGCTGCAGCTGGCGCCGTCGGCGGCGTAAGGCCGCTGGGCGCTTTCCGCGCCGCTCTGGCCTGGTTCTTCCTTGGACTGGAGCCGCGGCGGCCAGGGACGAGCGGCAAGCCGATGTGGCGGCGGCCGGGCCAGGATGCGGCGGCCAAGTGGCAGCAAACGCAGCAGGCACAAAGCCAGCCGTGGGACCACCAGGAGGTAAGCAGTGCTGCGCCTGCTCGTGTTGCGGCTGCGCGGCGGGTGGATGTACGGCGCTTGTGCTTGCACAAATTGAACCACATGAACGGTGCAGCCACACACGCAAAACCCAAATACTGAGTCCCCGCTTGCTTCCACCCATCACACTGTACCGCAACCCCAATCATCACTCACCACCCACCAGCGAGCCGCCAGCATTGCGTGGCTGGTGCTGCGCACGCTGGCCTACGTCACCTCGCGGCCCGTGTGGCTGCTGCTGGGGCTGCTGCTGTACGTGGGCGTGTTCGGCGGGCTGCTGGTGGTGGCGTGGGGCGGGCTGTACCAGTGGGTGTGGCGCGTGTGCTACTACTCACACTGGGTGCTGCGCGGCTGGGTGGAGGTGAGTGCAGGCAACCCAGAGCCACCTGGCCTAGATAGGCCCCTCTTACGTGATGCAGGTATTTTGACTACTGCATCGGCAGTCTCCTCATGGGACCTGACAGAATCTCTCAGCAGTGCGTCCCTTCAGCCGCTTGTCGCCATCCCTACCTACGCAGGGCTGGTTCCCGGTGCTGGAGAAGGTGCCGGCAGCCGCCGCCGGCACTACTGGCCCCCAGCAAGTATCCGGCGCCGCAGCCAAGGACGGTAAACAGGGACAACAACCTCAGCCTCAGTTCCAGCAGGTGGATGCTGACGTGGCAGCGGCCGGGGTGGACCTGGCGGCGTGGGTGGGCCTGCAGTGGGCCAAGCGCCTGGAGCAGCGGCCAGCGCTGTCGCCAGCCGACATCCGCGGCGCCATGCGCGACGCGGGGCTGCCGGAAGGTGACGTGGCGCTGGCGGTGAAGGGCGCGGGGCCGCACTGGAAGGAGGTGGAGAAGCAGGCGCTGGAGCGGGAGCACGTGCGGCGCGCGGACCAGGGGCTGGTGCGGCGGCTGACGGCGGTCATCCGGGAGCAGCTGAAGGAATCGGTGCGGGAGGCGCTGGCGGAGGCGGGCGTGGTGGCGTCCAGTGGACTGCCGCGGCAGCTGTAGCTGCAGCTGTTGATGGTGACAGTGACTGTGGTGGGCCGGCGGCAGGCCGCGTGGTGGTAATCAAGGCGCTTGATGAAGCAGTTTGGTCCTTGGTGTGTCTTGGACTTGGAGCGGATGAATTCTTCATTCATTGCCATGGCATTGGTGTACTGACTGCCGCACTGCGCGGTTTATGCGAAGCGGCGAACCCCGCTGGGGTTTTACGTGTGCCGTGATCTCAAGTCCGTGATTCATCATTCGTACGTATCCCTTCATGGAATCATCACGCTTCATCACGCTTGCTTGTTGCATTGCTATATTTGCCCTGCCGAATTCTTGCAAACGCCCTTGGCCGGACGCCACTGTGTGACGTGGGCAATGCGAGTCGTGGTTGCCTTCTTGACTGGCGGCATGTGAATTCGTAGGCGCGCTTGCTGGGGGGAGGGGGAAAGTGTGGCACTGCGGTTGGGTTTTCTTCTTAATGTGAGCGTTTTGACCCATTGGCATCAGGCGCTGGCAGTCGCTTCCATGCTTGCTTAATTTATCGAGGGCTGGAGCTCATGCCTGATTTCTCGGCAAGGCCCGGGTGTGCGCGGGGACGGATTGCTCGCTAGCGGAACAGCAATGCGCAGAGGTTCTTGTGCATGTATAAGAAAGCTGCCTCAATAATCACTGTTGATTCTGTGCCGTTCACAAAGCTTGCGTGCCCTGTTGCGTGCCTCCGGGCTTGTCCAACACCGTTGAAAATGTTAAAGCCTGCGCAGCCAACGTGGCTTCGCCGATCTAGCAACTTCAATGAAGCCAGCACGTGCCGAGCTTCGGCCCCAAGCGTTGTGGCGCGCACCAATCCGTCGTTCAACGCCAATGGCGCCGTGCCCTTGGCAGCGCTGGGGCCTCGCCCCAGCCAAGCATGGCAGTCCAGCAGGAATAATATGATCGCGCCGGCCGTCTCGCACGAGGACGCTCCAACGTCGACCTGCGCACCCAGCACCTCCTCGACCGCAAACTGGGCACCCCTCAACGGGCGCACGGCTGTGGTGGTCGGCGCGGGCCCTGCGGGATGCACGCTAGCCATGTACCTAGCTCGTTCAGGTGAGGCCACGGGGGAAAACTTACCCGACCAACTGCCAAATGCCGTGCATGTGCCGCGGCGTCGGCATCCTGGGGGGTGCGCCGGGAGGACCCGCCTGTGCATGCTGCGCGCATTGAGGCCCCTGCACGCCCCATGCCCTCCACAGCTTGTTGCTAGCCAATGCAGCATGGTTCTCGTCCGGTTTTCCGGAAGGAGAATGCGCCAGTGCTTAGTTTACAGCTTGAAACCTTCGCCGCCATGAAATTGCAGGCTGGAAGGTGCAGGTGTATGAACGGCGGCCGGAGCCCGGCCCCGCCAACACCTCCCGGCAGCGCAGCTGGGTGCTGGCCATGTGTGAGTGGCTTGTGAGGGCGGATGTGGGCTGCTGCCGAGCGAGCGTGGGATTGCTGGGGTCTGAGGGAGCAGGCAGGGAAGGCTGGCTGCTGAGGGGCAGGTGGAGGCACCTTGGCAGCGCTGGCCGGTGGCGTGGCCGTGGGTTGCTTGCATCTGCTTCGTGCGAAGTGAAGTGAAGGGGTGGTTGGGGACACGGTAACATGTACGATGGCGTGCATAACATGGCGGCGCGTGAATGCCACCTCAGACCACCTTTCTCGCTCCTGACTTCACGTCCCACGAACAAACCTTTCATGCGACACGCACGGCTGCCCTTGCGCAGACCCCCGAGGCATCCGGCCAGTGAACGAGGTGGCCCAGGTGGGTTGGCTGGCCACCACTTCTCAGGGCCACTCCCACACTGCAGCCACGCCCCGACGCATGCGGCCTGCCTGCTGGCATGTCCTGCCTCTCCTGCAGCACATGTGCGGGTGCTGCAGGTTCCTGTGAGCCCGACGCTGATGCCGAGCGCCGTGCTGCCGCTAACGTGTTACGTGCGTGTGTGTATGCAGGTGCCACTGCTTGCTGAGCGGGCGTACAAGGGCCTGGTGCTCAAGCCAGCCAAGCCAAACAGCAAGCCCATCGTGCTGGAGCGCACTGGAGGTACGTGGGAGGCGGGGCGGAGGGCCTGTGGAGCGGCGGGGCGGTGTGCGGTGACACGGTGCGTGAACCTTGCAGAGGCGGGGGCGGGAAACGGAGACAAGGAAGGAAGGTCTGCACACTCCAGCGCAATCAATGGAGTGAACTCGCACACGGGCCTTCAAAGCTTTACTTGTCGCTGATTCCGCCGTGACGCACCATCTTGCCACCCTCCCAACTTGATCGTTGGGCTCCTGCACAATTGGCACAAGCAGCCCCCATCCCCACGCCCCATACCCACGCCCCATCCCCACGCCCCATACCCACCCCACACCTACGTAATGCACATGCAGTGCTCATGGACCGCACGCTGCTGGCCACCTCGCTGCTGGACGCCGCACGTGCGCAGTACAGCAGCCGTGTCAGCTTCACATTTAACGCCGCCCTCAGCGATGTCGACCTAACCGCAAAGGCCGCCACCTTCGCCTCCGCCGCCGCCACAGCAAACGTGGAGGCCGGTAAGGAGCTGGTGGCCGCAGTGGCCGGCAGTAGCAGCAACAGTGCCGGTTCAACGATGGCTGTAGCAGGGGAGCAGCAGCAGCAGTACCGGGCCCAGTACGACCTGCTGGTGGGCGCAGACGGCAGTAGCAGCACGCTGAGGTCGCTGCTGACGGAGGCGCTGCCAGGGCAGTTCGAAACAGAGGTGGGTGGGCGGGTTTGGTGGATTGTACGCGTGAGATATTGACGTTGCGACTAGCTAGTCTGTTTGCTGCCAAGACAAAGCACTCGGCGCCTCCCATGAACGAGTCATTACGTCGCGGACATAGTCGACTTTGCCATGCCCTGAAAGAAGCTGCCTCCTGTACCGCCTACTGCTTGTACCTGCAGGTTCTGAGCCCCGGAACTGGCTGCTACAAGTCCGTGTACGGCTTGCCACCCGTCCCTGAGGTGGGTGCGCTGTGCACGACAGCGTTGCTTGAGGTTCGGGCGCGCCCGCCGCGCGCCCGGTTGCCCTTATCTGCGGGAAGCAGTGCGCGTGTGGGTAGCTACCCACATGCTGATGCGGTGATGCCCAACATGCACGCACATGTACGCACCAACGCGTGGAATTGGACACGGACTTGCACGCTCGTGTAATGCATCGCCTATATGCAGCCTGAGCATGCTCCTCACCCGCTTCTCACGCACCACAGGTGGAGGCTTGGGCCCCCGACAGCAACACGCCGCGCGACCAGCGTGTGCAGGGCGAGTTCTTCTTCTTCCTGTCGGGCGGCACCAAGGTAGGTGCGAGCTGTGTGTCTGTATGGTATGATGTGATGCATCCAGGCCGGGGCGCTAGCCCGCACATTACACATACGCACACCACATCACATCACTGCGTGCGTTCCTCCTTCTGCCGACTAGGCAGGTGCATGGCTTCCGCATCCACCCCCTGCCGCAATCATCCGCCCGGCCTCACTGCCCTTGCCCCTGCCGCCGCCGCCGCTGCCTCCGCCGCCGCCGCCGCCGCCGCAGGGCATGATGTCCATGTGCCGCGACATTGACGGCAACTACTGCGGCTACCTGGCGGGCAATGCGCAGCTCTTTGCGGAGCTCAAGACGCGCGAGGTGCGTGCGTGCTCGCGTACGTGCATGGGTGTACGCATGCATGCATGCATGCGTGCGCACGTGTGTGCGTGGGCAGTAGCCGTAGCCAGGGAGAGCTACCGTAGCACTGGTAGAAGGGGTGCGCCACGTCCTGCTGTTCCCCTCCCATCCCTCCATCCCCCGCCTCTGCCCTGCCTCTGCCCCGCCTCCTCCTCCGCCCCTCAGGACTACCTGGCGGTGCTGCCTCAGGCCGGCCCGCAGCTGCCCGCCGCCTGGCTGCCGCTCATTGCCGACCGCATGATGGAGGCGCCGCTCAGCACGTGCGTGCCTGCGTGCCTGCATGCCTGCGTGCGTGTGGTCCCTTTGGTGACTGTTGAGGGCTGCATGAGGGCTGCATGAGGGCAGGCGTGGCTGCAGCCGTGGCTGCGGGATTGGCTGCACTGTGGCGTGTGCGTGCAGCGCAGTAGGTGGAGTGGGGGCTGGCGATTGGTACCTGGAGAGCCAAACGCGACGGCAGGACTTCAAAATGGGCTCGGCTGACACGCACTGGAAGTCGTTCTTGCGCCAGCCCGCCCCACATCCCCAACCGATCCGCCGCATCACACACATACACCGGTGTGTGTATATGTGTGTGACACGTTCCTTATTGTGCCGCTGTATCCTCGCTCCCTGGCCGCGTCTTGCCGCAGCTTCCCCACCATGCGCTCCCTGTCCCGCTTCTGGGCCCCGGGCGGAGTGGTGCTCGTGGGCGACGCAGCTCACACCGTGACGCCGGCACTGGGCCAGGTGCGTGCGTCCGCATACTGCATGCATCATGTCGTACCGGCGAATGCACCGGCGGTTTTGATGACATCACTGTGCGGTGTCACCATACATGCTGGGCATGCACGATTCAATTACACACACCTGCAGCCGCTTGCGTTCTGAAGCTGCCATCACTGACGGCACTGAATGAGGCCTCACGCGTCACCTACCTGCCTGCCTGCCTCTGCTGTGTGGGTGCCTGCTGCAGGGTCTCAACTCAGCGCTGCAGGACTGCGAGCTGCTGGCGGCGGAGCTGGCGGCGGCGCCGTCGCTGGTGCGTGACGAAAAGCGTTGGGTGTTGGTGCTGGTGTAATGTAAAGCATGATCGATGGTGCTGTGGTCTGAGGTTGTGCGGATGTTGCAGGGCTTACTAACTTGAGGGCGGGTTGCCCGGCCCACGCATTGCCTTCCTGAATCGCAGGATGCTGGCGGCATTGACGCCGCCATTCGCCGGTTCAGTGAGTCGCGGGCGCCCGAGGTGCGCGCGCTGCAGGAACTGGAGCTGCTGCAGGTGCGTGATGAGTGCCAGTGGCGGTGGGGTGGCGGCGGACGGGGTTGTTTGAGAGCTCGTCGAGTGGGGACGCAAAGGACGAGGGTTGTGTGTTGCACTCGACACGAGCGAGCACATTGATACGCATGGCTACACGTTCCCCCTGCCGGTTCCGCTGTCCCTGACGTGCATGCAGGGTTCCTCGTTGTCACCGCTGGGCCGGACCTCGGACCCGGCCAAGATGCTGGCGCTGCTTGTGCGCAAGTGGATTGTGATCCATTACTCGGGCCTGGCGCTGTTGGGGACCGTCGTGGCCACCGCACAGGTGTGTACGGCAGCGCGCGGAAGCACAGATGCGTGCACCATGCATGGGCATGCAGCTGCGTGCGTGTGGTTTGCCTGTGTTCGGGTGTCCGGCACGACAGGGATTTAACGGTATGCGGGAGCTCATTCCTTCCAGTCTGCTGCCCTCACCCCTTTTGAGCACACACGGACACACATCCTATCCTGCTGCTGGTCGGCCTGCACAGGCGGCCAACGCGGCGAAGAGGCGGCGCGAGGGCAAGGAGACGCCGGCCGTGAGCCGCACCGACCGGCTCGCGGAGCAGGTGGAGGGCTCATACGTCAGGTGCGTGGGGTGCGTGCGTGCGCGGCTGGGGGATTGAGTGAATACGGTGGTGAAGCGGGCAACTGTGATTGGTTGCGGTCGCGGCTGCGGCCTGGTGCCAGCGGGGTCAGGGACACGGGTTGTGCTTGAGTTGAGGCGGCCGCTGGACATGATCGCGGGCTGTACACAGAGAGGGCGGCTGGCAGGACAACCCTGAGCGAGGGGCCAGCAGCGGCGGGCGCGTGTAAAGTTGGTGTGGAGCTCACAGCGTGCACGTGCATTGTGCGTGATGGACAAGCATGCCCCCAGTGGTCCACGCCTCCCTCTGGTTTGGGCTTCTGGGTATGGGTGTGGTGCGGTAAACACCACCCCAGCTTCCTCCAACTCCAGGTCTTCCTCGCCACCCGCACACGCCTCCCCCACCTCCGCCCCACCTCCGCCCGCAGGGACCCGCCCATGTACGAGCTGCTGAAGGCGCACATGAACTACAGCGACATGCTGAGGCGCGTGTGGGGCATGGCGGCGCTGGGCAGCGCCGGCACCTTCGCCATCCTGTACGGCCTAGTGAGCGGCGCGGCGTTGCTGGCGTCGCGGGTGCTGGGCGCTTGATGAGTGAGCAAGTACGGCAGTGCAGCATGGATAGGGGGGCGGGTGAAGTGTCTTAAGCTGGTGGCAGCGCGTTGAGTTGTGGGCTGTTCGCCAGCTCAGGTGCCACTCTGTGCGTGGATCCCGTGGGAGAGGTCAGCGTGCGGGCGTGCATGGTGGAGACTGGACTAGCGTTGTGCCATAGCTGCACAGTCCTTCATCCAAGCCTTGGCGGGTGCCGTTGAGAGCACAAGCAGATGTGGCATCTAGATTGAGGCCCAGGATAGCTTGTACATTACATGACATGATGTGCAGGCGATGCACGTTGTTCGTTTGCGTACACGGCACTAGGGGCGTGGGCGGCAGATCCACGTCAACAGCGGAGAGGACTTCTATGTGGAGGCGCGTACCGCTATGAGCCTGCACCGGTCTGTATATGCCTGCGCCTGCGTCTGCGCATAGCTGTGGTCATGTGCAGGCGATAGAAACACGAGCCTCGGTCGCTTGTAAGCATCCTCCCACCTCAATGAAACATGCTTCGCTTACGGCGCCATTGAGGTACGCAGTCACGACCATGTTCACGCGCCACACCGCTCTCAGTTCATGGCCTGATGCATCATTGCGACAATTCACAAAGCGATCACACGAGATAGCCTCAAGGATGGGACAACCCCATGTACTGGCTGCTCAGCCCCCACTATCTACTACACCAGCGCTATGTGGTCCACGCACATGTCCACAGCCACTGAGCGGTAGTTGCGGACTTCTACGTAATTGAGCTGGCTCACGGTG
Source organism: Chlamydomonas reinhardtii (assembly GCF_000002595.2). Taxonomy (NCBI): domain Eukaryota; kingdom Viridiplantae; phylum Chlorophyta; class Chlorophyceae; order Chlamydomonadales; family Chlamydomonadaceae; genus Chlamydomonas; species Chlamydomonas reinhardtii. The sequence continues at coordinate 1,753,243 of NC_057006.1, read as the reverse complement.
TTGCCTCCGCAGCCCCGGAAGTAGTTTGCGTTGTTGATAATGCTCTCGGGCCCGTAGCCGGCGAAGGCGCTAAGGTAGACTTCGAACCTCCACTGTGGGGTATCGGCAAGGGGGAGCGCAGCGGAAGGGCGGGTCGGGATTTGGGCATGCGCGCATGCTGCGGCGTCAAGCTTCTGTGCATGGTTCCCTTGATGCAGCTACCATGCAGCGCCCGAGTGCATGGCCCCACTCACATAGTAGTCGTCGCATCCAGTGCAGCGGGGCTTGAAGCCAGACGCCCTGACGTCCGCAAGGTCCACCACACTGCAGTCGCCTTGCGGACCGCCAACGGTAACGACTGTCTCGCCCTTTGCAAGGGCGGACTCCTGTGTGCGCACGGTCAGCCGGTGGGGCTCAAGAGTGCCCATCTTCTCAGACGTTTTAAGGCGTTCAGGTAGATGCAGCTTCCGATCCATTCCATATTGTCCCATCCCCAACCGCTGCAGAGGAATTTCCCCAGCCCCAAGCCACACTCACCGTGCCCATATAAATCCAGAGCTCCAGCGCGACGTGCGCCTGGAATGCGCCGCTTGGGCTTTTGAGCGAAATTGCGCCCTGAGTTTTGGAGGGAAATGGATTGCGTTATGAATGCGGTAAAACTGCACCAGAAGGGACTGGCCCGAATCCCGCCTTCGCTTTGGTAACCGCCTACGCACGCAAGCCCCAGTCAGACCTTAGCCCGCCAGATCCCAGAGTCGCGTAACATGTCATGCAGCAGGCTGTGGGCCGCATGAATGGCGCGTGGTAGGTGGTGGAAATTTACGCGGGCCCTGAAGCCAGTGACACCACGGTTGCGCGCCCCGACATCTCACCTTGGGTTGAGTGGATGTGCACATGGCGGACCCGTTGCCGTTCATGGCGGGCATGACCATGGTGTGCTCCAAGACCTTGACGTTGTACGACTGGTCGGACCAGCCAGGCGCAAGGCCGCCGCTGTAAGCAGACGTGGCGGTGGTGTTGGCGAGCTCAGGCCAATCGCGCACCGGCTGCTTTGCTGCGCGGACGGATGGCACGGGTGCGGGTTCAGCACGGGCCAAGTATGAGTGCAGTCAAGGCGAGTAAGCTGCAGAAAGCGCTGCATGCGTCGACGGTTTAACGCGCTGGTGCAGACACACAGCAGGTACAGGTTGGCCTGAGGCCCTGAGCGACGCTTGGCCTGAAACACAGTGTGCCTTCGGTCGCTGCTCACCCGTGCTTGGGGGCTGCTCGCCAGGAGTCGGGTTGGCGATTGTGGGCGCCCCTTTCATCGGGACGTAGTCACACGGCACGCTGCGGTACTTGAGGCCAATCACGCCCCACTTAGTGCTGGCCAGCTGCGAGTCGGGACAGAGGCAGCAAGGTGACGGAAACTTCAGAGTCACGAAAGCGAGAGATGAGAACCCATGTGGGTCAGCCAGGGCGTTGGGGTGGGGGTCATAGCCATCGTTGACATCAAAGGTCCCGTCACCCCCACATTCAAGGTAGGCAACGCGGACGCCTTCTTACCCGCTCAAAACCCCAGATCGACAAGTCAAAATGCGGCATGTCACCACAGCACCTGTAACGAAATGCATGGGGACATTCTGGACGCTGACCCACATGGTGAATGACACATTGACCAACTTGCGTGCGGACCCAAATGCCGCGATAGTTGGGTTTCCTACCGACATGATGATCCTTGCAATCCAACCAAGCCCCGCCCGACTCACCAACGCTTGTTGCTGTATGCGTTCTCTGGATAAACACAGGGGCAAGTGTCGGTCACGCGGAATACCAACGAGGCATCGGCGTCATAGCACGCTTGCGTGCGATCAAGTGCCTGTTGGGGCATTTGGTTCGAGCGACATTGCGTCACGTGCGCACACCACATAAGTAGTGGCCCACAATTCGCCACATGACTGCTTGCATTCCTCATGTGGGTTGGGGGGAACCCCAGCTTCCTGACCCAGTCTTGGCCTTACCTGGCCGTACCCATCGGTGAAGGTGCTGGGGTCGCACTTGACCTCGTAGCAGCTGCCACATGAGTCAGCGTACTCAGGGGCCACGTCGGGCATGGCCATAACATTCCATCCCAGCGGATCCGTTGGATAGATGTACCCGTAGCCACACGAGCCCTTATGGATGGACCAGGCGTCATTCCCGTACATGGTGCCCTGCAGGTGCGGGTGGGACGTTGGAGCAAGGACCGAAGCTGAAAGTCAGGGTTTCGGCATTGTCACGCATAGGTGACACGCGTGTGTGCATGAGGGGCAGCTATTGAGCGTGGCCATCTATCGCCATCCTTTTGTCGGTTGCGCTCCAGCCACGCAAGGCGACATGTCCCCAAGTTGGCACACACCGCCACCGCAGGACGACTTACCCGGCCCTTCATCCAGGTGCCCTGTGCATCCACTTTGACAGCGAAGAGGCACAGAGCGCTCAGCAGGAGGGTCCACATCGTGTTGGGTTGACCGGCGCCGGTTCGTGCGTGACGTCCTGTGCAGGTCTTGGCGTCGCAGCGCTGCAAGTATTGCCGAGCGCTGCAGATGGATAATTGAGTTACCAAGACTGCACGAATTTGTACCTTGCCCAAGCAGGTCAGCTGGTAAGCAAATTGGAGAAATGTCTGTCGCCGATGAAACTTTACACCCAAACCCACGCTCTTGGGGGGATCACGATATACGCAGCCAATAATAAATGAGGTGTTGGTCACGAGGAGTATGAAGAATAAGGTCAACGCGAGCGGCGGGGAACTTAATACTTCGGGCACCCAGTCATCGCGGGCCCCGCCGTACGCTGCCGTTTGGGCAACCCCGTTTCGCGCTAGGAGCCCCCCCCTCCTCCAATGTAAGCTAAAGACACATAAAATATCGTTACCAGCAGCGCTAGGCCGGTCCATCTCCTCAGCGTCAGCGACCCGGCTGGAACCGTCGGCATTCTATTTGGCGCCATCCCCGCGACAGCCGAAGAGCTCGCGAGCCCTTCCAGACGGCCGTCAGGTGGCCGTAGTAACAACGAGTCTAAGGTGTCCGGGGAATCCGTGCTTAGCGCAGTCATCAGGAAACGACGCGCGTCTTGGTCTCCGTGGAGCATATGGTCCTGCGCAGCATCCCCACACAGACGCAGTCAGCCACGTGTTAGCAGCCTCCTTTCCTCTCATATACTGCATAAGATGCTTGCCCTGAGCGCGAAGTCTTGGCGTCCTCAGGCCCTAGCAAGACGTGTGGCTGCATCTTCAAACCACACCACCACCCCCCACGCCACAGCCCCAGGCCCTTGCCTACGCACGGCTGCCACGCGCGCACCTGCGGTCCTCGTTGCGAACCCGTTCGCACGTCCGCCACAGCACCAAAAAAGTCCGTCAGCTGCACATTCTCGGGCTTTCGAGACGTGTTTGTCATCCGGTACGAGAAGTGCGACTCCATGAGGTCGTAGCTGCATGCACACCGGAAAGCATGGTTCAGGCAGCGGACACGGCTCGCGGCGGCTGCTTGCCACCCAACCCAGATGCCCAAGAGCGGCCCAGAGCCGTTGCAAGCTATACACTGTAGCCCTTCTTCACTACGATCATGGTGGTGCCGCGGAGCCACAACTCCGTGAACAGGAGCACTGCCAGCCCGTCTGGCCCAGATAGATGGCACGCACCACAACCGCCCACCGCCAACCCACCTGTAGGTCTTAAACAGGTCGCTCAGCTTTTCGTTGCTACTGATGTCCATGTTTTCAAAGAACGCTAGCGTCTGGTACGTGAAGCGGTCGATCAACGACAGCCCCAGCTCCGGGTCCGACTTGAATGACAACGACTGCTGGCCTGCGAGGGCCCAATTCGGACAACCTCAACACCCGCAATGTGAGCGCAGCGTGCTAAGCAGCCAGGAGCTCAGACAGCTTAATGCCGGTGTGTTCGGTGTCGTCCACGAAGGTGTGCAGAGGAATGCCCGTTACCCTTCTGGCTGCAGGCAACAAGGATGGTGTTGGGCGCCGTCACGCGCTGCACCAGCGTGGCCGCCTGGCACGTCTCCACGATGAGCAGCATCTCGCGGAACCTGAAAGCACCAGACATAGAGCAGGGCCACCAGTCTTGATTAGGGGGGATTGGTCTGCAGCAGCTGCGGCCAGATTGACCGCCCGCATGGTGCCCCTGCCCATCATGCCGCAGCCTGACACGGTAATGACGCCCCTACGCACCTGCCCTTTTCCGACATCTGGGCCAGCGCGTCCGCCAGGTCCTGCAAACCGGCACACACCGATAAACAACGTTTTACAAGGCCAATGTGCAGCGGTCCCCACGCCGCCGGTTCAGCTCAGCAGTGGGGCGCCGGGTCTCGCCATCCAACACCCACATCTCACACCATCCCGACACGATGGAAAGGCAGAGATAAGCGCCCTTAAGTTACAGCCACAGCTTGCATTTCCCCGCCGCATGCCGCATCACCTGCGCCAGTAGCTCCTCCACGTCATTGAACTTCATAAACTCGTCGCCGCCGTGCCCCGACAGGTATACCAGCACGTTGGAGGAGTTGTCGGACAGCATGCGGCGCGACAGCGGGACCTCCGGCGCGTGGCGGCCTGGCGCCGCAGCGTGCAGCGAAGAGCCGTGAGGCAAAGGGACCAAATCAGCGCAATGTAGTTTAGGTAAGGCAATTATGATACAGGCTGCTCATAGTTGCGAGACGGCAGGTTTCGGCCCACTGTGCAGGCTTGCGACCCTCTTACCCTTGGTACGCACCTGTGAGGACTTGCAGGAAGTTGGCCACCGTGACCTCATAGCCCCGGTAGTCCACCTCCACGTCCTGAGAGGGCGGGCGTCGTTTGCGGGTTCAAGAGGGGATGGCAGCCGTCGCCTGAGAGTTGCTGTACAGTCGCAAGGGCACACAGCTGCGTGCAAGCCCCGGTGGTTTGGTGCGTGCCCGAGTTGCCGACCTGCCCATACACGTCCAGCTTGCGGCTCTCGTTGTTGAAGAGCTGGGCTGGCAGCGGGTTGCGAGGATTGCACGCCATGTCGTCTGCGGTCACGAGAGGTTCGGATTGACGGTCATAGTGGACTGCAACGTGTGCCTTGGGCCCATGACTGGGACTGGTTCACGAGAACCCCAAGGAGCCTGCCCTAGTCCGCACTCCTGACCAGCGCAGCGAAACACCCTCGTCACCTCACCAGCAAAACCCGGAGGCAGAACCATTAGCTCCCTCACTCACCAGGTATCATGAGGATGATGTTGCTGTCCGGAATGCCCAGCCGCTTCACCACGTGGTAAATCGACATGGTGTTGACGATGTGCCGGTAGTTCAGCCAGAAGCGGGAGGTTGACACCAGCACCGCCCAGTTGTTGGAGTGGCGTGAGCTCAAAGATGCAGAGCTAGGTTGAGCCGTGGTGGCTAGGAGCGGCTGTAGCTGTGCCGCGAGAAGCCCCAGGAGGCAGAGGAGCCCCTGGCGGGAACCATCCTGACGCCGTGCCATGTGCTCAACTTGAGTATGCGTCAGCTATTCACCAGGCCCCGCCTGAGGTGCTAATTGTATCTACATATAACTGTACAGAGAAGCCTGTAAGCGCGGGAATACCCCGAAAAGCCCTTTGCAGCAAACAAGAGTCGTTTCGTGGAACCGGACTTTTTGCCTCGGGTGGACACAGATTATGCTACGTTTTGGCAATGCATAGCAATAAGATGCACTGCCACGCGTAACGAGCAAGTTAAGGAATCGCTGCCGAGCCTCATGCAGAAACGGAGTTTTCGTTGAGCTCGCCCACAGCGCAAAGCAACATTAAGCTGCCTATGGTTTGAAGCTGCTTTATCTGGGTGAGTTCATTTTCACCCCGCTGTCACCAGGAGTTGAACTACAAACTTGCAGTCGCAACCCACTACGTGATTTGATGGAAGCGACACGCCAATCACTTGCATTGCCGTCAAGTAGCCAGCCGCTGGTGCTTGGCAGAGTCCCAGCAGCGCGGGGCTGGCGGAGCCATGTGCACACCGCGAGGTTTCCTGCGCCGCTCGGCCCACGGTCTGAGCAAGCCACCAGTCGCATCATTGCTCAGGTGAGTTGCGTGCGCTGCAGCGGTAGCCTGCTCAGCCTGGTGGAGCAGTTGTATTGCGCAAGCGGCAGCATGCGCGCGCAATTCTCCACAAGTGGTCGCGGCCAACGCATCCAGAGCGTCATCGCTTCTGTGTAACCATGACCTGCTATGTTTGTAGGCGGTGCCGCCGTCGCGGGGAGCGCCAGCTCGAGCGGTGGGCGCGGAGGCACTGGTTGCCCCGGTGGCGCCAACGGTCCCTCGCTGCGACGCCTTTCAGTCGGCCAAGAGGTGCGCGTCATGCCAGCACTGCCGATGCCATTCCTGTCCGGGCGGTTGCTTCCTGCCAATGATAGGGGGCGGCGGCTTAGGGCGTTGGAAGCGACATGCGGTTCACACACGAGGAGCGGCTTGCATGCACGTGTGGCTGCGGCTGCAGCTGCCAGGTCCTTCCAGGCCCGGAGCAGCCTTGCAGCCAGCTAGCACGCACCACGCAAACAGTTTACTTGAGCCCGAAGCAGCACGAGAAGCCGTTTGCCAACAACCGAGGCGCGCATTAAACACGCCACACGCCAGTAGTTGAAAGGCCATGGCTGCCTGGGGTAACGGCCTCTCGCCCGTTGCAACACCCTTACTCTTTAGTCGGGAACGCGTTTTGCCCTTGGCGCCATCACACCATCGCCGTTCGGTCATGCCCTGTCCTTGATGACGGCTCTTCTTGGCGGATGTCCTGCCTGCCCTTGCCCTGCCTCCCTCATCCCACCGCCCATCCCAACCCCTTTTTCAATCCCAACCTCCCACACCTCCGCAGCTTGTTCGAGGCTCTGAACCGCCGCGACGTGTCCGCGGTGCTGACGCTCATGTCGGAGGAGGTGGTGTACGACAGCCTGTCCACCTCCGCCAGCCTGAGAGGCCGGGCGGCGGTGGGGCGCTTCTACCTAGAGGTGGGTTGGCGGCTGAAATGGCTTCCCACGGTGTGCCGGTGCCATGGGTTGTGCCCTCACACACGACTATGCCACTGCTGGCCATATGCGCTGTGCGGCATAACCACGACGACAGGCTCTGGCGGCTATCCCTGAGAACGCAGTGTTCGTACTGGAGCCGGAGGATGAGCAGCAGGCGGCGGCGGCGGGGCGCAGGGGCGGCAACGGCAGCGTCGGCGCAGCGCCGGTGCTGCAGGCGGGGCTGGCGTGGTAAGCCCGCGGCGGTCATTGGGGGTTTGGGTCTGCTGCCGCGGCCTTCGCATGGTGGTTGAGGGAGGGCCAGAGGCGACGGGGACCATGCACGTTCTGCTGCAGAGTGGCAACAGCCTGCTAGGGAGGGGGGCATTATCCTGTTTATTGACAAAGGCTTGCCGGCCTGACCTGGGTGTGCCCACACGCGCATACGCGCCTACCTGCTGCGGCCTCAGGCATATGGAGCTCAACGGCGTGGCGGTGCCGCTGTCGCGCGGCATGGGCGTGTACTGGTGAGGGGGGGCGCCCCGTCTCTGTGCGGTTGCGAGGGCCCTTGCCCTAGTGGGGTGGGTGGCTGACTGGGCTGCCGTGACGGACGAGAGGGACAAGCAGCAGGGCAGACCGCATGGTTCTGGTTCGCCTCCATGGGGCCTGCATTAGGCTAGGTGGCAGTGACGGGCCGCCCGCCTGCATGAGACTTGGGTGCCAGACGGCGAGACCGGGTGACAACCGGGGCTCAAACATAACGACGTGGCATGCGCCACAAGGCGCGAAGCAGCGCCAGCTCGTAAACTCCGAAGCCTCTCTCTCTCCGCGAATGCTCGCAGGGCCGACCCTCGCACGGGCCTGCTGACTCGTGTGTGGGAGAACCCGGAGCCCGCCTTCAAGGCCGCGGCGCCGCTGCTGACCAGTGCCGTGTGGCCCTCCACATCGCCGCTGCTAGGCGGCCTCACGCGCGGCGTCAGCAGGTGAGGCGCGGTGTGCTGTAGCCCCTGCTGTTGCAGCCTTACGAATGGTGTAGATGTGAGGTACCTCGCCATGCGCGCACGGGGAACCACGCCGTGCTTATGAGGTCGGTCTGCTCGCGCTCGCGTGTCGTGTGTTTCGGCATGTGGGGCGAATGGGGGTGACCCAAAGTCCCAAACCTGCTTTTGCGTGATGTGTCACGCACCCACCTCCACCCTCCACGCACAGCCTGTTGAACACGCTGGGTAGCAACAGCACCAACGGCAGCCCGGTCAGCAGCAGCGACGGCGGCAACGGCACCAGCAGTAGCCCCTTCGGAGCGGCGCCCGCCTCCACACCAGTCGTTCCCTCGCTGCCAGACATGGCCTCGATGCTAGGCGGCATGCTGCCGTTCGGGGGCTCCCCGGCCGCCGCCGCCACCGCCAGCTCAACCGCCAGTCCTCAGCGGGCCGCCGCGGCCGGCAAGCCCGCGCAGCAGTCCCGGCGGTCGGCCTTCAGCGACCATACCGGTCGCGTCACCACCGCACCCATTGTGCCGACCGCGCAAGGCGCGCGGCCTTCAGGCGTGGTCAGCAACGGTGCGTGGGCGGCGGCCGCAGCGGCCGCGGCCGCCAAGCTGGCGCCGGCCAGCAGCGCGCCGGCAGCTCCCACCGCGCCTGCAACTTACGAAACTGCCGCTCCTGCAGCGGCTGCGGCGGCATCTGCGCCTGCGCCTGCACCCACTTCAGCTGCTGTGGCTGCGGCTCCGGCCGCGGCAGCCGCCGCGGCTATGTCCACTGCTGCCCCCGCTTCAGAGGCGCTGAGCAGCAAGGGCGAGCCCATTCGTATGCGGCCGCTGTCAGAGCCCGAGCCTGACAGCGCCAGCACTAGCAGTGCCAGTGGCGCCTCCCGCGCAGCCACCCCTGCAAGCAGCGGCGAGCCGGCTGCTGACCCGGCAGCAGCCAAGTCGGAGACCGCAGCCGGAGACGCCGGTCCCGCTTCCTCCGCTTCTGCGGCCTCGCCCATACTACTGCCAGCCGCCGGCTCCGCGGCCGCGAGCTCCTCCCAAGCCCCGCGCTCCGTGCCCAGCGGCGGCGGCAGCAATATGAGTAGCTTTGCTTCCATGGACGATGACGGCAACGCCCTCGCGGGGTCCTCGTCGGACAGCGGTGCTGCTGGCGCCGCTGCGGCTACTTCGAACGGCGGTGGGGGCGGTGGCGGCGGCGGCGGATGGAAGCTGCCGTTTGACCGCAGCTACAGCATGAATGCGGACCTGACGTCGCTGTGGGAGAAGGACGGCGCGGCCAGCCAAGTGGTGGTGAGCGCCGAGCAGCAGGGGCAGCCGGGGGGGCAGTAAGTGTGTGGGGCGGCGGCGGTCGCCGCAGTCGAAGGGAACGGGGCTGCGGTGGTCGGATGAGAGCAGGGCCGCGCACGTGCATGCGGGCGTGGGGCAATGTAGGGCATGCTTGTCTTCCATCAGCCCCGATTTGCCGCCAAAGCCACGCGTTATCCCGCATGTCAAACTGTCAATATGTGTGGTAACATGCGTGTAAAAAAAAGGAAGCCAACATGTGTGTGTGCCCCTCCCTCGCCGCATGCAGGAGTACGAGGCGATGTTGGACGTGTTGGAGCTGGGCGGGCTGCAGAAGGTCACTGCTCGCCTGATTGACGGCCTGGACCTGAAGCAGGCGGAGGACAAGTTCGAGGTGTCCTTTGTCACCATTGTGCCCTTCTTCAGGTGCTCTCGGGCTGGGCGCGGGGATGGGGGCGCTGGGACGGGGCGGGGCAGAGGCGTCGGGTGCGGTGCAAACTACAGCAGTGTGGTGATGCTTGCATTCAATGACGCTGGGCGACAGGCAGCCAGCCTTTTTTGGTATGACACACGGCGTGGCAAAGATCACTGTAGCACGGCTGCTATCTGGACTCTCTCATGTGGTACTAATGAGCTGTTGGCGTTGTGGGCCCCGGGAATGCCGCCGCCGCCGCAGGGTGACCGAGAAGTCTCGCTTCACGGCCGCCACTGCCATGATGCGCCGTGACCTGCGCGGCGGCCGCCAGTCCTCCATCGCCACTCGCGTGCCGGGTAGGTGGCCAGTACACAGCACTGAAGCTGATGAAGGGGTGGAGCAACCCACGACCGGACTGCTGCTGCCCGCGGTCCTGCCCCTACGTCGCATACCTGCACTCGGCCCTGCACTGCCCATCGGTGGGCGCAGACGCGAACGGATGCTGCTCCCGGCTCCTTCACCTGCTATGTCCCGGGGTGTATGTCAATGCCACCCGCAGGCGGCGTGGAGGTGAAGATGACGTGGGACAACCCTCTGGCCGGCAGCCTGACGGAGGAGTACCTGGTCAGTGAGGACGGCACTCAGCTGGCCGTCACCAGCGACATGCGCATTGGGCAGCGGCAAGCCAAGGCTACGCAGGTGAGGGCGAGAGCCATAAATGGGCAATCGGGCATGGCAGGCCGCGGGGTGCGGGCGCGTGCAGGGTGGTGTGCACCGCGCGGCTGGGGTGACCGGTGTTGGTGAATGCGAGTTCGGGTTTCGTGTTCAGCTTTACGGATTCAGCGGTGCCTGCATCAGTGTGGTTGACACTTGTGTGTGCCACGTGCGTGCCACGTGCGTGCAGATCTACCGGCGCAGCAGCCGCAACCGCAACGAGTTCCTGAACCAGCAGCGCAGCAGCTACGGCAGTATGGAGGACGTACTGAAGAAGCAGGAGCAGCAGTACGGAAAGATCAAGTACTAAGAGTACGGACGTACGGAAGAGAATGCCGTACTAGCAACTACATGTACTTGTGCAGACATACATGCACTGATGCAGGTACAGAGGCCGCTGTGCGAAGGCGCTTGCGGCATAGATGGAATAGCTATAGTCAGCGAGGCAGGTGTGGGAAGGAAGCTTGCCGTGCGAGAGGAGGCTAAGAACGCCTGGCGACAGGCTTGCTTGCAGGGGAAGGAATGAGGAAGACGCTGTACGGCTTGGAAGAGCTACTAGGTATGCATAATGCATTGGCAGGTGTTTGTGGGTCTCCAGCACAATTGCAGGGAGACACAATCGCCCGGCCGAGGCTTTCCTGCTTCAGTCACTTCATCCCGCAAATATGTTCAAGTTCTAATTGTTGAGAGTTGCGTGTGTGCGTGCTATTGGTCGTGTTGCATTTATGAAAGATTGTACGATATCATAATGTTGCACATCGTGCCCACTTTGTGCAGTTGTTGAACGTTCCTCTGCCGGCTCTCGGCCCGGAGATGGACCGCTAGTGGCGTTTGCATGCGTGTTATTTTGCTTACAAAACAGGTGCATGTGCTATAGGGTGCGCCTTCACACGCACCAGCACACTGTGGAGTCTTCTCAGCTACTGCGGCGATGCGCCCGGATGTGCCGTCTGGCCGAATTCAGGAAGGCAGAACAAGATGTTGAGACACTTGTACAGGACTGAGCATGCGTTGGGCGGGCAGGATGAGGCGTCTTGTTTGTCTGATGCAGGGTGGAGTGCATCACTGGCATGGCTGCCAATGTAGGAGCATGCGGCGTGATTACCGGTATGCATCCACCTTGGCGCACTCAATTCTTTAACAAATACTTTGTATCTTGTACTGCGTCCGTCGTGTACGAGAGTAAAGCTAGCCTATGGCCCCTGCCCCTGGCGCCTGCTGGACATGGTTCGATCTGGTTCAACGGCAGCGGCCGCCTCTGGCACTCAGCCACCCCTGCGGGAATGGTTCCCGACGTCCCTGACAGGCGCGCTGGCAGCAGTGGTGGTGATGCTGAGGGCGGAACCGGGGGCTCAGGAACTGGTACATCGTCATCGCTTTGCCAGCCGCGCGCATTCTCAATAATTGAAGTGGCTGTGTCGCGCAAAATCGAGTGAAGCGGAGCAATCGGGGCCGAGGCGTGGCTGTAGCAGCCGCAGAAACGCTTCAGCCCCATCACGAAGCAAGCCACATCACGCGCCCCGACACGCATAGCATACAGTACTCGGCTTGGCCAACACGATGTTGCAGCCTTGCAGGTCACGACATGCAGTCCTGCTCGGTCACGTGCTGCGTGTCGACACAGAGCAAACCCGAACGCGGTGGAGGACACCCTCGGTCTCAGTTCAGCCGTCTCCGCGGCTCCTACGCACGCCCCGCCACCACCCAACCCACACGCCCAGCCTGTTGCCTGCGCACCCTGCCCCTGCACCTTCATCATCACCACCAACGCGTCTGCAGCTTCCGCGTCACGGCCGCCACTTCCAGATCCCTATCTACGGCACCGCGCACTGCGTGTACCGTAGTCTTGCAGCATGGTCCTGCACGCACCCACACCCACCACACAGCTGACTCGTCGTGAGCCCTTACCACACAATTTCAGCACACAACTCGGTCCTCCTCCAAATGCACACGCAGTTACACGCTTGAAGCGTTGTGGCTGCAGTCTTGACAGCCATCTACGCTACCCCCCATGCCCAATCCCCAAAAGTGCTTCCCTGCAGTGCCTTGCCGCTCGCCACCCACCATCCCCTTCAGTGTCATATGCTTCTTTCCGAGAATGCTGAAATGCCCCCAAACCCGCCCACGCAACGCTACAACCTTGCCACCGCCTCATCCGCCCCTTCCCCGCACACACCATTCCGTTCTCGCTGCCCTCGCCCTCCTCACCGCCCCGCCACCGAGCGCGCGGAGGGCAGTGCCGAGGAGCCGGCCGCACCGCCCGAGGGCAGCGACTGCAGCGACTTGATGGACAACTGGCCCGCCAGGCGCCGCTCCGCCTCCGCCGCCGCGTCCGCCTGCTGCTGCTGCTGCTGCTCCGTGGCGTCCGACGTGTCCTGACAACCGCAACCGGGGGGGATTGGAGGCGACGGGGGGAATTGCATTCAATGATGGTATCAGACTTGAAGGTGTAGCCAGGCACACGGCGGGGGCGGGCGGAGGATGCGGTCCGCAGGGGGTTTGGTGGCGGTGAGAAGCGTTGGAGGCGCCTGATGTGTGGGGCCTAGACCAGGGAAGGTGTGAGGCCTATGGTGTGGTCAAAGCCACGCCGCCGGCATGCAGTGGCACATGTCGCGGTAATAACACCTGACCTGCCTGCCCGCAGTAAACCCCGTGCAAACCAGGACCCAGATCCCGCCAGCCTCCGTGGCGCAACTACCGTATGACACACATCTCCTCACCTTGTTCCGCGCCGCGCGCTGCTGCTCGAACAGCACCACGGGGAAGCTGGTGCGGTAGTCCTTCTCCTGTGTGCGCGTGCCGCACAGCAGGGTGCGTGTGCGTCCGCATGTCAGCCTCCTACCAGCGCTAGTGCGTATCCAGACGTCGTGTACATTCTGCACACAGGACCTTTGCCTGTAGCTCTTGCCCCCCCACATGTGCTCCGCTCGTTTTAGCTTGGTTTCGTTTGGACTGGAATTTGCACCTCCCCCCCAGCCGCATCATACCTCTCTCTCCGTCATCAAGCCCAGAATCCGGGCAATCGCGCAGCCCCCGCATGCTTCCATTGGGGGGCCCCACACGCCACCTCCCGACACACCCCACCACCCCACCTGCCCCCGCCTCGCTCACCTCCGGGTGCAGCGTGAAGAAGGTCTGCAGGCGGTCGTTCGCCACCCAGGGCGGCCGCACCACGTAGTAGGCGCAGCCGTCGCCGGGCGTGTTGCCCCAGAACTCCACCACCTGTGTGGAGCATGTGTGGAGCGTGTGTGCGGGGAGCCCAGCGTGCGTCAGGGCTACCGTATGTGGTGACATATACACTGCCTCCCATCGCTCATGTCCGCCGTGCAGCGGCGCTACATGCAGCAGCGGTGCATTTTCCTGCAACCCCCACCCGCGCGGAATGCTCAGCCACGCCACGCCACGCTCCTATTCCCACCCACCCTGTTGAGTTTGAACTCTGTGGCCAGGGGGTTGGAGCGGATGAACACGTTCATGTAGGCGGCCAGGCCCTCCAACGAGTCCACAGAGGCCTCCTGGAAGCACACCTGGGAGGGAGGTGGGTGGAGGTGGGGGTGGAGGTGGAGGTGGAGGTGGGGTGGAGGTGGGGTGGAGACGGAGGTGGTGGAGGTGGTGGGGTTGGTGGGGTTGTTGCGGATGGGGGTGGCGGTGGTGGGGTTATTGGGGATGGGGTTGGTGGAGGTGGGAGGGGACAAGGAGTGCAAAGGCGATCAAAAGTGGCATGTTGAGTTGGTGCATTGATACGGAGGTGCATTTGGGGGAGGGCGGTCTGGTCAAATCATGGACCAGACGGCAGTGCGACACGCAGGACCACAGGATTCGGGCCACAGGGGAGAAGCAGGGACCCAAGTGCCGCATCCAAAGGAGTGCCGCACTCACCACCCAGCAGTCATGCTCGTTCTCGAAGATGCTGATCACCGCGCCCTCCCAGTCCGCCTGCGTGCGCACGACAGGGTGGGGCCGCACTCAGCGCAACACGAGCCCAGGCCGACAGCATGACACGGGCCTTGAAGCGACCCCCGCCTTACGCGCCGCCGCCACAACACCGCTCAGGCGCCAGCCCACCAGGCTCTTCGTCCACGCACCCCTCCTCCATTCGAGCTGCTTCTGCCCCAGTGCCCCGGAGCCCGCGGACCCCTCCGCCGCCCCTGTCCGCCGCCCCACCTCCAGCGTGCGCTTGAGCCTCTTCATCATGGTCGTGGCCATGAGCCGCGTGGGCACCTCGGCACCAAGCTTCTGGCCGCCCGCAGGCACGAAGGACGGGTTCACGTGTGCGGCGGCGTGATGCGACCTGCGGGTTGCGGGGGCGTGCATGCGCTGCAGCTGATGGAGCGGCGATGGGACACACGGAGTGGTCCATTGTTTGGCCGTGTGTATGGTGCCGGGGGCGTGCATGACGTAGCGATCGAAGACAGGCCGCCCGTCGTTGCGTGTGGCGTGTGCCTGCAGCCCACCGCCCGCCCGGCCCCGGGTTCTGGGTTGGCAATGGTCTACTTGGGATTGGAATGAACTACCCCCCCCCCCACACACACACACATGCACACACGCGCGCGCACCTCTGCGACAGCTGCATGTCCTCTGTGTCCTCCTCCGGCCCAGACAGGTAGATGTAGCCGCGCCCGGGCACAAAGTCCTGCAGCGGTTGTGTGAGGGGGCGCGGACCGGCTCAGGCACACCCGACCATGCATGGCCACTGCGCCGCCGCAGGCCCGGCCGCCAGCGCGTGCATCACCAGCCTACACGACCCCGTGCCTCCACCACCTTCGCCATCTGCACAACCGCCTAGCTAACTCACAGCTCCAAGGCAACGCACCTCGTTCTTGTGCATGCGGGGAGCGATGGCGGGCGCGAACTCCTTGCCCTTGCCCACCGCCAGCCGCGTGGCCTCCGCCGCCACCCGCTCCTTGGCGGCGATGTCCGCGGCCAATGAGTACCTGCAGAGGGTTAGGTCGTGTGTGTTGGGGTGACACGAGGGCTGACACGGGGACAACAGGCTGCGGGGCCTCACTGCCAGGGCTTGCCCATGCTGTCCCTGCTCTCTACCCGCCTTCTGACGTATGCGCATGCCATTCCCTCATTCCACTCGGGACCCCCGCCACTGCCCTCTGCACACTGCGCCCCCCGCCGCCGCCGCCTCCACCCGCTCTCACTTGGATGGGATGTACTCGAACGTGCTGAACAGGCCCTGCTGGTTCTCGGGGTTGTTGCGGTGCCGTAGCTGCGTGCCCAGCAGGCCCGGCAGCAGGAAGGTGCGCGTGGCGTCTTGCCGCGCGGTGCGGGTCACGTGCACCTGCGGCGTGGTGGTGGTGGTGGTGGTGGTGGTGGTGTCGTCAATGCCGGGGTGATGGTGGTGTGGTGAAGGAAATGGACGGCATATCAGCCGCCAGGTGCTGCTCGATGGGTCCATGCTTTGGCTGCCATGGACTGCAGCCGCATTGCATGCCAAAGACGCAGCTTTGCCACATTAGGTTTTGCATGGAGGGCAGCTCCATGCGCCGTCCCCCGCTGCTACAAGCTGCGACCGTCGTCCGCTTGCTGCCTGCGCCTTCCACATTCCGAATGCCTACCTGCTGCTCCCGGATGGTGGCGGGCAGGTGGCGCAGCATATCGTAGTTGCCCACCGCGAACGTTCGGAAGATAAACTCCTGCGGCCAGTAAAAAAGATGCGCACAGCACGAAGAAACGAAATAGGGGCCGTGAGAGGGCCCCTGCGCTGCCATGCGGCGACCGTTCGTGTACCGTCCTGCAACTTCTGCGCTCACGTGCAGCGCTCCTTCACCGTTGTTTATGCCACCTTTGAGCTCCCAAGCTATCCCCACGCACCTGTTCCCCGTTACGGTATGAGGGTAGCGAGGATGCTATGGAGGGCGCCGCGTAGCGGGGCACCTGCGCCACAACGTCATCCTCCGTGGCAGCGCGCAGCGCTGTGAGCGTGTCCATGATGAGGTTGCGCGAGTGATGGCCTGCCCTGTGATAGGCACACGAGGGCGAGTACAGGAGGTGTTGAGGTAGGTTTGGAGGATTCAGGGGAGCAACGCGCTACACCGGGAGGGTGGGTACGCCTCCGTGCGCACAGGTACTTGCCCACGCCGAGCCCCAGCGCCACGACGCTGGGCCAGGACAAGCGTTCCACGGAAACCGATGTGTATCGTTCATATGCAACCGCCTGGTTTATTCGCTCGCGGCTGTGCAGGTCGCAACATGCAAACTTCGGACATCTCTGTGTCGCCCCTCGGTGAAGGTTCACAAACGGACCACCGATATCATATGTATGCGAGGCAATCGCAAGAGCCAAACCAAGCTTGTGGCACTCACAGAGCGGGGTCGCCTGCTTGAGCTGCATCGTCCTTTGCTGATGTATTTTCTTGATACATCGGAGCTTGTTCTGTTCCGTGTGCGGACGACGCGACGCTGGGTACCCGCACAAAATCCGCATTCGCGTCCTGGACATGCTCGCGCGAGCTGGCGCCGAGCCCTGAGTCCCAGCGAGCCGAACCCCTCGATATGGCGGGTTGCTGCTGCTCCGGCTGCTCAGCCGTTTGCTCGGCCGAGGGGGCCGCGTCCTCCGTGGGCCCGTCCTCGACTGGGGGCGCCAACTCCCCTGCCAGCTCGGGCTCAGCCGCTGCTGCCTCCGCTGCTCCTTCGGGCTCCCTTCCAGATGCACTTGCCGCTACCTGCTCCTCACGTTCAGCTGGTGGCTTTGCCTCTTCGGGCTGCTGCACTCGCTCGTCCGTCGCCAGCTCCGCCATGTCTGGCTGCTGCTGCGGTTCCTCCGCCGACTCCGACATTGTACCAGGTGTTGGGGCACCAGCGCAGTTTTAGTGGTTAGGACACAAGACACTTTGAACTATTATGCAGACAGTGTACAGTTGTTTAAGTATGTGACGCAGAGCGACGTGTGCGTAGCACAATCGCTTGCCCAGCCAGTTCAGATGCCGTACGGCGTGCCCATGCGAGGGTAGCCCAGCGCCTGCCCCTTGACATAACATGCACTGGGCTCGTGCTGTGTCCCAGTCTTGCCATCAAATATTCCTCCCTGCCCGACACAGGCATGCTGTGGCAAACACGCCTGACTGTTTACATGCCGCGCAACGCTGTGCGCTTAGTCCGAAACGCGGGCAGAGTATGCATGTGCATGCACCCACTTGCCGTCGCGCATC
Source organism: Chlamydomonas reinhardtii (assembly GCF_000002595.2). Classification (NCBI taxonomy): domain Eukaryota; kingdom Viridiplantae; phylum Chlorophyta; class Chlorophyceae; order Chlamydomonadales; family Chlamydomonadaceae; genus Chlamydomonas; species Chlamydomonas reinhardtii. The sequence continues at coordinate 1,735,733 of NC_057006.1, read as the reverse complement.
ATCTCCACGGTCATTGCATTGTCACCAGCCTTGTGTCAACCGCTGCGGAGCACATCAGCGTTAAGTTGTGAACAGTCATCACACAACGTCACCTCCACATACCGGTACAATACTCCTTGTTGGGGCTGCAAACGCAAAAGCTAACTAAAGCTAGCCGCGCGCACAACCACCGGCACAACCCTCCGTCACCCTACGTCAGACAAGTCCACGCCACAGGTCGTATGGGCTTCCAGCACACGTAGTCAAAACACACGTGCTGACATGCATGCCTGCATGCCTCCTAGCGCCTGCTGCTGTCACAACGTCGCCAACTTCCCTGTCAACTTCAAATCACGCACAATGGCCATGCGCGACAGCGCCCCCAGTAACGGGCCATCGGGGCCGCATTACTGGTCGCCACCGGTGCCCGTGTACAGGCCGCCAGCCTGTCAAGTGTCAAGTGAAGGGCGCGAGGAGGTTGGGAAATGAGGGTGACTATTGGGCTATTGGCTACGTGCGGTGATATGTGCGTTAGGCCTGACCCATAAGCTCGTGCTGCTGCTTGCACGTCTTGCCCTCGATGCTGCCCTGCCTTCCATTCCCCACCCCCAAGGCACGCAACACCGCTGTGCCACCATGCCGCCATACCCCCAAGCAACACACGCAGCACCAGCCCCTGCTACTTCCCCTCCCCCACCGACACCTTGTCCACACTTCCCACACCATTCCCTCCTCACCTGGCCGCCCACGGTACCGCCGACCTGGATGCGCTGCATGGGCTCCAGGTCGTCGAAGTTCTTGCCGAACTGAGGACGTGGCATGGGTGTGTATGTGGCGGGTGTGGGCCATGCGGAAAGATGTGTAAGACTGGCAGGCGGGTCAGGCAGGCACGCCAGGCAGGCCAGCAAAGACCACGCTCAGAAACCTCATGTCAGCTAGGCTAAAACGAGGCGTGCACGATGTGCAGTGGGCTGGGGGGTGCACAAAGTAGGTACCAAGCAACAGCTGTACACCCACAGACTCCCCCTCCCACACACCCACACCCACACCCACACCCTGCCCCACACCCACACACTCTCTCTTGTCCCGCCCCACCTTCTCCTGCGCCACCATGTTCAGGTGCTCCTTGTGGTCGCCACCCTCGGCGTCACCGCTGTGCGCGAGAGCACAGCACGGGGGGAGTGAATCGAGTGATATGTGGGGGTATGTGTTGACGGTTTATTTGCAGCTGGTAGGCGGGGAACGGGGCAGAAGGGCAGGTCGCGTCATCAGCGCCACTCCCCCCCCATCACAGCCTCCCCCCATCACTCCAATCAAAAACCCAACCCCCGCCCACCATCAGCCCCATCCCCGCCACTAGCCCCACCACCAGCCCACCCCAGCCCCGCCCTAGCCCCCGCCGCCAGCCCCACCAGTCCACCACCAGCAGAGTCTCACCGGCTGCGGCCGCCAATGGTGCCGCCGACCTGGATCCGCTCCATGGGATCCAGCTCCTCAAACTTCTTGCCGAACTGCATGCAGGATGCCGCCATCGCGGGGGGGGGAGAGGAGCGCACACGTACGACATACACACACGGTGACGTGCGTGGCGAGGACAGGGCGCCGGAGGGAGGCGGCAAAAGGGGATGAGGACCGTGGGGAGAACTCGGAGAAGTAACTCAGTAGCACATATGACGTCAGTCAGCCGGCAACCACAGCCGCAGCGGACGGCCGCAGCCCGCTAGCAATCCCACAGGCCACTGCCGGCGCCGCGCGCGGCGGCCACCAGACCAACCGCGCCCACCGCCCGCCACTTGCCAGCCACGGCGCCCACATAGGGTACAGCAGCCACGCACACCACGAGCGAGCAGGCCAATCGACTTCACGCGGCGGGCGCGCACCTTCTCCTGGGCGACCTCGTCGCGGGTCTGCTGCTGCTTGTCGTCGGACATGGTTGCTCGAGAGGATAAAAGAGTGTGTGCGTGTGTGTGTTTGCAGCTAGTGTTTGACTCAGTGGGTGTGTGAAGGAAGGGCGGGGCTTGTTGGAGTTTCTGGTGCGGTTGCGTGCCCAGGCTTTATGTCCGGGCCCGTGCCACTGATGCGCCAGCAGCAATGCGTCATCGTTACGCCTTGAAGTCAGGGTGACGTCAACTTGAGTTAAGTAAGCCCGCCCAGAAATGCAAGGGGCCCGCAAGCTGCAGGCTGCGGCCGCTATCGTCGTACGTGAGGGATTTCTGGGTGTCGCGTGCTCGTGTGTGTGTGTGTGGGGGGGGGGCGGCGGTGGCGGGCCAGGGGCCCACGGGGCGGTACGGGTCCCAGGAAACCGAGCTCGCCTGCTGGAAGCAGAGCGGTGCGTGTTGACAAAAGAGCGGAATGATGGAAAGGGGTTCGTTCTGACATGGCACATTGACACTTATTGCTGGATGTGACCCGCGCGGCGCGCGTGCTGCGCCATGGGGGCTCAAGCGTTTTCCGCGGCAAGCTCACAGCCACGCCTCGGCCCATTTTGCTCCACTTGACTCAATTCGCGCGACATAGTCACTTCAGTCACTTAGGATGAGCGCGGCTGGCAAAGCAGAGAATACAGAGGCAGCCGCGGCGGCTGAGCCCGGCCCGCCTGTGTCCTGGGACCTCGGCGTGGACATTACCGTGGCCATCGCTAACCTCATCACGGAGGAGAACTCTCCATTCTTTGATGAGGCCGACATTGCGAGCGTCGCGGCCAGCTGTATGTGCGTCGGCCACCCGACGTTCACGTCCATCGCTGAGATTTTGTACCAGTTCCTGAGCCCCCGGTTCGGCGACGACCCGGGTGTGAGCGAGGGCAGCAGTGTGGGAGAGCTCAAGGCGGTGCTCAAGGTGAGCCGGCGAGCTGGCGCGAACGCTGCTGGCTGCAGCGATGCATGCTGGAAATTTGCTCGCGCGCCTGGCCACGATGCAAGCCGAAAGCGTGATATGGGATGTTCTGGCATCAGGGATCCCAGAAGTGGCGGGTTGCAAGCATATATGTGTGTCGCTCCAAGGTCACGACTTGACATCCTCGGCTCGGCCCTGAGCGGAAATCGTGAGAGTTATGCCTGCAACTGAAACAGATGAGCATCGGCTTCCATGTGCGATAGATCCGCCCGCGTCATTCTGCGTTCGACCTTGCCTCGATCGCGCGCTAACTACCCCTGCCTCGCTTTACACCCGCCGACTTGCCCCCCCCCCCCTCCGCCTCCCCAGTCGTGGGGCCGGCCCTGCACCGGCAAGAAGTCGGAGCTGTGGTCGCGCATTCTCGACGAGGTGGAGGGAGACAGCCCGGCTGGCACCAGCAGCTTCGCCGCCAGCGCTGCCGCCGCAGCGGCCGCTGCAACAGCCCGCTCCGCTGCGGCCCGTCGCTCCGCCGCTGCCGCGGCCGCCGCCGCCGGCCCCAGCACGTCAAACGCCGCCGCCATCACCGCGGCCCCCACCAAGGCTGGGCGGAAGCGTGCCGCAGACGCCGCCACCGTCCCGGCTGCCAAGCAGGCCAAGGCGGCCGGCGACGGCGGCGGTGGCAAGGCCCGCAAGGCTAGCGGCAAGGCCAGCGGCAAGGCCAGCGCCGCCGCCACCGCCCGCACCGCCGCTGAGGCCCGTCGCCGTCCCGTACGCCGCCGGCGCTGCACCGCTGCTGTGGTGGCTGCCGCTGACGTGGAGGACTCCGATGCTGACACGTCGGCCAGTGGCGAAGACGGCGCCGCCGCCGCCGGTGCCAGCAGCGACTCGGACGCTGACGTGGAGGTGACGATGCACCGCGGCGGCGACAACAGCGGCGGCGGCGGCAGTGACTCCGAGGCAGAGGAAGAGGAGGAGGCAGAGAGCAGCAGCGATGATGACTATGAGGGTGTGGGAGGCCGGGCCCGCAGCCGGCGCCGTGGCGGCGGCGGCGGCGGCGGCCGCGGCAGCAGGGGCAAGGTGACGAGCAAGGGCAAGGGCGGCAAGTCCAAGGGCCCCGCCAGCGGCGGCCGCGGTGGCGGCTCCGACAGCGGCGCGGTGGCGGCGACGGAGGCGAGGGGCCGCGAGGGGGCGGCGGCGGCGGAGCTGGCGAAGGCGGAGGCGGCGGAGGCGGCTGCCCCGCAATGCCGCTGCCCCATAGCTCGCGGCCCCAAGCGGCGCATCATCGAGCTTCAGAACGCGCGTGTGACCAAGAGCAGGGCCAAGGAGGTGAGGGGCGCGGGTTTGGGCGGGTTGGGGCGGGCTGGGAAAGTATGCAGCGAGCGAGGAAGCAAGGATTGGGAACGAATGTGGGCGGGCGTCATCACGCGCCTAAAGATAGCATGCATGTGCACACGCTCAGCACGCACACGTTACACACACGCGCACTACGCTCTGCTACTACGTACCACTCCAGGTTTGTTTCCAGCCATGAGCCCATGCGTGCCGCAGTGACCCACATTTCCTACCCACCTAGCTAGCCACTACTTGCTGCACTGCTAGCTTTACTAGCTGCTGCGAGCTCCTGCCTGTGCACATGCAACACAAGCGGAAAACATGCTGCGCTGCCCCTGCTACACCTTGCACCACCCCTGCGCTGACCTGCACATTCATGTACAGCAACGCACATGCACCTGTGACATGAACCCGCCGTGCATACGGTATGCACCCGTGCACAGGTGTACGGGCTGTACCAGAGCCTGTTACAGGAGCTGCCCACGCGGCTGACGCAGCTGCAGGCGTTCGGCGGCTTCCGGGCCGAAACCTACGCGCTCAAGGACGTCAAGCGCCTGGCAGTCAAGAAGTGAGCTGCTGCCTTCTGTTTGATGTGATGTGTGTGTGTGTGTGTGTGTGTGTGTGTGTGTGTGTGTGTGTGTGTGTGCGTGTGTGTGCGTGTGTGTGAGTACGTATGTGTCACAAGAAAAACGGAAGAAGTAAGATTCTGACCAAGCGTGTGCGTGCGTGTGTGTGCAGCCCGCCGTACGATCGAGCACAGGAAGAGGGAAACGCAAAAGAGCGCGTGCGTGTGAGCTGCATGCAGCAGCTAGCAGGCAGCAGGGGTTCATGTGTGTGAGGATGGGATGTTAGATGAGAGCCAGCAGGGGAGGGAGGGCACGATAGGTAAGGGAGGGGGGGCACGCGTGGGGGGCACGATACGGTTCGTGCCCCCCCTGGCCCACTCATCCCTGCCTCCGAAAACCAGTAACTTCAGAAGTCCCGAACTCAGTCCAACCCCGCCGTACACGTTCACTTCGATCCCAATCATATGTACACACACACACACACACACACACACGTACGCACGTACGCACGCTGTGGCGTACACACACGCACTACTCATGACACACTACTCACACACGCACACACACACATGCACACACACACACACACACACACACATGCACACACACAGGTACACGAGCTACCGCGAGTTCTTTGCGTCGCAGCAGAAGTCCAAACAGGCCAGTCGGGAATTCTCAGAGAGGTACACGAACGCCAAGGTGCGTGCGTGACCCGACCTGAGTCGGTGATGATGTGACGATTACATACGGCAAATGACCCGCACACTTGATTGCACGCATACACGCACGTACCACCGCCGCGTTCCTCCGCCGCGCACCGTCACCCATCATCCACACCTGCCTACTGCCGACCGGTCGTGCCCCCCCCCGCCCTGCCTCGCTCTGCCTGCGCTCCGCTAGTTGGCTTGGTTTGGTTTGTTTTGGACTGGTATTTACAACCCTTTACAACCCTTCCCCCTGCCACACACACAGAGCCAGCGGCAAAACATGGTGAAGGACATTCTGATGCGTCGCGGCGTGGCGGCGGACGCGGCGGAGGCGGCCGTGAACCACGTAGGTCACACGCCGTCCCCTCACCTGATGAACTCAATCGCGCCTATCGCGCGCGCGGCCATCACGGCAGGCATCGTCGCATGCACATAGCTGCTGCACACACACGTATAACACCATTACACCGCACCGTGCCGCACTTCCTTCTCACCAGCACTCTCACAAGTGCACACGGCCTGGACTGTGCCCTTGCCTTACTTGTGCGCTCACACACCTCGCCTGCATCCTTCGTCTGCGCTCCCCTTCATTACTGTTGCTTGGATGACGATGCCCTACCCCCACAATCAACGGCGGTGCATGGCGACACAGGTGTGGCACCTGGACTTCTTCACCGCCGGCGTGCAGTACGGCGCAGAAGCACCCGTGGCGATGGAGCCCGAGTGGCTGCGGCTCAACAGCGAGGCGGCGGCGGACGAGGTGCGTCCGTAGTGCGGGCGTGCGGCAGCAGGTTGGGTATGTATGGGTGTGCATGCCATCTGGCGCACCGGTGGCTCAGTGGCTGGCTGGGCTTGGCTTGGCTTGGCTGGGTGTGTGTGCATGGGCTGCTTGTGCAGGGGTTACCCGTCTGCCTCGCACCCCGTGTGCCTCGCTCCACGCGCGCACACACCCGCCGGGTCGCGCTTCCGTTCCCTTGCTCCCGTTCGTCGAGATGGTGGGAACAATAGTCACACACACACATGCCGTTACGCACCCCCGCCCCTCCCTCGTCTCCAGGCCCACACCTACATTTTCCACGTGCAGCACACCAACTTCCGCTCCCACCTGGCGAACCTGCGGGCCACACACACGTACGCCAGGAGCGGCTCCAAGTACCGCCAGGTCAGCGAGCAGAGAGTGTGTGTGTGTGTGTGTGTGTGTGTGCGTGCGTGCACATCACACCGTCGTACCAATGTGTGCGTGGCGCATGTGTGTGCATACGTGTGCGTGTACCGTACGTGCGGTACAGGTGCGGTTGAGCGCTTTACTACACGCACACGCTCGTGCGCAGCAGGATGCAGGCACGCACGAGCTAGCTGAGATAGGAACGGGGTCCAGGCAGACATGTATGTGCACGACCGCCACACCATGACAACACCCGCCGCCGGCTGGTCCCGCGATCACACGTACCCGCCCAATCGCCTTGCACCACCGGTATAGTCCTCCATGCGCCCTACGTGATCCACGCCCCGTACGTGTCTGCTGTCTGTCCTGGCTTGCACGTGCAGGACGTGGCCCTGGAGAAGCGCGCCTTTGCAATGGCGCTGCAGGTGCGAAGGCATGTGTGCGTACATGTGCGTTATGCGCACGTGTTGAGTGTGCCGGTGTGCGCCTATCACTCTCGCACATTCACGCACGCACGCACGCACGCACACACACACACACACACACACACACACACACACACACACAAACACATACACACACACACACACACACACACACACGCAGACACACACATATGTGCGCGCATGCACGCGCACGGGAGGCACGCTTCCCTCTGGATGGTGCCTTCCTAACACGTACGGCGCCACACCTTCCCACACACCCCCACCACGTGCGCAGGAGTGGGTGGCGGGCCGGCGGCTGGAGGACTTGGTGGCAGACGCCCGACTGCCGCCGCACATGCGACCCGCAGCCGAGCAGGCCCTGCGCGCCGTGGCGGACGGCAGCGCGGCGGCGGAGCGCGAGCGGCTGCGTGAGGCCGTTGCCAGGCGGCTGGCGGCGGCTGGAGGCGGCGGCGGCGGCGGCGTGATGCAGGAGTACATGGGGATGATGCCGTACGACGAGTACGATGACGACTTTGAGGAATAAGAGGATAGGTATAGGGATTATGAGCGAGAGCACCCGCGGCGGGGCTATCTAGCTGGTGTGCTACTGCCGTGCTGGTGATGGACATGGGGAAGGCGGGAAGCTGGCATCATACATGCAGCAGCATTAAAAGGGCGATGGATGGGTTCGTGCGAAGCCTAGATGATCGACAGCCGCCCGCCGGGCGAGCTACATGCGTGGAAGTGTTGTTGTGCCGACTGATGCGCGTTTGGGGCGTACGCTGGCTTTGCTGGGAGTGTGGTGTTCGTTTGGCTTCTGGGTTTCTGCGGACGGAGCGAGTGCAGAGGGCAGAGGGCGGCAGGTAGGGTCATCCGGTGGGATCGGGGCGTGTGGATGGGATGTTGCTGCTGGCGGCGGCCGTGCGTGGCGGGGTTTGCTCGGGCGGGGTTTGCCCTTACGGGTGTGTGCAGCAAGCGCGAGTAGACGGAGCGGTCAGCTGGAGGTAGGTGGGCGGGTTGGATTATGGAGTCTCTCATCTCATGCGCTGCATGCTGTGCACCGCCGGGTACTTTTCGGAAGACTGAACACCGTGTTCGTGTGGGAGCGTGTTGGAAGAGCACAAGCTGCTGAGCTAAGGCTGCTGCTGTTGCTGATAATAATAATAATAATTCAAACGCCGGCCCATGGGGCCTGGCGTGGATTATCGGGGTAAGGTGGCTAGGGCGAGGAGGCCCATCCCCCTCGCGCTGCCATCTCACCACGCACTCCGAGGAGGTGTGGGGGAGCCGTGGCTCACCCACCTCTCGGTTTGAGTTCCTGCTCGGTTACTCGGCGCATTTTGATAATGCCGCCCGCACTGTTCACAGCGTGTGTGTGGAGCCTCTCTCCGCATACTCGTGCGGCTGTGTGGGTCACCCCAAGTTGAGAGGTGAGCAGCTTAGTGAGGTTGCAAGGGATGGCCCCAGTCACTCCGAGCGCAAGGCATTCATTGGTGGAGTAGTGGACCGTCCATCCGGCCGCTTCCAGCAGTCGCTTGAGTTCTTGGTGTTGTTGAGATTTTTCTTCCCGCTTGTCCAAATGGCGAACGTCAGAGCTGTAACCAATTTCAAGGATATAGATGGGCAGCCGTGCTTTGTTCAGGGGCGGGCGGTACCCTTCTCTATGTGTTTCATGGGCGGGCAGGTTTGGGATGAACAGAATGTCAGGTCTGAGCCTTGTAATAAGGGGTGATGATGTCCGCTCCGCAGCCAGCCAGGCGGGGGGGCGTTGTGCAGACGCATAGTGTGGCAGGTCGGCTAGGGGGCCCGCGTCCATGACCATGAACCCGTTCCCGTAGGTCCCTTTGGAGATGCATTTGGCGACACGCTGGACTGCCCAGTTGTGCCGATTGATGTACGCGCCTTTCATTTTAGGGTGTGTGCAGCCTCCGAGGATGTGCCCTCCGGAGTCAGGGGTGTGGCAGAGGGGGCAGTTGCCGTTCCCTCCCAGGCGGTAGCGCCGTTTAAGCTGTGCGTTGAAGAGGTAGCCGTAGCGGGCGTAGAGTATTTGCTTGACCAGCCAGGGGTGCCTGGTGGAGCTGGCGAGGGTGCGGTTGCTGAGGGTGGGGCACATGTTGGCAGTGCTGCTGTTGCTGATGCATGTGTGAAACAGTGAAGCGATGTGTACGTAGAAGCGAGGGCACACATGCCTGCTGTTGGCTAGAAGTAAGTAGGGAGGCGGTGTGAAAGAACGCCTAAGCTTGATGCCGAGTGCGACCGTGGATTGAATGCACGCATGTGAATAAATGTGCAGCAGATTATTGCACCGACCACTGCCGATACGCATGACACGTGTGACATCTCCCAACCCACCGCCAACTAGACAGCCCACTCAGCAAGCAACATACAGACAGCAACTTGAGGACCCGCCCCATCCATACACGTGCCTGAGCCGCACGTGCGTGATCAGCAAAGTTATGGCCATGCCTGCATCGTGCTGCTCCCACGCAGCACCACTCGCAACATGATAGCGTTTGCTACAGCAGCCCCACTTAGCTAGCCCCGCGGCCCCGCCTCCAGCTAGGCCGCCCCCAGCTGCTACAGCCATCCATGCACGCACACAATGAATCCAGGCATGTGCCCCACCTCAGTCTGTCCATCCTGCGTAACACTTGCGTGACCCTTGCAACCCGCGTGCGGCCGTACTACGTGTTGAGATGCTCAGCAGTTGGCAGCCCGCCGCCAGTTATGCCGCACTGCACCGCAACCAGCACCAGTACCCGATGCCTCTGCCGCCGCACTGCACCGTGCGCACATACGTGTCTATCCAGCCAGCCTCCTCCAGTCTGTCTGCCTAGCTAGCTTATTTCCTTGGCAGTTCGTCTAGCTGGTAGCGGCGCCCTCGCCGCCGCCTCCAAAGCCGCTCGCCACGCCGGCGGCGGTGTGGGCGTGGCCGTGCGGGGAGATAACCTGCCGTTAATGGCCGGCGGAAGGGAAAAACACACACGTTCACGATGACAGCATGCACTTGTGTGAGGGGACAAGTGCGGGACAGGAACAAACATACAAATGCATACCGTACGGTACACGTACCTTGGCGTGGAATTCGCCCACATCGTGGTTGACGTCGTTGGGCTCGTCCTGGTGTGGGTGTGAAGGTGTGGGTGGACATGGGGAGTGGGGCGTCGTGTGTGGAGGGTTCGATTCCAGCCAATTCTCACCCCGCCAATCCCCACTCTGTCCCACTCCCCACCAGACCAGCCCAGACCCCACCAGCCCAGCCCAGTCCAGCCACCCCCACCTTGGCCTCCACGCCGCCGCGCACGCCCGCCACAGGCAGCCGCTTGGTGCCGTGCGCCTTGCCTGCGGGCGGGCGTGAACGAGGGAGCGACGGCAGCCAGCAGTACGGTAGGTCCGAGCGACACGCGTACGGTACACGCACGCAGACGTACAGCAGCGTGCGTGCTGCTTTCTCGCTCACCACGCACATACAAATCCCACCCCATCCAGTATGCCGTTCAGCCCCTGCAGCCCCCCCCGGAGCGCCATGGCTCATCTTGCATTGAACACATACACGTGGCATGCATCAAGCTAGCTAGACGCCGCATTTCCCACCCACACAAACACTGAAACACACACATATACAGCACACGCAGACATACACACACATACACAAACACACACACACGCCACGGACTCACTCTTCTTCTTGGATGGCGACACGGGCGATGACGGCAACCAGCTGGGGCGGCGGTGTGTGGGTGCAGCAACAGGTCGGGCCGGGGCCGGGACAGGGCGGCGGCGGAGGGGCGAGGGAGGGGTCAGAGGTAGTTCATTCCAATCCCACAATAAACCGTTGCCAACCCAGGTGGACACGCACACAATATAGACGTGCCAGGTGCGTGTCTGCAACAAGGAAGCTGTCGGCAAGCAAGTGAGAATGGAAAGCTGCCTTCCGCACCATTTTCGTTCCCGGCGCCACGCATCCCACGCATCCCACGCCACCCTACCCGCCGTTCGGTTTTAGTTTGGGCTGGTATCTACAACCCCCCCACCCACCCACCCATGTCCAAAGCTCCACACCCACACCCACCCACGCGCGTGTTTGCCGTTTCCCTACAACACACCCACCCACCCATACCACCCACACCCACCCACGCACGTGCCCTGCACCCTGCACACGCTCACTCGTTCATGACTTTGTTGAGGTGCTCGCCCTTGAGAGCGGGCTCGGGGAAGTCGCTGTGCGGGTCCATGAGCTTCTTGTACAGCGAGTCACTATTCATGAGGGCATGAGAGGGCATGTGCGTGCATGGACGCGTGTTTGTGTGCGGCTGTGCGTGTGCGCGTATGTGAAAGGTGTGCATAGAGGCGCACAGGGGTGCATGGAGCGGTGTGCGGCGTTGTGACGACTGGCAGGGAGGGAGGGATGGCAAGTGCTATATGCGGCGGACTGCGAGCAGATGCGGCTTCTGCTGCAGCCGCCGAGCGAGTGACTCTGAGTCCCGCCCCACCTAACGGCAGCACTCGCTCACCGCTCAGGCGCAGAGTGCGTGTCGCCGCTGCCGCCTCCGGCGTGGCCCTGCTCCTGCATTCGCACCTGCAGCGCAGGCGCCGGGAACAGGAATGGCATAAACTCACTGATATGCTTTGTGGAAGTATGGATGAGGTCGGTGCCACGGCCTGGACGAAGGCTGGAACATACTCGCCGCCGGCCGGCCATTTGCACACGCACCTTGCTTTCGCCAGCCTCGCGCCCCGAGATCTCCTGCCGGCCCGACATTTGGACTGAAACTCGGCAAGGCCAAGCGAGGTGTTCAGCTGCGGCGACGGAGCGAGCCGCGAGTCGAACAGAACCCTTTTGGCGCGCGGCAACCGAAAGCGTTCTCGTGTCGGAACCAAGCAGCGTGCGCGCGCGTGCCCAATTGTAACCGTGGCAGCGTAGCTAGAGAGGCTCTATGAAAATGCTTGAATACCGTTGAAGGCGGAGCAGCGCAGCGCCTATGCATCTACCCCTGCCGTGTCACCATACGGCCGTGCTACCCGCCCCCTCTGTCAAGTTCCCCACCCACCTCGCCGCCACGCCCACAGCCCCAGCTCGTCAGCTAGCGAGCAGCCCACCATCGCTTCAGCACGCACCTCAGGCGTGCTGGCCGCCGCAGGTGGGTGGGGCAGGCTCAGTACTGGGAGACCACCACCGACCATCAGTAGACGGCTGCGGGGGTGCGGCGGGCTGCCCACCTGGCGCCGCTGCCCCGGTGCCGCATGACCCTTGGGACTCCAGTCACTCCAAGCCCGCACGCTTCTCCCCCGCCACCGCCATTTACCCATGACAAGTTCGTCACATTCATTCACACCCGGGCAGGTGTTCTGGGTTGTGCCTGGCGACACCAGCAGCATGCACACGCACCACAGGTACACGCGCTCTTACCGTATGGCGTATGCTCAACCAAGCAACAATATCCCCTAGAAGCCCCTGCTGCCTACCCTTCGCGCTAACATCCTGCAGTTTCAGCTAAACCCGTTGTCACAACCGAGCCCGTGCGTGCGTCATCCCCATCGTACGGCAAGTCATGTCAGTTCGTGCGTCCATTCCTGCGGTCCGGCCCCCGGCCGTGTTTCGTCCCCACAGCCCCGCACACGCGTCCACAACCTTGCATTGCTGCACACAACCCCTTTGCCAACCCGCCGCCGTGGCCATTCACCACTAATTCTGCCCCGGGAGGATGCTCTTGACCGCCTCCGTCACCGCCTCCCCCGTCTTCACCATCGCGCCAACCACCACCTCCTGTACCTTGTCCACAGCCGCGTTCAGCTTGTCTGCGGCCACGTTGGCCAGGCCACCGTGTTTGAGGCCGCTGCCCGCGAACATGTCCGACGGCACCTCCGCCGCCTCGCCCTCGTGGACCGCCGCTGTGCCCGCAAACATATCTGCCGGCACCTGAACGTACGTACGGACAGGGCGACAGATTGCAGGAGGTAAGGGAAGAAAGGATGAGAAGTCAGACATTGCGCCAGTGTTGGAGGAGCCCGGCTTGGTCTTGCCGTGCGACAGGATGTGGGAAGATGTGCGGGGCGTGCCCGTGGCGTTGCCCTTGGGCGGCCTTCCCCGGCCTCCTTCCCTCCCTTGCTCGCTTGCGGCTGGCCCTGCCAATCCGGCTCGTCCTCATCAGCGCTTCAGCTGAGCTTACCGAAGGGTGGGATGCCTCCGGGGCGACGGGCAGGCCGTGAAACACGTCGCTCGGGATGTGCGGGTGGCTCTCCGTGGGCTCGACTCCAGCGAACATGTCGCTGGGGATGTGCTCGTGCGTGTCCTCGGGTGGCACGCCATGAAATATGTTGTTAGGCACTGACGGATGGCTCTGCGTTGCCGGGACCCCATGAAACATATCGGAAGGCACTCGGGCGGTTTCGGCGACCATGCTCCCGGCGTCCAGCTCGGGCTCAGTCATGAGTCTATTAGGGGATTCTGTAGTACTTGTGTGTGTTGGTGCTTTATGTTTGATAGCAGCAACTGGGGAGTTCAGCTCGGGTTAGCCAGTGCCCTGCAGTGCCCCTGTCCGAGCCTCCTGGTAATAATTCAGCCGATCAATTAAGAGGCTGCACAAAAACTTCAAACATCAAATGATAGGTCGCAGCGCATTATGACCAGTTTGCTTTACACGCTTCATCTTCACCTGGTCTCCGGTTCACCGGGGGAGAGTGCGGGAGGGTGCGGATGGTCACCGTACACCGTACACGTCAGTGTCAGACCGTGCCGTGCCCCTCTCGCCCGACTTGACTGTTGCCAAAGATGCATCATAGCTAGTATGGCTACTTTATTGCCCGATAGGTCAGCATGGGCCTAGCCCCCACACCACCTCCATGTCCGCAGCTGTGTGGTGACCACCACCTGCAGCCACCGGCGGACTCCCGCGTACATGTCCCACACACCCGCCACCGCTCTGGCCCCAAACCCAAAAAAATCCCATGCAACCTCAGAACCCAAACACCCTTGGTCCGGAGCGTTTCCTCGGTTGGCATTCGTCAGCATCCCGTGGTTCCCGGGCCATACTATTGCCGCCCCGACCCGCACTCATCAGCTGCCGCTATGCCGGCTCTGGTAACACCGCAGATTTCGCGGGGGGCCTCGAAACTGCATGTTGTATTTCAGTAACATCGGCGCTTCACGGTCATGGTACTCGTTGCGCACTGGTAACTGCAACTCAGGCCCAGGGAAGAGACCGGGTGCCGTCCACGTGTGCGTGCGTGCGTGCGCCCCTGCAGGCGTTCCCACACCTTGCTAACGATTCACCACTCCACAAACACCCCGTCCGAGCATCCACCAAAAATAAAAATGCTTGTTACTTCACACAATTTGTGCGCACCCTCGAGTGCGCCGTAACCGCCGGCAGCGCAAGGCCAAGCCGCGCCCCCAGCCACACCCTGTAGCGCACCACCCCTGACCGCCAGCTCCACTCACACCACCACGCGCGCGTACGTCCACACTCAGCACGCAGCACCGCCTCCTCCCCAGTTTTCACCTCAGCACACAGCCAGTGTTGCAGCTTTGCATTCAAACAGGCTTTGCCGGCGGAAGCATCGCTACCGGTGAACTCGGCAGCAACGTGCAGCAAGGCTTGTGCGTCAAGGTGCGCGGTCCATGCAACCCAAGGGCGTGTGCGCGGGTGATCCAAGTCACAGCACCCCACAAAACACCGTGCAACAGAGCGCAACGCGCCCTACATTTCCGGTCAATGCACGACGCAGTCAAACACCCGCCTCGCTGCACCTGCTCGACCAAGCCAGCAGCCAGGAAACAGCAGCAGCTGACTGCGCCGCACAGCGCACAAGCCCAGCCGCCGCTGACTGCGCAAAACGTCTGATGCCCGTTGACATAGCCTTCCACCATCGCAAGTAAGCTCAAAACGTGCATGCCATTATGCCCTGACAAAATCACACCAACACCTTCATCTCCTGCCCCTCTGCATGTGTCCTTCAACCTTACAAGTCACAGCTCAAGAACCATCCGCACGCATTCGCATGTGGGTCACAAGTACTTACTGCAATTCATCCATTGCCGGCCACCCCTCACAACCCCATATAGCCCCGGGGTGCGGCACTGCAGCCAACGGCCATATACACGCACATGCCGTTTGCTTGCGCACACGCCATCTGGTTGCTTAGTGGGCCTTGGGCTTCGACTCCGAGTGGTGGCCGGGGATGATGGCATGCACAACGGCGCCCACTGCCTGCTCCACCTGCGTGTGCGTGTGCGTGTGTGACACACAAAGGCGTGCGTGGTCGTCAGCAGTGGTCGGTTATGCCACGTGTCAGAACTGCCAGGGCAGAGGCGCATTCCAGAGGGAATGAGGGTCCACCCCAGCTCTCCAAGGAAACCACAATGCCTGCTGACATGCCGGCTCTGCCCATGTCACTCTCCCCTCACACCACGCACGCTTTTCCTACCTCCCTCCTTGCTTTCCATACTCCTTCCTTGTCGCCCTCCTTGCCTCTATCCATCGGCGCGTCCCCTCGCTCCCTGCCTCCTCCTTCCCATGCCTCCCACCCACCCGTTTTACCCTCCACTCCCCTCGCTCCTTCCCCTCACCTCCTCACCTCCCCCTTCCTTGCCCTCTTTCCCCTCCCCTCGCTCCTTCCCCTCCTCCCCTCCACTTCCTTGCCCTCCTCCTGTCCCACTTCCTTGCCCTCCTCCCCTCCCAGTTCCTCCCCCTCCTCCCCTCCCTGTCCCTTGCCCTCCTCCCCTCCCTCCCACTTCGTTCCCCTCCCCTCCCTCCCACTTCCTTCCCCTCCCCTCCTCACCTTCTCCACCAGGTGGTTCACCTTGTCCGCCACCACGTTGGCCAGCCCGTGCTGCGCCGCCGACGGCTGCACGCCCGCAAACACGTCGGACGGCAGCGAGTCGGAGGGCCCGTGGTGGGGCTCCGTGCCGGCAAACACGTCGGTTGGGGCCTGGAGGCAGGGGGGGTTGGGGGTGAGTGCGGGGCGTGGGGAGGGGTTTGAATGGTAGGGGTTTGAAGAAGTGAATACCGTATGGTGCGGACCTGAATAGCGGCAAGGCGACAAGCTGATGCGACCCGGTGCGCGCGCAAGCCACGCGCTGGGTGCAGGGCAACGCACCGAGTCTTGGCGCTCCGGCCTCATGCCCACAAACACGTCGGTGGGGTATCCGGCGTTGACTTGCTCGGGGGCGACGCCCTTGAAGACATCGGTAGGCGCCGAGTCGCTCGCCATGGGCCGCACGCCCGCGAAAACATCGGCGGGTGCAGAGTCCTTCTGCTGCGGCGGAACGCCAGCAAACACGTCGGAGGGGATCGCGCCGTCGGCAGTCATTTTTGAGTAGCTGGAGCTTTGTCGCGGAACGAGAGATGGGTCGAGGGTTCTGGGCACGCGAGCGACGGTTGCTGATGGCTGTATGGGTGCAATGAGTGGATTGCCGGAATAAGTGTATGTACGCTTGGGCTCTGGAGGAAGGGGGCGGTGCTCTCGGCGCGATGAACTAGCCGGCAAGCCCCGATCCCGGCGCGTGTGTCAGGCCCCACCCAGACGACAACGCCGGTTACGCGGCGCCTCCGCGTTTACCCGGGTCTTAGCCGACCGGGCCATCCTCCAGGAATCAGAATGACTATAATACTTTGCACAACTGGCGCGCGTCCGACTTAGGAAAGCTGCCGACAGAGCAAACCGCGGCCCCTCGTCAGCAGTGTTCTCGCACCGATCCGTTCTATGGCGTATTGATATGCTGAAACACCATGGCTATATGCGGAAACAGCAGGGAATGCAGTTTTTCGGGAGAATGGAAAACATAGAGCTCTCGCAGCTGTCGGTTGGCACGATCCACCGCAGCGAAGGAACGCTTTGTTATTTTCTGAGAGCTACAAATTTGTAGATAAGCCAGAATGTATCGCTCACCAAGAAATAATGTGAGCTCGAGGAGTCCCCGAAACTCGACAACTCGACATCAAATGCCCCAGTCGCAAGGGTCGATTTCTGGCATCTTGGACGGGTTTTGATCATTACAAATGTCTCCTCACGGAACTCAGGTGCCAACCTTCACGCGTGTGCGCTCGCTACCCTTCTGCTGGCACCTCTGTCCTCATTTTCCGTCGACCCGACCCTACGCGACCACCGGGCTGGGCTTGGACCTACGCGCTGCAATGTGAGTACCGCTTCCTGTAGCGGGACTGCTTTGGGGCGATGGGGGAAGACATGGCGCGGCTTTCGTGGCCAAGCGCGGGGGGGGGGATTCCTGGCGCAGGCGCCTGCCAAACGCCGGACGGGACACAATGCGAAAGCGGCTGCGCATCCTGGCGCATCCGTTACATGCAAGGCGGGTGGAGCACTGTGTGGGTGGATAAGTGATGGGAGGTAGAGGGTAGGGGACATGTGTTCCTCTGGTAGAGTGGGACGGCTGCAAGGGTGCACTGCCTGCAGAGGACGGAACACAATGGTGGGGGAAGCGTGCAGAGCAATGTCGGGTGGCCGCGGGGTGGAATGGCATCACCCCTGAGTGGCGCACCGTCCATCAGCAGTGGCGGTGGCGATGACGCTGGGGCGGGCAGGGGTAAGGCGTGGCGCATGGGTTTGGGCGAAGTGCCTGTGATGAGCCAACAGTGACTCAGGAGGGCGGCAGCAGGGCATGGGTGAGGTAAAACACGGCTCCCTCGCCCTCGGGTATCCCTCCCCTTGTCCTTTTTTTGCCTGTAGCTGTCACACTACTGCCACCCTAAAGCTACTCAGCTTCAACGCTTGCGCCTGTTCCCGCTGTGATCACCCGACCCCACGCGACCTGCTGAGCGACTACCTGGCTGGGCTTTCCGACAGGCTACCTGGTTCCCAAACTCCGAGCGCCCAATCCATCCGAACAGACGAATTGCCACATCTACGATTTGCATTTATATCCAGGCGGCGGGCAGCTCGGATTCGCTGTCAGCACTACGTCACCGGGGGCGAGCGAACGAACTCGCTCGCGTGCTACTGCTCCGCGACCGCCGTGCGACTGCTGCCCGCCGGGTTGGCAGTAGCTACGTGCTACAGCCACCATCGCTATGAAGGGCCAACTGCAGCGGCGCGGCGCCGTCAATGAATCTGGAGCTGCGGCGGCAGCAGCGACCACCGCTGTGCCGCCCCCCGGCTGCGCCGCGCAGCAGCCCGCTCCCCCGCCTCAGCCCCCGCCCTCTGCGGCCAGGGGCGCGCAGCTGCAGCTGCAGGCCCAGCAAGCCACCACACACCAACCCCAGCTGCAGCAGCCCCAGCAGCCCCAGCCTCAGCCCCAGGGCTGGGACGTGTCGCTGGACGGGCTGTCAGTAGTTGCACTCGGCATGGTGGCGGCGGCGGTGCAGGTGTGCGTGTGCGCGTGTGTGTTTGTGTCTGCGTCTGCGTGCGGGGTATGTTTTGCATGTTCGGGAGAGATCAGGGCACACGCGCTGCAAGGGGAGCGAATGGCATTTCTTTATGCGGGCGCACACCAGCCCCCCAAACACATGCGCACACGCAACTTCTCCTCTCCTTATCCCCCCGCTTTTCACCCTCTTCGCCCCCTCTGGACCCACCCCCCTGTCCCTCGTCCTGCCCATAGGCCGTGGGCGGCCCCGGCAGCCCCCTGGGTCAGCTGCTGCTGGCGTGTGAGCTGGCGTTCGCCGGGTACGGCGCCGCCCGGTACGTGGCCTACAACCGGGCGGTGCTGCAGGCGCGGGAGGAGGCCAGGTGGGCGGCTGGGTGGGGCCGTGGGGGCCATGGTGGGCGTGGCAGGCGTGTGTGTGTGTGTGTGTGTGTTTGAGTGCGCGGAAAACCGGTTGAGATTGCGGCGTAAATACCTTGGTGTAAGCGGCGCGTGACGCTGGCTGTGTCCGCAAGCCGTATGCGAAGCCGCCGCCTCACTCCGCATGCCTGTCATCCCGCCCGCCCTCCCCCCCCCACCCCCGCACACACGCACACACGCACACACGCACACACACGCGCACACGCGCACACACACGCGCCCTCCTGCAGGCGGCCCGAGGACGTGGAGGCGCTGTGGCGGCTGTTCAGCCACAACCGGGCGGGGCTGCTGCGGCACGTCCGCCTGGAGGCCTTCCTGCAGGTAGGCAGGCGGGGGGGGGGGGCGTGCCCGTGTGCGTGTGTGGGTTGGGTGGGTGTGCTTGGGAAGCGTGGAGCGGAGAGGGGAATCGGGCCTGGTTGGAGGGGGCGGACAGCACGTGTTGTGCCGCTGCATTGCGACGCCATGATGCATACGTCCGTATGCAGGTGCTCCCCATGAGACGTCTCACACACTGCGGTGCAGGATGTCCATGCGCATGCCCGCATGTGCTCCTAACAATGCGTGCCCCCGCCCCTACCGCCCCTACCTCCGCACAGGACTGGTTCTGGGGCGACGAGGACGCAGCCGCAGCCGCCGCGGCTGCCGCGACGGCTGCTGTCGGCGGCACGCCTGACACGCCCTCGTCTAGCGCTACAGCTGCGGCTGCTACACCTGCTGCTGAGGCGGCGGCAACTGAGGGCAAGCCGGCGCACGAGCGGCACCGGCTGCAGCTGCCGCTGCCGGCACTGCCACGCCTGCCGCGTCTGCCGCTGCGCCACAAGCCTCACAACAGCCACGGCCGTCACCAGCACCCCCACCAACACCCCCATCAGCACCCCGCGGGCAGTGGCAAGCAGCGGCCGCCGCCGCACGGGGCCCCGGGGCGTTCTGAGCCGCAGGCCCGGCAGCACTCCGCCTCGTCCTCTTCGCCCTCCTCCTCCGCCTCCTCCTCCGCTGTGGGTGTGATCCGGCGGGCTGACGCGGCTGACTTCCTGGCCTACGCCTTCTGGGGCAGCACCCGGTAAGAGGGGCGGGATGCGGATGGTGGGGGCGGGTGGAGGTGCAAGGAAGGCAAGGGAGCGGCGGAGGAGGTCGGGCGTGGGGCTTAGGGCGCGGCTTGCCGTAGGAACATGCACACAAACATCACAGCATCACGAGTGTCGTCCGTCCACTCTCATTTGTAACCACCACCACTTCCGTCCTTTCAAACATGACAGCGAAAAGGTGGCGGCGCTGCCTGGCGGCGCGGCGGCGCTGGAGTCCAAGTTGGCGGCGCTGGAGGCGGCGGCGGGCTGCCGCTTCGCGCCCGGCGGCCCCACACCCGGCCGCCGGGTCATGGCGCACCTGCGGGAGCCGCTCAAGGTGTCGTACAGGTGTGGGCGTGTGTGTGCATGGGTGGGTGGGTGGGGCGGGGCTTGATTCCCCGAGCCCAAATAGTAAGTAGGTGGTGAGGGGTGGTAGTTTATTCCAACCCTCAAGGAATCAGTGGGGATGGGGGTGGGTGGGTGGGTGGAAAGGTAAGAGATGTAGGTTGCTGTGGGGTTGTGTCTGTGGCTGGTGGGTTACGGCATGGGGTCCCGCGTTGTGGGGGTCAGGTGCCGTGGAGGACTGCCCCCCACCCTGGCCTTTCTAGCTCCACCGTCACACACAGAGCGTCCCCGCCTCCTCCTATCTCCCCCTCCCTCGCTCACCCCTGCCCCTCCCCTCTCCCCCCTGTTCCCTCGCTCCCCCTGCAGGCCCGCGCTGCTGTACGCGCTGACAGAGCTGCTGAGTGTGGCCAAACGCCTCAACCTGGCGCAGCGGGGTGAGCGTGTGTGTATATGTGTGTGTGTGTGTGTGTGTGCGTGTGCGTATGTATGTGTCTGCATGTTTACGTGTCTGTGTTATACAGTGCCTACGTGCCGTTACTCCCACGCCACCCCACCCCACCTGTCCATCTCCTCCTGCCAATCGCACCGCCAGGCTACCACAAGTGGACCCACCCGCTGTTCTCCGCCTACGTCCTCACATCGCCACCGCACATGCCAGCCGGCGTTGGCGCCGGCGCCTCTATAGCTAGCGGTGCCGCCGCTGCATCGTCCGCCAAGCCCGGCGCAGACCACGCCGCATCCACCTCCGCAGCCAGTGCTGCCGCTGCGGACGTCTCTGGATCTGCAGTCGCCGACACTGGCAGTAGCACCAGCAGCAGCAGCCCCAGCGGCAGTAGCACCACCGCCACCGTCACTGGCAATGAGCTGCTGCAGACCCTGGACCTCGCCCTGCGCAAGCAGCCGCTGCCCACACACCACAGCCACCACCACCAGCAGCAACAGCAGCAGCCGGAGCACACCGAGCTCCTGCTACAGCCCGTCTCCATGCCGCATCCCGCAACTGCCACTGCTGCAGCCGCCACAGCCCCGCTGCCACCGCCGCCCCAGCTACAGCCGCCCATTGTGTTCCTCCACGGCATCGGCATCGGGCTGCTGCCGTACCAGCGGCTGCTGGACGAGCTGGCGGCGGCGCACCCGGGGCGGCGGCTGCTGGCGCTGGAGTACAAGCACGTGAGCATGAGGCTGACGGGGCACGTGCCCAGGTGGGGCGCGCGGGCGGGCGTGGAGGTCGGGCGGGGGTGGGGGGCGGGGGTGGGGGTTGTCAATACCAGCCTAAACTAAACCAAAACCAACGAAAACGGGAGTGCAGGCAGAGGTGTTAGGGGGGGCGGGAGGTTAGTTTCTTCCAATCCACAGTAGACCAAGACCCAGGGGGAAGGCGGGGCCACGTGCAGGGAGTGGTGGGGGTGGAGGGGAGGGGGAGGTAGAAAGGCTGTCGGCTGTGGAATGGAGGTCGCACGGTGGCTACCCTGCTGCCCTGGGTTCGCTTGTTGCGGCTTACGTGCCTGTCCTCCCCACCTCGCCACTAACGCGCGCACCGCTGCCCCGCTCTCCTCCTCTTTTGCACTGGGGTTCGGTGCAGTTGGGCTGTTATCTACAACCCCCCTAGACTATTTATGAATGTAACCCCCCACACACGCACACACACATACTGCTGCAGTGTGGACGAGCTGGCGGTGGGTGTGCGTGACGCTCTGGCGGCCCTGGGCCACCCCCGCGCCACCCTGGTCGGCCACTCGTACGGCACACTGGTCGCCTCGCGCTTCAGCAAGCTCTTCCCGGAGCAGGTGATTGTTTAAGATTGGGTGTAGCGGGCTGCTGGATGGCGCACGGTGGGAATTGGTTCTTTAATCCTTCATGTTTTTCTTAACACACATAAGTGCTTGCCCGTTATCCGGGGAGTAACGGTTGTTGCCGGGCCAGGCTGCTGGCTCCACTCTTCCCGCTCTCTCACCTGCACCCTCGCCCTACGTTACCTCGTGTGTCCTGCTGCCTCCACACCGCGCCAGGTCCACTCGCTGGTGCTGCTGGACGCGGTGTGCTTTGGCATGGTGATGCCCCAGCTCCTGCGTGGCAGCATCTACTACCACCTGAGGCCGCCATCGGAGATCGTGCCTCAGAACCGGCGCCGCCAGGCGGCCGCCGCAGCCGCAGCCGCCGTGGCTGCGCAAGAGGCTGTGAAGGCCGCCGCTGACGCGGCGGCGGCGGCGAAGGGCGCGGCGGCGGCCGCCGCCAAGGCGGCGGCGGCAGCGCAGGCCGAGACGGAGGTGGCGGAGACGGCGGTGGCGCTGTGTCGTACACACACGCAGGCGGCGCGCGCGACACGCGCGCGAAGCCTGGCGGCGGCGGAGGCGGAGCAGGCGAGTGAGGCGGCGGAGGTGGCGGCAGGCGCGGCGACGGTGGCGGCGGCGCTTGAGGCGGACGTTGCCGGCAAGCTGTTGCATGCGCACGCGTTCCACGAGCGGTGCGACATCAGTGGCGGCGGCGGTGGTAGGGCAGCAAACGGCTTCAAGATAAGCGGAAAGGAGGGCCGCGGAGGCGACAGCAGTAGCAGTAGCGGCAGTGGCAGCGACGCTGTGGCTGGCGGCGGCCTGACCACGCGGCTCGGGGCGTGGGGCACGGGGGCGCGGCTAGCGGCGGCGGTGGCGGCTGCGCGGGTGCGCATGGCGGCGGTGGCGGCGGAGGCGGCGGCGCGCGAGTGGGCTTGGATCACATTCAAGGTAAGAACAGTCACGCACATGTAGCATGTTCTTGTATGTGTAGCTCACGTGCAAAGACAAATTAGCAGATGTACATATTACTTCGGCGTGTCTTCTTGCTCCCTGGTGATCATTGCCTCGCATGCACACGCCGCCGCTTGTGTGTGCACACCGCCTGCCGCCAGGGCATGTTTGTTCGCGACCTTCACACCGCTGCGGCCATGACGGTGCGCTTCCGCTGGGCCGACATGAACATGTGGTGAGGGAGGGACGGAGGGGGAGGGAGGAGGAGGACGGGGAGCTGAAGGGGAAGGGAAGCGGACGGGGAGGGAGAGGGGATGGGCAGAAGGGGAGGGGTGGAAGAGGAGGAGCGGGGGGTGGGGGCTGTGTGCATCCAACATCGCCAGTCTAGTAATGAGACACGCGGCACGGAGACGCCAAAGCTCACGGGTGAAAGGGGCATGAGGACACCGACTTGGGGAACGTGTGCAGGGCCTGCTTGCCTTGAGGCACGAGGCCGCTCGCGTCGAGCCGGCTACCAGCACCCTTGCGCCGCATCTCGCTCACCCCCCACCCCCGACCCACGCAACCCCACTCCCACGCCCCCATTCCCCCTCACCCGTGTTGGTCTACCGTCTACCACTTCCTAATCATGAATGTAATCCCCCCCTGTAGGCCCCACCAGCTGCCGCCGCACAGCCTGGTGGTGCTGTCGGGCCGGGACCACCTGGTGGGCGCCGAGGCGCTGGCGGCCATGCTGCGGGGGGCGGGATGCGGCGACTGCCTCATGCTGCACCCGGGGCTGGACCACGGTGCGTGTGGGGGCTGCATGGGTGGGCGGGTGGGTTGGGTGGGTGGGTGTAGTTGGGTGGGGGTGGGTGGGTGGGTGGGGGTGGGTGGGGGTCCGGTGGGCTGGGTGGTTCGGTGGGTTTATCACTACTAGCACGCGGGGATGGACGGGGAGGGTGGGGCTACAGGTCTGCCCACTAGTAGTTGGGGATGACGGCGGGTAGAGGGGGGCCGGGCAGGGCCGGGCAGGGCTGGGGCACGCGTGGCTGTCACAAGGAAGTGAGAGAGCGGTGTCTGCCCCACGGTTAGGACCTTGCACGTAGAACGTTACCAGGACGTTGCCCCTATTTGACACACACGCTACCTCTTACCCCCACAACACGTGCAACCCCCCCCCCCTCAGGCGAGATCCTGAAGGACGCCGCCTGGCGGGCCGCGGTGGTGCATCGCATCGCGCACGTCACAGCCGAGGCGGATGCGGACCTGGCGGCGGCGGCACGTGCGGCGCAGCTGCTGCGGCGGCGGCTGGGCCTGGCCGACCGCAGCCGCCGCCGCGGCCTCGAGGGTTCCGCGTCCACTGCTGCTACCGCGGCCACCGCCGCCCCCGCCGCCTCCAATGCCTCCGGTGCCGCCTCCGGCGCCGCCGCCAACGACACCAGCAACAAGAGCAGCAGTGAGGGTGAGGTGTCGATAGGCGGCGCAGACGCAGCAGGCGTCGTCGGGACGGCGTCAGCGGCGGCGGCAGCTGTGGAGGCGGCGGCAGGGCTGATGGAGGGCCTGGCGGCGTTGCCAGAGGCGGCGGCGGCGGTCGCGGCGGCGGGCGGCCGGCGGCGGGCGGTGCTGGCGCGGTCGCTGCTGCGGCGGCTGGTGTGGTCTCTCCCGCCGCTGCCGCCCCCGGTGGAAGAGGGGCTGCTGCGGCTACTGCCGGAGCCCGTGCGCTTCGACCCATCGGCTACTGCCGCTGCCGAAGGCGGTATGCCTGCGGCAGCTGCGGCGGCTGCTACAGCGGGTGGAGTGGAGGCCGCGGACACCGCGAGCGGCACGGTGGCCAATGTTAGCGCCGCCAGCAGCGATTCCGCAGCGGCAGCACCGGTTACAACGCAGCCGCCGCCGCCGCCACCGCAGCAGCAGCAGCCCCAGACCCACGCTCCCTATCGCCATCATTCCCGGCAGCAGCAGCTGCGAGGCCGCGGCAGCGCCGGCCGCCGTGTGCCGCTGCTCGCCCCGTCGCTTGAGGACCAGGGCTTTGTGGACCTCCACATCCCGTCTGCCCCTGCTACTGCCGCCCTTGCTACGGCCGCCTCCGGCACTGCCGCTGCCGTGGCTGCAAGTGGCAGTGCGGCAGCGGCAGCGGCAGGCAGTTGCGGGGCTGGCGGCTCCAGTCTCGGGGGCGCCTCGGCTGCAGCTGCGGCGCTGACTGCGGTTGTGGCTAAGACTGAGGTCGCAGGAGGTGGGAGTAGTGACAGCGGCACAGCTGGCTCGGAGAGCTCCAGCAGTGGCAGCAGTGCCTGGAGCAACAACAAGTGGATCAACAACTTTCAAAGCAGTAGCAACAGCAACAGCGGCAACAAGGACCCCGGCACGGCCTCTGTGGGCGCTGCTGCCGCGGGTGGCTCCCGGCTGCTCGGCCGGGCCCTCCGCCCCACCGCCGCCCGCATGCGACTGCATCTGCTGCGCCAGCAGCCGCAGCAGCAGCAGCGCACCCGCATCAAGGCATATGCCGGCAGTAGCAGCCCCGGCAGTAGCGGCCCCGGCAGTAGCGGCCCCGGCAGTAGCAGCCCCGGCAGTAGCAGCCCCGGCAGTAGCACCGGTGCGCCCTCTCAGGGCGCGGATGGGCCCGCCGCCCGCACTCGCAGCCCCGTTGGCAACCACCGCGGCCCTGGTGGCGGCAGCAGCACCAGCACCAGCACTACTGCCAGCGGCAGTAGGAACAGCAGCAGTAGCGGCAGCAGCAGCCACGACGGCAGCAGCAAGCCCCATGCCAAATCCAGTATGCGTCTGCTTGTGGTGCCGGTGCCCTCAGTGCTGCCCGACTCCGCTGTGCGCACGCTGCTGCTACTGCCGCAGTCCACAGCGGCGCTACTGCCGGTCTTGCCCGACCTGTTGGCGCGGGCGGCGCCGGTGCTTGCGGAGATGTGGGCGCTGGTGAAACCGCTTATGCCGCGACTGCTGCGGTGAGCGCGGGCATTGGTGGGAAGGGTTGCTTCCACCATCGCCAGGAACAGCAACACCGTTCCCAATAGCAGCAACGACATTTTTAGGAAACTGCGGGGGATAGTGGAGGCCCTAAAGAAGTAGGTCCGGTACACGGCCAAATGCGGGTTACTCGAGCTTGGGGCCATGGACACGCTCACACGCGTCCTTCCCTCTCCTCCTGACCATACGCGTATGCCTCCACCAACCGTCCCTCCTGCCCTTGCCTCTCCCCACAGAGCCATCCTGCCCGTCATGCCGCGCTTCTTCGCCGCGCTGCTGCCAGTGCTCCCCGCCATGGCCCACACGCCCCGAGACGCAGGCACGGCCGCAGGACCGGCAGCCGCCGCCGCCGCAGCGGCAGCGGCGGCGCGATTGCGGGCGGCGGTCGGCACCGGCCCCATCGCTCGGATGGCTGTGGGCGCGGCCGTGGCCGCCGGCAGTGCCGACCAGGTCGCCGAGTGCGCCGCAGAAGTGAGCGCCGGCTTGACGTACGGCCCACACGGCGGACCGCCGCACCCGCATCACGTGAACGTGCAGCAGGGCGGCGGCGCGGCGGCGGCGGTGCCGGCGGCGCGCAGCGTGTGGGAGCGCGCGCTGGGAGTGGCGGGCGTGTGGGCGGCGGCGCTGGCGCTGCTGCCCGAGTGCGCCATGCCGTACCTGCCGGCCTCCGCAAACTGCTGCTCCGCCGCGGGCGCGGAGAGCATGTGGGCCGCCGCCACCTCGGCCCCGGCGGGCACATTTGAGGGTGACGGCGGTGGCGGAAGTGGAGGCGGTGCGACAGGAGGGGCGGGCAGCGTGGGCGGGCAGAAGCCTGTATCTGCTGCGGCGGCGGCGGCGGTGGGCTTGGGTGCCGGCAGCGGTCCTGTGGGGGGCGGGGTCAGCGGCGGCGCCGCAGTGACGCTGGGCCAACGCCACGGCAGTCTGGGACCGGAATTCCCGGCGCCTGGTGCGGTAGGCGACGCCGCCGCGTTTGCCGCGTCAGCTGACGCGGCTGCCACGCACAGCACTGCAGCGCCCGGAGCGGCCGGCGGACAAACTGGACGTGTGGCGGTGGCTGCAGCCGCGGCGGTGGCGGTGGCCAGTCGCAACGACGCGGCTGCAGAGGCGGCAGTGGCAGGCGCTGCCGCCACCACCGCCACTGCCGCCGCGGGCGCTGCCGTGGCGGCCGCTGTGGCGGCGTCCGGCGCGGCGGCGGCTGCGGAGTTGCGCTACGCCGCGGCTGCTGCGGCGGCACTGCACCAAACGGCCGCAGCCGACGCGTCGCAGCTATGGAGCCAAGGCTGGCAGAACCTCACCGCCCCCGGCTTACCCGCCCGCGTCCTGCGACCGCGGCTGCAGACATTCGAGCGGCAGCCGCTGCTACAGTCGCGGCAGCGGGCGGAAGAGCTGCAACGCTGGCACGCACAGGCCGGCCTGTGGGGTGGCGGCGGGCTGCCGCAGGCGGCGGCCGACGTGGCGACGGCGATGCAGCAGGGGCTGCATGAGAGCGGCATGCTATCCTTTCGCGGCTGGAGCGGCAGCCTGCGGCGCCAAGTGCTGCTGCGTGGGCGCGGCGGATTTGCGAGCAGTGCGGGGCGCCGGGGTGCGGGCGGCTCGGCGGAGCCCCGCAACTGGCTCAGTGGACGGCGTGTGTGATGGAATGGAGGCGGTGGCAAGACCATGCGGAGGGATCTTGCGGAATGGTGAAGGAATGCCATGCACAGGTGAAGAATTGTAAGTCTTGCATTGTCGCGTGCGCTGGCAGTGCCTTGAATGAGAACGCTTCAAGGATAAAGACGGGTTTTGTGCTAGGTAAAGGTATGTTGAGTTCTTCGACGGACAAGAAAGTGGGTGCAGAGGAGGTGCATGATTGCCATTTCTAGACAAGCAGAACGCTGCTGGTGTGCGCACGTGCGTGCGTTAGCTTTTTCAGGAGGTGTGTTGAGTAACTTGAGTTCTTCGACGGCGGGCGGTGCCTGTACAAACCGACCCCGGCTATGTCCGGGAGATGAGGCTAGTATCGGAACCTTCGGCCTCAGACGGAGGACGTGGCGTGGCGGCACAGCCCACTTTTCCCTTGCAAGGGAGAGCCACCTTTTCTTGTCAGGAGGTGGTCTCAGGTTGATTGACATGGTTGCTTCACTTGCTTGTTGGGTTGACAACTTGACACCAGAAAATGGTTCGAGACTTCGAGTGGAGAAGTGCGGGGAATTGTTACTACCGTAACACTCTCCGGCCTCAGACATGCACCCTGGCGCCCACATTGCCCTTGAGAGGGAGACCTTTCTTGTCGTAAACGGTGCCGCACTGCCGCTCGTCCGCGAGGCGTAGGATGCCAAACCGAAGGCTGGCACCCAGCCACCCTTGGCACAGCTGCGGCAGTACGGTATACTGCTGAGCACCTGCAAGGACCTAGACCGCTGGCTCTGATCCGAGCCCCCCAGCGTGCACCACGGGGAGCGGCTCGGTGCCAAGGGTGGCGCCAGCACGCCCAGCAGGGGGGGGGGGTAGTTTCGACTGGGAAAGGCCCCATGTTCTCAAACGAAAGAGCTTGACGAGAGGACTCCAAATCCACTTTCAGAATTTCAATCAGGGTAGTAATTGCAAAGTTATGGGCCCTCAAAGTTCAGGGTAGTCTGACAGAAGAGTCGGTGGTCGGCCATGGACACATGTGTGGCATGGCTGCCAGTCAAGTTGTGCCTCCAGCTGAACCGGAGGTATACAATTGTAGAGCTCGCCGAGAGCACTCGATTGACACCGACTTGGCTAAAAACCAAAGGGTTTTGAGGGGGGTTTTGCGGGGTTGCACGGTGGTGGGGGTCGGTCGGTCGGTCCGGAGGGGGGTCGGGAGGTTTTGGGACATGGGGTTTGGAGGTTTAGTTCGTACCCCCCCCCCCTGGCGCCAGCGGGAGCTCCCAGCCATACACCGCTACGGCTGCCCAGTTGACGGCCATTGCGCCCACGCAGTGCTTGGGCCCCGATGCGACACTACCTCGGAGTCCGGGCTGGTCTGGCTCCAGGCCTGGAAGGTCGAGGCCCGGCCTGAACTTGTAGGCCAGCCTCATAGCAGCGAGTTCAGCAGCTGCGCTAAAACGTTAGTCCTTTGTAGCGGGATGTGGTGCTTGCAACAGACGGGCTGGTCTGGGTTAAGGCAATTTCTGGAAATCTGGTCTCGCAGTAGGCAGGGTTAGCGTCGTTCCGCAAAGCAATCACCAGATACAACTAGAACTCCTAAAAAGGGGAACTCCCTTCGTCCGGTCATACAGTGAGCGCGAAGCCGTGAGCGCAATCCTCGGAATCGATGACGCGAAGCAAAGTTCACCTCGAGTGCGGCAAGCCAGCAATTGCAGTAAGGAGTAGACAACCAGGTATATGTGAATGCGTGCAACTTTGGCATCGACGCCCGGAAACGGTCCGCCTCGCAAAGTGGCGTGGCAGTATCCTCTTTCTCACTCTGTGTATGTACCAGAGCTTCATACAACGGAGTCTGGAAATCGGTGATTGATTGATTGATGTTACAAGTTCATGCTCGTAGATTGGTCCAAACGAGCCAGGAAGCTCATGGACCGCCAAAACTAGTCTCAAAAGGATTATTCAAAAAGCAAAACAGTTCATGCAATAATATATCTAAATTGGTCGCGCCGTAAGGTCGTTACGTCGCAGCCTTATCGCGTGAATGACACGCGCTAAACCCCTCTGGTCACCACTGGCCATCGCGTCCATCATAGTCGCGGGAATCACCTCCCACAGCGTGCTTCTGATATCATCGTACGCCTTGCACTCAAGCAGCACATGCCTCTCATCCTCTACATGCTCCTCCCCATCAGCGTGGCAAAGCGGACATACTCTCTGTGCTCTCTCCCTGTGCGCACCCTGCGCACCGCGTGGGTTGTTAGCCTCAATCATCCACACGCCCATCCTGAATCTCATCATGGAGACATGCCATGCTCGGGGAATGTAGATTTGCGTGTGCCGTGTTTCCCCCATCCAATGCTTGTAACGACATATCTTCACGCCAGGCTTGACCCCTGCTTGCGTCACAAAATCCCGTGGAT
This sequence comes from Chlamydomonas reinhardtii, assembly GCF_000002595.2. Lineage (NCBI taxonomy): Eukaryota > Viridiplantae > Chlorophyta > Chlorophyceae > Chlamydomonadales > Chlamydomonadaceae > Chlamydomonas > Chlamydomonas reinhardtii. The sequence continues at coordinate 1,705,857 of NC_057006.1, read as the reverse complement.
TAACCTCTAACCTGTTGCTAGCCCAGTCCTCCTCAAACTTCTCGCGTACCTTCCCCATGAGGGAGGCAACATCCAGTTCTTGCGTAGTAATGCGTGTAATATTGGCCTCGATATCAGCTGCCTCTCCACTGAAACGGTAGCCAAGGCCAACCATCAATAACCGCAGAACTTTAGCCCCCCACGTGTGCGTGGGCGGCGTCGGTAGGTTGCTCAACACCGCTCGTATCTCCTCCTTAAACGCCTGATGGTAAACAGTACCGGTTGCCTTAACCAGTTGGTTCCAAAAACGGAAAACAAGCTCAGCCCAATGCACGTGTAGTGGCATGCACCCAAGCTCTCGAAAGAGCAGTTCATGTGTTGGTTTCTGGGCTCCCACCACTTCCTTCATGAAATCCATCTGAATGCGAACCATGCCATGCTCTAGTGCTCGATCAAACGCTCCATATCTTTGACCGTCAACTGGGGACGCATTGAACACTTGGAGAAGCGCGTCTGGTGCCCACACTTGTGCACCGTAAGATAATACCGCACGCACCTGAGCGTTAAAGCACCGCATAGCTACCGCAGGGACCATAAGCCCCTTCTTGCGTAACTTCCGTCGTAGTGCATGCATAGCTCGCTCACCCGATGCACGTAACTCTTTGCAACAAGATTCAAACTTAAAACTGGGGCCGTAATACAGGCCAAGGTACCGCGCTCTACGCTTCCAGGGAAAGAAGCGAAGTGCTTCCAGCCCTTGCTGGTATTCCCGCATGTACACCGGCATGGGGCTTGGCTCCTGCCGTAAATAACGCCGAAAGGTGGCTGACGAATGCACACCCAGCACTTCTGACTTTGTAACATTCACACGCATTCCGAAAGCCTCACAGAACTCACGTAGTGTTGTCAGCATCTGGAGCATCCGACGGTGTGTTGTCGCAAACAAGCTTAGATCATCAGCGTAAAAGAGCAAGGGCAAACGATGTCCGTCAACTACTGGGCAATCCCCGGCCGCCATCATGGCAGGATCTAATTCGTCTTTGGCTGCCAGATAGTCTGCGTATGCCTCAACAAACAGCCCAAAAAGTGTGGGGCTCAATGGACAGCCTTGTTTCACGCCAGCCGTTGACTCAAAAGGGTCACCGGTACGTCCATCTACGCGTACGCGTAACATCACTTTCTCGTAAGCTTTCTTCAACGCTTCCAGCATGGCGCCGTGTACTCCTCTCTCTTCCAGTCTTTGCCATAACAAATCCCTCGGCACTCTGTCAAACGCCTTTTCAAAATCGATCTGACACACGAATAATGCTTGCCCCCTGCCCAATTGTGTCGTTTTGTACTTGTCCGTGAGGTGTCGTAGCACAAACAAATTGTGAATCGTGCCCCTCTTTCTGCGGAAGCCGCCTTGATAAGCACAACGCGCATCACAGGTTTCCCCCCACGTACTGAGACGCCGCTCCAACAGGAAGGCGTAGCACTTGGCCAGCGCTCCTCCCACCGCCAGTCCGCGGTAATTGGACATGTCCGAAACGTCACCCTTCTTGTGGATGGGCGTTAAGGACGTCTCACAAAACTGCCTAGGGTAGTCGCCGCTAATGCGTATGTGCTCAAAGAGTGTCAGCAAAAACGGCGCAAGCACATTAAACTCTTTTCCGTCTTCAATTTCCCGCGTGGCGTACTTGTAGCACTCTGCAGGTACGCGGTCTAGCCCGCCAGACTTGTGATTTTTTAGACACCGTAGCGCCTCTTCAACCTCGCTCAGCGAGAAAGGTATGTTCAAGGACGCAGCTGCCACAACTCGTGCGTGCCGTGCGCTAGGCTCATCTTCCTGCGTCTGTGCATCCTCTACTGCCCATCTGCGCGTACCTACGCCGGGCCTTCTATTAATCATGGAAAGAATCTCGTCCGCAGTCACATTGTCAAACGCATTCAGTGAGCCATTATAGAGTGTGTCAAAGAAGGACGTCCAATCCGTGACCGATGTGAGCGGGCAGGAGGGGACAACCCCATCGTTCAGACGCTGCCATAGGGCACGTGGGTCCGCCTTGCACTCATCCAAAAACTCTGTGAAAAACGTAACCTTATATCGTTCCTTGGCCTCTCGTCGCATGCGCTGGTACCGCGTCCTTAGCCTCGAAAATTCGGCCCGTGCAGCCTCATCTTGCAAGGTGCCAGTAGCTCTCATCTGAGCTTTCTGTCCTAACATATCCCGTCGCGCAGCCGCTAGCTCCTCCGTCCACCAGGGTGCGTCATCCTGCCCACGTACCTTGCGCGTGTCGGTCCCAGTTCGTCCAAAAGCCTTATCCATCGCACGGTATAGCACTTTGCCAAGCCGGTCCACCGCCTCCGTGCTGGTGATACCGCCATTTTCTGCACTGCGCCCCAGACGACACATGACATCGGCTATCCTCCGCAGCTCTGCGCACTCCGGATCCTGATAAATCGATGAGTACGCGCCCCGTCTACGCATATCAAAGCGAGCCTTGCCGCCGTGCTGCTTCGCAGCTTGATCCCATCTGCCAACCCCAAGCGTGAGCTTAACAGGGCAATGATCGCTCATCAAGTCACCTAGGTGGATCTCGTCCTCGCCTTCAGGAATGTTGCACACCTCCAGTTGCCGTGCCTTGAAGTAAAGTGCCGGTGTGGTAACGTAGAGATCAATCATGCTCTTCCCCGTGCCTCCTGTGAACGTGCATTCTCCGTCCGCGTCACCCTCAACCCGTCCGTTCAGGATACATAGTCCCAGCTCACGGCACAGATTCACAAGTAGCTGGCCGTGCGCATGGCCTTGCTTTTGGTCCATGCTTTTCCTCTCCGGTATGGCCGCTAATAGACTCGATGCATTCGTGCCCGTGTGTGCAGCAATCTCACCATCCGCCTCCGCGCCTAGGACTTCTTGCAAATTGGCAACCCGTGCATTCATATCTCCCATAAGCAACAGCTCGTCGTTAGCAGTGCAAAAACGATTTATCAGTGCTCTTAGCTTGCCGAAAACCCTATCTCCCGCTGTGCGTGTCACGCCAGCCTGCACACGTGCCCTTGCATACCGCTTAGAGCTAGCGGGGGCCGCGTAGCATGCTCCTATCACTATGCTCTTCCCTCCCAACGCCAGTGCGTTCCCACGAAACCGCACCCAGATACTCTGGCTGCCCCTTGGCAGCTGAGACTTGCCTAACAACTCCACCTTATCAGCCATCTTTGCGCTTATCCACAGCGCCACGCCTCCCTTCCGACCTGCTCCGTCCAACGTGTGGAGCTGTGAGCCCTGCGGCATGATCGCACGCAACATAGCATCGCCTTGCAGGTGAGTCTCAGTTAGCGCAACAATGTCGTAGCTCAGCAACATTCGCATCACACTAGTCTGCTCCTGCTTCCACGCAGCGAATCCATGCACATTCCACTGAAGTACTCGCAGATCTGAAACTGCTTCCTGGCTCGCGGCCGCCTAAGCAGCCGTCATGTTGACGTCCGCCGGCGCCGCCGCCGGCGTCGCCGCCGGCGCCGCCGTCGGCGCTGCCGCCGGTGCCGCCGGTGCGGCGTCCAGCGCCGCCTGTACCGCCTTCGCCACCGCCTCCGGCAAGCCCTGCGCGTTCGCGGGCTTATCGAAGTCGTAGCGCACGCGCTGGTTGCTGGCGTTGAGGTACGAGATCTCCACGCCCTGCTCCCAGCGCACGCGCTTGACGGGGCGGCCGGCGTCCTGGCTCTTCTTCGCTTCCGCCAGCAGTGCGCCGAACACCCGGCCACGAGTCTTGCGGAGCAGCACCCCGCTCGGCGTGAGCGAGTCGTCCACCTGCACCCCCTTCCGGCGCAGCGCCCCACCCAGGGTGAGGAACCAGCGCCTATCGGCCGGGTGCACGCGCATGGCCAGCAGGGCCCGCGCGTTCTGTCCCGCCTGCGCAGCGGCCGGCTGGCCGCGCTTCGGCAGGATGGGGCGGACGCTAAACTGCACGTTGGAGCCGGGGCGCTCCGCCAGCATCGTGTCCCTGATGATAGCGCTCACGCTGGCGACCTCCTCCGGTTTCACTTTCAGCCGCAGTTCGTCCGGGCGGAAGTGCTGCTGCCCAACCGCCGGGGCGCCGGTGCCCACTCCGGCACCGGCACCAATCACGGCGGCCAGCTGCTGCAGCGTCTCCTTCATCGTAATCAGCTCGCCCTCCAGCGCTGCGATCCTCTGCTTCTGCGCTGCGATTTCTGCGTCCTGCGCCATCTTGGTCTGATCGAATTTAGCGACCACGCTGCCGAGTTCGGCCTTGAAACCGTCCACGACAGCGGTAAGGCCGGCCAGAGTCATGTTTAACGAGGCCAATGTGCCGCTGATATCGCGATCAGTCGAGCGCGAGCGCGAGCGATCGCGACGAGCATCCCCAGCACGAGGAGTCTCGTCGGACCGCCCTGCCGCGCCACCTTGCTGCGTCTTGTTCTTAGTCGGTGATGAGAAGCGGCGGGCAGTTTCTATACCCGGTCGCATGGACGTCGTGCGTCTGGTGCCTGGTATCGAGGCGCTACGGGGACGGCCTGCTTATTATCAATTATCCGTCCTACCCGGTTCTCTGATAACAGCAGCGTCTCCTTTGATACGCAGCTTTGACTGACCCGCCTGACCCCGCCATATCACCAACCCGCTTCTGAGTGTTAGCTTCTCGCACTTGCTTCAGCTACCAGACCGGATCTGTTCGGCGCATATCGAGAGGGAGCGGTGCTGGCGCTGCAGAAGCTGGCGCGGTCCTGAGTGTTCGACTAAGTCCTCGTGCCCCCCATCTTCAGCATTTAATAGGTACTTGATCAATCGCGCTTGTGTATCATCTTTAATGGGAACACAGTCGGGGCCTGAAACGGCTTCACACCGCCGGGCGGCCTATTAGGCTTGAATGCTTCCCGGGGCCCCGCGGCCAGCAAAGCAAACTGCTTGTAATGCCACTATCCTGGCTGCTGAATTGTGCGGGGCTCCGGTAAGAGCACGGTGCGCATCACAGACCAGCTTCAGTCGAACCCGGGCGGTCTAGTCCAGTTCCAGACGTGGTGCAATGTGACAGCAATATTGCTGCGCTACCTGATGCATGTTTTGTGGTATGAGCACGGTGGTGTAACTCTGAGCATAATATATAAGAGCCCCAGCGCGTACCGTGCCGAGTACCAGGCTGCCTCGTAGGCAGTTCGGGAACAGACCTGGCAACTTTCGACTTCGACCCGCACTGACCCGCACTGACCCGCGCAACTGAATTCCGCTAATGCGCTGCATGACGCTATTACAGGGGCAGATGCCTGCGGCCGAGCACATCAACACCACACTCGGCGGGCCGCTCGCGACACCTCCCAGAGCGGACGACCAGACACGCGAGGAACCCATGCAGCGGGCAAGTGGAGACCATTGCAGGAGGTTGTGAGAGCTGAGCTGAGCCAGCGGCGGGCGACTACATGATGCTTGGTAAGTGTCTAGCACTCTGCGTGCAACAGCAGTGCTGTACCGTACGCAGCACACCTTTGCATTGGAACAATGTGTCCTACACCATTTGCCGGCTGCCTGTCCTGTTGCCCGCCCTGTCTACCTGACCCATCGCCCTCAAAACTGTATCTGGTACTGCCTGCCGCCTTCAGCCTCTTTTGGCCAAAACCTAAACCTAGCCGGTGGACTGGACGCTCTGCATCAGCAGGTGGCGCACGAGCGGCCGCAGCACCCGCTATGCACCATCTGCGGGGCTACGGTACGTGTGTGGTCTGTGGCACACAACAGCAGGCGGTGGGCGCGGGCAGGGGTTCCTGTGGGCGAAGCCTCCGTTGTGTACGGAGGGCAGCGTGTCGTGCGCCATGTTTGCTACGCTGTTGCTCTATATCGGTCAGGTCGGTGGCCTTACAAGAACGGTTTGGACACCGGACAGGGTAGTACCGTATGTTGCTTGTGGTATCTGGGGTACGCAGGATGTCGGCAAACATGCATGTATGTGCCCATGATAGTTGATCCTGAAAAGGTTGACTGATGCGCAGGAGGGCGGCAAGAATGTCAAGCGCGATCACGCCACGTCGGTTGGGCTGCTGCTGAACGATCTGTGCGGGTTGGAAGGCACCCAGGTGACGCGCTATCACAGCCTGGACACCATGATCTCCAAGATAAAATACATGGTCGCCAACACGCCGCCGGAGCAGCGGGAGAGCATGTGGCGTGTCGGCGACCGGCCGTTGTGCAACAGTTTCGTGTGCCCCTGCTGTGGCCGGGTGCGTGCATCAATGGCGGCGGGGCGGGCGGGTACCCAACCGTACCCCCATTTCGCATGGTTGCTTTTGTGACCGTATGCACTTCCACGTCGCCTTTCTTCACTTTATGCTCTGCCCCTCCGCCCTCAACAGCTTCTGCCCGCCACGGAGGCCAATGCGCACATGGTCGCGGCGCTGACGGCCATCGAAAAATTCCTGGACGAGCAGAGCCGGCGGCGCTTCGGGGCGTCAAAGCAGCGAGGCGACCTGGCGGCCAGGCGGGCCATGCGCGAGATGCTGCTGGTGCAGATTGCGAATTTCAGGCCTACACAGGACGGCGGCACGAGAGGGGGCAGCGAAAACCGCTCGCCTCTCCTAGAGACGGGCAAGCACTGGTGTGGCTCTCCTCCAATGACGCCGGAGGACCAAAGTTTGGTTGCAGGTCAGTACCCGCACTTTCCCAGCTACAACAGCAAGAGGCTTTCCTGACGTAATGCGCGGTTAAGAATGCCCATCCTGCCTGTTGGCGGTTGGAGTCGCTTGACAACGGACACCCGTTGGTCTGTCGCTGTACTCCCACCCTCGCAGAGTACCAGCGTTTCTTTCTTCAGATGTGGACACAAGCCAACAACCACGAGACCAACAGCAGCAGCGGGCGACCGCCATCGCAGCTGCCAGGGCACTCGGCGCTGCCCGCGCCGGCGGCATCGGGTAACAGCGGTCTGGGCATCCTTGCAGCGATGCAGGCCAGTTACGGAAAGCGCGGGATTGGTGCGGACGCCTTTTCCTCGGGCAGTGCAGGGCCCGTGGACGCCTTGCAGCAGCTGCGGCAGCTTGGAGCACCGCCATTGCTATTCAACCCCAGCTACGCAGCCGGGGGATCCGGCCCCCGTGAAGCGCCAGGGTCCTTCAGTGTAGGCGGCTCTTGGGCGCCGTCGGCAAGCGTTGCTGCCAATGCCCCCTTGCCGCTCAGGCAGCGTAATGCTGGCGGTGGCTCTGAGCCCGCGGCGTCCCGGCACTCGGAGGATGCCGGTCTGCGTTCAGCTGACGCGGCGCTGATGGAGAACACGTCAGCTGCACTGGCCAGCGGCTCGGCTTGTATTGACGGCAGCAGTAGAAAGCGCCAGTGGGAAGACGCAGGTACGCGGGGATAACTGATGTGGGTTCACAGAAGCCTGCGCGTGTGGCCGGGGCAGGCTCATCCATCGTGGCTCCCCCTGGGGCTGGTGTGGCAGCTGCGGTTCAGTTGTGCGTTACACAATGCTGCCTTGAATCGTGGTTTTCAATGCTGAAGCAGGGAACTCCGGTGGTGTTGGGCCAGAGCATGCCATACCCGTCCCGTTGAATTCGAGTGTAAAGCGCACGAAGCTGGATACGGAGCAAAACCTCGCCTTGGAAAATGCCATTTATCGGGGGAATTCGATCGACAAGGAAGGTAGGCAATCAAACCAAGGTGTTGCGCCTTTCCACAGCTGCATATGTTTGTTCCCCGACTCAGCCTGCTGGTGCTGCTAACTGGGCGAAGGGATCTTGTATCTCGGCTGCGCGTGTCGTACAGTGCATGCATCTGACTTTTCGTCTGCGTGCGCTTTGCAGGGGACCGGGCAGCGGGTCTGGACCATGCGGCGGCGTGGGCGCAGGCTGCCGTAGAGGACGCCACGGGTGGCGCACGCCACGGTGGCGCGGCACGGAATGTGGAGGAGGAGGAGGAGGAGGAGCACCTGCAGGGGCAGCAGCAGCAGCAGGCGCTGCGGGAGCTGCGGTCGGGTCCGGTGCATCCCGCTGTGGAGCAGGTGCAGCAGATTGAGTACCGGCACAGCCTGCCGGTGCTCCTGCCCCAGGCACCGCCGCCCCCTACTGCGCCCGCGCAGCAGGCGGCGCAGCAGCCGTTCATGCTGCGGCTTGCGCCCCTGCCGCGGCTGCCACCACAGCAGCCCGAGAATGACGAGGAGGCGAAGCCGCAGGTTGAGGTGGTGCAGCGTGTGGTGCTGGATCAGGAGCCGCAGCCGCAGCCGCAGGAGGGGCGCCGCGAGCAGCCGCAGGTGCAGCCTGAGGAGCAGGCGCTGCAGCAGCAGCAGCAGGCGGACAGGCACCGTGACAACATACAGCAGCAGCCGCGCAGCCTCCTGCAGCAGCAGGCCCATACCTCAGAGTCACTACCCGCGCCGCACGCGGGGCAGCAGGCCCGAGAGCAGCACGCGGCGGGCCTGGAGCAGCAGCTCAGACCAGACCGAGGACCAGACGAGGCACCAGACCAGGCGCTGCAGGCCGCATCGGGGCCCATGCACAGCTCGCTGGCGAATGCGCTGCGCGCCGCGATGCCTCGGCTGCAGCGTCCGGACGGCCTGCGCGAAGTGCCGGCGGAGGCGCAGGAGCCGCAGGTGCCGTCGTGGCGTGAGGCCTCGGGGCCCGAGGCCTTGGGGCCGGGGCCCGGGCCGGGCCGGAAGCTACAGTGGCAGTCGCCAAGGCTGGAGGCGGAGCCCCAGGCCCTGCGGTCAGCGCACGCCGGCGTGAAGCTGGAAGGCGAGCAGGGCGACGTAGATGAGGACTACGGCTTGGATGCGGGCCAGGCGGCAGCCGGGCCAGGGCTGACGGGCCCTCAGGCCTGTGCGCTGCCGCCGCAGCTGATGTTGCAGGGTGGTGGCTTCGGCGCGGGGCTGCTGCCGCAGGATGGCGCGGCTGCCCTTTCCATGGCCCGCAGCAGCGGCGGCATGGAGCGCAGCCGCGCGAGCGGTGGCAGCTTGCTGCCTGAGGCCTCGCCGGAGCCGGAGGCGTCGCTGCCGAAGCGGCGGCGGCCGCTGCAGGCCTGCCCGTCGTGCCACAAGGTACGGTACGGTGTGCGGGGCGTTGGGACGGTGTCCGGTGTTGAAAGCCCACATGTCATATATGCAAGCATGAGCTTGCGTTACCTCGTACTTATGCATTGTGCTGCATCCAACACGCAGGTCCTGTCCCACGCCCAGTACTACGTGCACCTCGCCGACATAAAGCGCGCCGGGAACTGCCGCGGAGCCGAGCGTGCCGTCACAGGTGTGTGGCGCGGGGGCATCCGGGCGGGGCGCCCGGGCACGTGCGGTCCGGTGCCATGCAAGGGCTTGAGGGAGACGCGCGGCAGCAGCACATCCCCGCCCGGCAGCAACATATCCTCTTGCTTGGCCGGACTGTGCCTTCTTGTAATGTCGTATTCATATTCTCGTTATGCAACATGTGGCATGGAAACGCACACATTACGCTTTTGACCTTTGCTGCGGTTGTCGCAGGGCTCATGGGCGGCCGCGTTCGGTTTGATGGCCGAGTCGCATCGGTGCCACCCCTCCGGTTCGGGGCGGGCCCGGCGGATTCGGCTGCCGCTGCGTCGTCACAGCCGCTGCTGGAGGCCGCCGCCGATACCACGATGATCACCGGCTCCTCGCCGCCCGACCCGTTCGCAGCCGCAACGGCCCGTGGACCGCTGCTGCCGCCCGCACTGCAAAACACCATACCGCTGCCGCCCATGCTGCCGCCCTTGTCACCGGGCCTGCCGCCGGCCCAAGCGCTACCGCTGCTGCTGCCACCGGCACCTCTTCCTGGCGCCGAGGGCTTGGGCGTCCCCACGGGTGGCGCGGTGGCTGCCGGGCCCAGCAGTAGCTCGCTTCTACTGCCTGGCAGGGACTCAGAGCTACAGCCGCCGCCGCCCGGCAGCTGGGCACCTGCCAGCAGTGCGCCAGCGCCGCAGGACTTCGACGCGGTGGAGGGTGAGTGGGCGGGTCTGGGGACCAGGGGACCTCGGGCTGCGGGAAACGCAGAGGCGCCCATTGGAGCGTTTGGACTGGGCGTTTTGGCGTTGGCTGTCTATTGTGGGCCTGCCGGCGGTCAGTGCCTTGGTGTTGTGTCCAAGGTTGTTAACCCGTGGCGTGCGGCTGACCCCTTGTCCCACGCGTTGCAGGCGACGTCCGCTGCAGCATCTGCAAGATCCAGGTGGGGAAGGCGTTGGTTGGCGTGCAAGTGCCCCACGGCACCAGCGCATTACGCACTGTGCTTTTCCCAACATGGCGTTGCTGCTGTCTTGCTCCTGCTCGCAAACAGCAACCATGCCGGTAGCAGCGGCCCAGCAACCACTCCATCTGCTCATGCCTAATGCCGAGCATTTGCCAACATTTCCAAACCAAACCAGGAGGGTGGTAAGAACCTGGAGCGCGACCACGCCACGTCCATGGGCTTCCTCCTTTGTGACCTGTGCGGGGTGAGCGAGGCGCTAGTGTCGCGGAGCCACACGGTGGACGCCATGCGCGAGGAGGTGAAGCTGATGCGGCTGCACACGCCGCCCAGCCAGCAGCTGCTGTGGCAGGTCGGCGGCAAGCCGCTGTGCTGCTGCTTCGTGTGCCCCTGCTGCAACCGGGTGAGTGGTGGCGTGGCGGCCCCCAGACATGGGCGTGTGCTGTGCCGTCGCCTGCCTACCTGCCTTGTCCACGCCTTGGGTCCCCTCCCATGCCCCGTTCAGCCCTCGCAACCCTTCTCCCGTCCCATCCCCGCTGTCCGCCCCGCCCACACCCACAGCTGCTGCCCTCGGGCGACGCCAACAAGCACATGGTGGCGGCGCTGGACGCCGTGTACGTGTTGCTGAGCGAGGCCGACAAGGCGCGCTTCACGGACAAGCTCAAGACGCGCGGCGACCTGGCGGCGCGGCGGGCCATGCGCGAGATGCTGCTGGAGGGGCCCGTGGACCGCTGGGCCGAGGTGCAGGGGCTGCGCTTGTGCGGCAGCCCGCCCATGACGCGAAAGGAGGTGGAGGCGCAGCAAGGTGCGTCTGCGCGGGCGTCGGCTGGGTTGTGATGATGGGCGTGCGACGCAGCGCACGCGTGTTTGTCTTTGCAGCAGACGCGCTGGTGTCAAGAGTTGCTGCTTTCGCACAAGTGTGTCTGTCTCTGTATGTGTAAGCGCGATATTAGGTCATGGACGCCGCCACGGTCCGATGCACTCGCTGCGGCCGCAGGCTACGCGAGCTTCCTCCAGACCCTGTGGCACGCCGCCACTGGAATGCCGGACGACGGCCGCCTTGCCGCGATGGAAGCAGCGGTCATGGCGGTATCGGCTGCCGCGGCCGCGGCCGCTGACGCCGTTGACTCCAGCCGATTGCTCGGCGGCGGTGGTGATGGTGGCGGCGGCGGCGTGGACGCGGCTGAGCTGACATGGCAGTCGCCGGCGGCGCAAGGAGTGCAGCAGCTGCCTACACTGCCGCAGGCGGGCAGCCGCAGCAGCGGCGGTACGCTCGCTCCAGCGTCGCTTGGTGCGGGCTCCATGGAGGACAGCCAGTTCAGCCATCCTGCCGCGGACCGCGGGGCCCCGGGCATGACTGGACCCGGCTCGCAGCCGCCGCCGCCGCAGCAGCGCATGCCTGCACTGCCGCTGCCGGGGGTGTTGCCCACAGGGCTGGAGGTGCCTGGTCAGCACCACGCAGGCGGCATACGGCTGGTCAGCGAGTGTGCGGTGTGCGGCCACTCGCCCAACTGGCCCGAACTGCAACTGGTGGGTGCTGCATTGGTGCTGCTGCATTACGCATGGGAATAACGCGCTGTTACGTTGTGGGCTGCGCAGCTGCCTTGGCCGCGCCTGCGCTCCACCCAGCAGCTTCAAGCTTTCTTGATGTTGCTGTGCTGCGCTGTGCTATGGAATCCCTGGACGCACGAAAGCCCGTCCGCCTGAAAGCCCGTCGCCGATGGCCACACGGACCAACAACCTAACAATCCAACCTCTCATCCATGTCCACCCTGAAATTTCTTCTGCCTCCCCTGTAATACTCAGGGCCAGTGGCCGCCCATATACCACCTGCGCGCCGTCGCCCTCATCCTGAACGATGCGCTTCACATGCCCGACCTGCTGCGGCTGGCGGAGGCCGACCCCGACACCGCCAAGAAGGTGGTGGGCGCCATGTGCTCGCCCGCGGGCACCAGGTCGCCCTGGCAGCTGGCCGGCAAGCCGCTGTGCTGCTGCTTCCCCTGCCCATGCTGCGAGCGGGTGAGCGTATGGGTGGGCGGGTGGGGGGTGCGGCAGGCAGGCAGGCAGGAGGGCAGGGAGTGATAGGGTTGCCGGGACGCAGGCAGGCGCGTGCGGAGTCTACAGGCTGGGGGCACTGGGGAGACGCGGGTCGGGAGGTCGCTGGGAGGCACGTCTGCTGTGTGTGTTGCTGCGGCCAGTCGAATGCAGTATACATACCAACAATGCGGTCTGCGCGCGTGAGCATGACGCCTGAGGTTGTACTGGCCGTGCCGGCAGTCCTTAACACGCATGATGTACGACGCCTGCAGACTGCATAGCTCACCCACACTGGCCCGCCCTGCGTCCCCTGCCGCCCCGCCTGCCGCAGGTGCTGCCCTACGGCACCGCCCACCGCCACATGCTGGCGGCGCTGCTGCACCCACAGGTCTGGAAGCAGCTCACGCCGCGGCAGCACGCGCGTGTACAGCAGATCGAGCAGCTGCCGCAGCCCGCAGACACGCTGCTTGGCGCGGCGCCGCATGACGTCATGCCGCCGGAGCTGTCGGCCATGGACTGCCTGGAGCTGATGCGCGGCATGCTGCTGGGCGTGATGGCGGTGCACCACAGCGCGCTCAGAGGCACGGAGCGCTGCCTGTGCGGCGCCGACCGCATGACCGAGCTGGAGGTCATCGAGCAGCGGGCCGGTGCGCACCGTGTGCGTGCGTGCGTGTGTGTGTGTGTGTGTGTGTGTGTGTGTGTGTGTGTGTGTGTGCGTGCGTGCGCGTGTGTGTGTGTGTGTGTGTGTGTGTGTCCCAGCATGGTCTGGTCTGTGACATGGATCACGGCGCCACCCTGTGTTCCACACAAAAACACGAACGTGCAGGCTGCTCGCCGCTGTATGTCCTGCGTTGGATGTATTGCCTGCTGTGCTGTGCAACCCGTGTGTGCAACCTTCGGTAAGTCATTTTCGCTTGTCCACCCATGCAGCCTTGGCAGGCCTGCAAGCCGCTGGGACCTCACTGGCCGCCGCCAGTGAGCTGCCCTCCAGTCGGCAGGGAAGCGCCGCGGCCGTAGCAGCAGTGGCGGCGGCAACAGCGGCAGCGGCCACGGCCGCCGCTGCAGCCGCCACAGCACCTGCCGGTCGCGGCGTGGTAGAGGCAGGAGAGGCCGCCGTCTCGCAGCGGGTACCGCTGGCGCTGCCGCCGCCCGGCATGGCGCCATCGGGACTTGAGGATATGCCCAGTCTGCTTCAGCAGGCGGCGAGAGCAGCCACTCAGTCGTGGCCGCCATTGCCAGCCGGCGGTGGCAGGCCGGGGCTGCCTGGCGCAGTGGCAAGGGCGCCGCCGCTGCCGACGTCGCTGCTGGCAGGCGGAGCGGGTCTGCGGCTTCAGCAGCAGCGGCAGCTGGTGGATATGAACCAGAGGGCCGCAGGCGCGCTGGCGGCAGACGGCGACAGCTCCGGGCGCCGCGGCCAGCCGCATTACGGTACGTTAGTGGGCTTGGGGCTCCAGGCATGACCAGTTATGCGTTAGGGCGCGTTGCGCAATGTCGCGTTGCCAGCCTGCTTGCTTGCCTCGCTTGCAACTCCTGTCTGGTGTGCTTCCGCACCTGCTCCGCGTCGCAGGTGCTGGCGCTGGCGGCAGCGTGGAGCCGGCCTTGGTATATGGCGGCGGCCGCGCGGTGTCGCTTGGAAATGGGCGGGCAGGGCCTCCAGGTGAGCTCAATGCGCACGCCGGTCACGGTCTCCCGTTACAAATGCTACGCATCAGCATAGCAAATTTCGTCAACGCGTCTATCCTCCGTACCGGTATGGTGGTGCGCTAACGCTGCCACCCGACTGTTGCCTCCTTCCCCCGTCTGTTGCATCAGGGGAGACCGGGCAACGCGGTTGGGATCCACCCATGGGCGCGCTGCTGCAGCACCTGGCCCGTGCCTCCGCCTCCACGCAGCCCACAGCCGCCCCAGCAGCCCGGCCGCCGGCTGCAGCGGCAGCGGCGCCCAGCGCCCCCCAGCGGCGGCCGCCGCCGAGGCCAACGGTGGACGAGGCCGCCGGGCCCTTGGATGGATTGGAGGAGCAGGGCGGCGTGCCGGGCGGTGGTGCGGGCGCCTCCGCCAGCCTGCAGCTGGTCACGGCGCTGCTGAAGCAGCTGCCGCGAGAGCAGCTGCAACACGTGCTGCGGGAGGTCAAGGCGGAGGCGGACGATGACCTGGCGGCGGGGGCAGGCGAGGCAGGGGCGGCGGGCGGCACGCCGGGTGCGAACATACCTCCGTACCTGGCAGAGCAGCTGGCGGCGTCAGGGGTGGACCTGACCAGTCGGCCTGTGCAGGCGCCGCGGCAGCAGCAGCGGCAGCGACAAGGCCGCAATGTAGCGCCGGCGTCGTCGTCAGTGGCAGGACCCGGGCCCGCGGGCGGCGCCCTAGGTGAGCAGGGTTGGGTGTGCAACTGAGCATGGCACGCAATGGTGCTGCGGATGACTTTTGGTGTGGGAGCTGCAGCACCTCTATGATGGCTGTTGGTAGTTCTGCCAGACAGCTCAGCGGCGTATGGGATGGAAGATTGCATTACCCCAATGTGACAGCCACAGGACCTGGTTGTTCGAGGCATACGATCATGACATGTGTGCTCGCTTTCGATCCCTTGTCCCCGCAGGCGCAGGCAGGGGATCTTCAGGCCAGCGCTCAAGGCAGCAGGTGCGTGCACACAACAAACCCCGTCTGGAGCCAAGCGGAAGCTGTGTGGTGTATCGTGTTGGCTGCTCTCGGCATAGGTTTCACTGTTAGGCGTCCTATGTGGCCAGACTACCGGTGTCATCTTATCCTGGCGCCAATGCGGGTTTGTTTACCTGTTACCAACTTTGCCACTTCTTTTCGCCTTGCCTACTTGCTGCAGGACCGAGACGCTGCTGAAGAGGATGCGCTGTCCGTCCTGATGACGCTACGTGACCAGGGGATGTAGGGGGACCGACAGCGCCCTGCACTGCAGCCGCTGGGCTGCTGGCATCCGCATTACTCATCGCAGGCCCGGTGGATGCAGATGCAGGGGCGCTGCGATCGAGGCCATCGCTGCCACCACTGATGGAGGCAGCGGCGGCGTCATACCCTGCATGGTGACCACTGCTGGCAGTAGCAGCGGCACTGCTACTGCCACTGCTAGCGCTACTGCCACGACCTCGGGCGCCCATGCCTAGTCCCAGCCCCATGCCCAAGCGCCCCATGTCGCCTAACACGGTGGGCGGATAAAAGGGGCCGTACACCTCCCACGACGACCCGTCGCCATCGTAAGCGGCCCCAGAGCCGCCAGCCGCCTCCGCAGCTGCGGTCGCAGCAGCTTCCTGCGGCTTCGGGTTGCGGCGCCGGTTGGCGGGCTCTGCGACGCTGCTCTTGGAGCCCAGGCTGTTGCTGTACGCGCGCCTGGTGCTACTGTTGCTGCTGCTGCTGCTGCTGCTGCTGCTGCTGCTGCTGCTGCTGGAGGCAAGACCTGTGGCTGGCGCAGTACACGTTCAACGGCAACCCGCAGACCGCCAGCGGCAGCCTGCACGGCAACGTGTTCCCGTTCACGTCACCCCAGATCACCGTCATCAGCGAGACGCGGCTGCAGCTTGGTGGGGGCTCCATGGAGGACAGCCAGTTCAGCCATCCTGCCGCGGACCGCGGGGTCCGGGGCATGACTGGACCCGGCTCGCAGCCGCCGCCGCAGCAGCAGCGCATGCCTGCACTGCCGCTGCCGGGGGTGTTGCCCACAGGGCTGGAGGTGCCTGGTCAGCACCACGCAGGCGGCATACGGCTGGTCAGCGAGTGTGCGGTGTGCGGCCACTCGCCCAACTGGCCCGAACTGCAACTGGTGGGTGCTGCATTGGTGCTGCTGCATTACGCATGGGAATAACGCGCTGTTACGTTGTGGGCTGCGCAGCTGCCTTGGCCGCGCCTGCGCTCCACCCAGCAGCTTCAAGCTTTCTTGATGTTGCTGTGCTGCGCTGTGCTATGGAATCCCTGGACGCACGAAAGCCCGTCCGCCTGAAAGCCCGTCGCCGGTGGCCACACGGACCAACAACCTAACAATCCAACCTCTCATCCATGTCCACCCTGAAATTTCTTCTGCCTCCCCTGTAATACTCAGGGCCAGTGGCCGCCCATATACCACCTGCGCGCCGTCGCCCTCATCCTGAACGATGCGCTTCACATGCCCGACCTGCTGCGGCTGGCGGAGGCCGACCCCGACACCGCCAAGAAGGTGGTGGGCGCCATGTGCTCGCCCGCGGGCACCAGGTCGCCCTGGCAGCTGGCCGGCAAGCCGCTGTGCTGCTGCTTCCCCTGCCCATGCTGCGAGCGGGTGAGCGCATGGGTGGGCGGGTGGGGTGGGGTGGGGCGGCAGGCAGGCAGGCAGGAGTGCAGGGAACGATAGGGTTGCCGGGACGCGGACAGGCGCGTGCGGAGTCTACAGGCTGGGGGCACTGGGGAGACGCGGGTCGGGAGGTCGCTGGGAGTCAGGACCGCAACGTCCCCTCTCCTGCCTTCCCCCAAGCATTTTGGCAAAGTGTCGAGTAGGCAGTGCCTAGCAGTTGCCGTGTGCAAATAATGCGTACGTGTAACCGTTTTGCTTATTTCCCGGGCATTCTACGCGCCTATGTGAATCCTCTTGATGCATCACCGACTTGACTCAAGTGCCCGACTCTCGGGCAACGGGATGCACCAAACGCTTTCACACATACTATGTACAAACTAAGGTCACCGGTCTGCCAATAGCCTGCTCCCGACGACACATTGTAGAATCGCGACGCCCAAACGCGCGAGTTAGAAACACCAAGCCGAGTTTTATCATTCTATAGGT
Organism: Chlamydomonas reinhardtii; assembly: GCF_000002595.2. Taxonomy (NCBI): domain Eukaryota; kingdom Viridiplantae; phylum Chlorophyta; class Chlorophyceae; order Chlamydomonadales; family Chlamydomonadaceae; genus Chlamydomonas; species Chlamydomonas reinhardtii. The sequence goes on along the minus strand of NC_057006.1, from coordinate 1,688,906 downwards.
TTTTAGGAGTCTCAAGTGCCTGATGGCGGGTCGATAGACTCGGGCTTGCAGAAGTTATTAGGCATGGCGCCCGACGGAACCCACGCCACTCTGGCGACCTGCAACCTGGTCTAAACTAACGCCGACCTTGTTTTATATGCTATAAATAGTCTATGCGTATGATACATGTTAATTTTTGTCAAGGAACTGGTTGCTTGGGCGGTCGCCGTGTTGATTGGCGCTTGATTTACAGTAGATCGGTATTTCAGCCGAGTATTTGTGTCGTTTTGTGTATGGGATGGCTACTATTGCTTGGAGAGCTACAAATTGTCGCGTCACAAGAAAGTTATTAAGCCCATTCCCAGGTCGTTCAGTTTGTCCTCCGTAGTAGCTTCATGCTCGTATACATACATAACTATATGTATTGCGACCACTGTAAGCGCGGCCGCGACGCCGTGCTGTGAAACCGTGCCGAAGTGCGTTCTTCTTGCCTCGCACGAATTTCAATGAATGAAGAGCACCTACAATAATGTCTAACTAAACTACATTATGAGGGCCTATCATGCATTTTGGGGAAAGGTAGTAGAGGGGGCACCCCATAGACTGGTTGCGGTCCTGACTGGGAGGCACGTCTGCTGTGTGTGGTTGTACTGGCCGTGCCGGCAGTCCTTAACACGCATGATGTACGACGCCTGCAGACTGCATAGCTCACCCACACTGGCCCGCCCTGCGTCCCCTGCCGCCCCGCCTGCCGCAGGTGCTGCCCTACGGCACCGCCCACCGCCACATGCTGGCGGCGCTGCTGCACCCACAGGTCTGGAAGCAGCTCACGCCGCGGCAGCACGCGCGTGTACAGCAGATCGAGCAGCTGCCGCAGCCCGCGGACACGCTGCTTGGCGCGGCGCCGCATGACGTCATGCCGCCGGAGCTGTCGGCCATGGACTGCCTGGAGCTGATGCGCGGCATGCTGCTGGGCGTGATGGCGGTGCACCACAGCGCGCTCAGAGGCACGGAGCGCTGCCTGTGCGGCGCCGACCGCATGACCGAGCTGGAGGTCATCGAGCAGCGGGCCGGTGCGCACCGTGTGCGTGCGTGCGTGTGTGTGTGTGTGTGTGTGTGTGTGTGTGTGTGTGTGTGTGTGTGTGTGTGTGTGTGTGTGTGTGTGTGTGTGTGTGTGTGTGTGTGTGTGCGTGCGTGCGCGTGTGTGTGTGTGTGTGTGTGTGTCCCAGCATGGTCTGATCTGTGACATGGATCACGGCGCCACCCTGTGTTCCACACAAAAACACGAACGTGCAGGCTGCTCGCCGCTGTATGTCCTGCGTTGGATGTATTGCCTGCTGTGCTGTGCAACCCGTGTGTGCAACCTTCGGTAAGTCATTTTCGCTTGTCCACCCATGCAGCCTTGGCAGGCCTGCAAGCCGCTGGGACCTCACTGGCCGCCGCCAGTGAGCTGCCCTCCAGTCGGCAGGGAAGCGCCGCGGCCGTAGCAGCAGTGGCGGCGGCAACAGCGGCAGCGGCCACGGCCGCCGCTGCAGCCGCCACAGCACCTGCCGGTCGCGGCGTGGTAGAGGCAGGAGAGGCCGCCGTCTCGCAGCGGGTACCGCTGGCGCTGCCGCCGCCCGGCATGGTGCCATCGGGACTTGAGGATATGCCCAGTCTGCTTCAGCAGGCGGCGAGAGCAGCCACTCAGTCGTGGCCGCCATTGCCAGCCGGCGGTGGCAGGCCGGGGCTGCCTGGCGCAGTGGCAAGGGCGCCGCCGCTGCCGACGTCGCTGCTGGCAGGCGGAGCGGGTCTGCGGCTTCAGCAGCAGCGGCAGCTGGTGGATATGAACCAGAGGGCCGCAGGCGCGCTGGCGGCAGACGGCGACAGCTCCGGGCGCCGCGGCCAGCCGCATTACGGTACGTTAGTGGGCTTGGGGCTCCAGGCATGACCAGTTATGCGTTAGGGCGCGTTGCGCAATGTCGCGTTGCCAGCCTGCTTGCTTGCCTCGCTTGCAACTCCTGTCTGGTGTGCTTCCGCACCTGCTCCGCGTCGCAGGTGCTGGCGCTGGCGGCAGCGTGGAGCCGGCCTTGGTATATGGCGGCGGCCGCGCGGTGTCGCTTGGAAATGGGCGGGCAGGGCCTCCAGGTGAGCTCAATGCGCACGCCGGTCACGGTCTCCCGTTACAAATGCTACGCATCAGCATAACAAATTTCGTCAACGCGTCTATCCTCCGTACCGGTATGGTGGTGCGCTAACCCGACTGTTGCCTCCTTCCCCCGTCTGTTGCATCAGGGGAGACCGGGCAACGCGGTTGGGATCCACCCATGGGCGCGCTGCTGCAGCACCTGGCCCGTGCCTCCGCCTCCACGCAGCCCACAGCCGCCCCAGCAGCCCGGCCGCCGGCTGCAGCGGCAGCGGCGCCCAGCGCCCCCCAGCGGTGGCCGCCGCCGAGGCCAACGGTGGACGAGGCCGCCGGGCCCTTGGATGGATTGGAGGAGCAGGGCGGCGTGCCGGGCGGTGGTGCGGGCGCCTTCGCCAGCCTGCAGCTGGTCACGGCGCTGCTGAAGCAGCTGCCGCGAGAGCAGCTGCAACACGTGCTGCGGGAGGTCAAGGCGGAGGCAGACGATGACCTGGCGGCGGGGGCAGGCGAGGCAGGGGCGGCGGGCGGCACGCTGGGTGCGAACATACCTCCGTACCTGGCAGAGCAGCTGGCGGCGTCAGGGGTGGACCTGACCAGTCGGCCTGTGCAGGCGCCGCGGCAGCAGCAGCGGCAGCGACAAGGCCGCAATGTAGCGCCGGCGTCGTCGTCAGTGGCAGGACCCGGGCCCGCGGGCGGCGCCCTAGGTGAGCAGGGTTGGGTGTGCAACTGAGCATGGCACGCAATGGTGCTGCGGATGACTTTTGGTGTGGGAGCTGCAGCACCTCTATGATGGCTGTTGGTAGTTCTGCCAGACAGCTCAGCGGCGTATGGGATGGAAGATTGCATTACCCCAATGTGACAGCCACAGGACCTGGTTGTTCGAGGCATACGATCATGACATGTGTGCTCGCTTTCGATCCCTTGTCCCCGCAGGCGCAGGCAGGGGATCTTCAGGCCAGCGCTCAAGGCAGCAGGTGTGTGCACACAACAAACCCCGTCTGGAGCCAAGCGGAAGCTGTGTGGTGTACCGTGTTGGCTGCTCTCGGCATGGGTTTCACTGTTAGGCGTCCTATGTGGCCAGACTACCGGTGTCATCGTATCCTGGCGCCAATGCGGGTTTGTTTACCTGTTACCAACTTTGCCACTTCTTTTCGCCTTGCCTACTTGCTGCAGGACCGAGACGCTGCTGAAGAGGATGCGCTGTCCGTCCTGATGACGCTACGTGACCAGGGGATGTAGGGGGACCGACAGCGCCCTGCACTGCAGCCGCTGTGTTGCAGAACCAGTTTTAGACCGGTATCATGTGTAGGTAGGATTTCGTTCAGGCACCACACCTTCCGCTGCCGATGGCACAGAACTAGGATGGTAGCCATTAGGCTGAAACTATGCTGCAAAGAGTTTATGTTCGAGGCGGTTATGTTGAATTTCATACTGTGTGAAGGGCTCACGCGATGACCGTCACGTGGTGGGTGTAAGGCCTTCTGAAAGGAACGGAGCTGCGCCAGGCCGTCAGTTTTGTCCGAGGAGTTGCCGGATAGAAGCGTGGAGTGAGTCAGGTTTCAGATCTCATAGGCAAAGCTCACATGATATTGGAAGTAGCTCACGCACAAAGCATCGGGCATTCGGGCCGTGTGCGATGATTAGATATTTTGGGACGAAAGCACGGCATTTGAGTACAGGGGGTCTTGATTGGTCTGTGTGCGTATGGCCGTGTGGGGCTGGGGCTAGTGCAGTGAGGGGTCCGTTCGTCAGTGCACATACTGATCAATGATAGTCTCGGCGGCGATGCTGCTTTTGCATGCCCTGGTGTGAGGCCCCGGATCTAATAGGAGCGTGGTTGGTGTGTGAGTTGCTGATGTGGTGCTGCAGGCGGGGGCTTGCGGCAGCAAGTGGCGGACGTGAAGGCTGCTGGGCATTGGGAAGTTGGGGACACCAAACTAGAGTCCTGATTTATTCATTTGACGTCGGCTGTCAGTGCGATTCCTTGACAGCATCCTGCTTTGCTTTCCAGGATAGTGGGGCCGTAGGTGACGGAGCGTATGTTACAGAGTGCCAACAATGTGAGGATTTGACGGGCATGGTTGTAAGGATTGACCATTTTGTGTGCGTGTGTGCGTTGGTACCCGGATGCCCGCATTGCCGATGTTCTGCATTGTACAGCAAGGTACAGCCTGGCACAGCCCCCACACATTCCCCGACGCCCTACCATTTCCTGAGCTAGTCATGAATATAACCCCCATCTTGCATAGTTGCCCCCCTGGACGACATGCCCTACCGTGCCGTGCCGTGATGTGCGAGGCTGCGTTAACGGTCCCCGCTGCCATTCTGCTTGAGGGACGCGCCAGACAGACCCAGGACGCGGCACTGAGGAAGACGGCGAGATGACCATGCAGGTGATGCAGCCAGCCTTATGCAGCCTGGTATAAACGGACAGGCACACGCAAGCAACCAGGGGTGCCCCTGCCACAAACGGGATCCACCAGCGGCGCTGCCGACAAGTTCGCAGCCGCATTCAGGCGGCCGCTCCGAAGCCCTGTGTACGTCTGGGAGTGCAGTGAACCCCTCTTTGATGGACGGCCACCATGATTTGAGCTGTCCATCTTGGCCGTCACGAAGGTGCCGCTGGAGTAGAGATGGCCGCCAGATGTGGTGACCCTGGATAACCACCTTGGTCGAGCCGCAAGGGTTGCTACGTGGTGACGGTTGTGGTGCTGGTGCTAGTGGCCGTCCCCAATGACGCTTATTTCCAGATGTGTGCAGTTGAAATGCAGTGGCCACCCTCTTTCATGGACGGCGGGCGTCTGAGTTTGCCGAGCATGCGTCGGTTGGCACGGATGAGCAGTCGCACTGCAATGTGCGACTTGTCTACTACACACGATTCGCGTCACATTGCAGTTACTATGGAGTTATCCTGCTTCCCTGAATTGAGAAGCCGCTTGTGTCAGTCGCTTGAACTCGTATTGCCCTTTCAATAAAGTTGCATTCAAACAGTCTTCTACATACAGATAGCTTCATCATTTGAGACATCTTTCCGGAAAGCTTGCCACAGAGGGAGAGGCCACAGGGGGACACCGATTGTCAGTGCGCCAGACCACCGCTTGCTTGTGTGCGGACACGCAAGGCATTCGTGGCTCTGGTCGCCTGTACCGATGACTATTATAGCCTGCTGAACGTTACGATGGACATCGAGTGCGCCGTGTGTGGCGTGCTGCGAAACGGGTCCGAGTTTTGCCAAGTAAGGCCGTTGCCTACATCGATGCTCATGGGTAGGACGCTATTATGGTTATGGTGATGTAACTGTGGACGCCCTGGAGCGGCGTCCTGGGTCGACGCCAGACAACATCCGGACGTGGCATCCTGTCTTGCGCAGGGGCCTTGGCTGCCGGCCGACCATGTCAAAGCTCTTGGCCACCTCCTCGACTACCAAGGAGACTCCACTCTGTTGCAGCTGGCTAGCCAGAACGCCAAAGAGGCGCGGCACCGCGTCAACTCCCTGGAAGCGGGTGTGGTGCGGCATGCCTTGGACGCGTGGTGTGTCGGCAGCAAGCCCCTATGCTGCTGCTTCCCCTGTGCTTGCTGCCAGCGGGTGAGAGGGGTATTTCTGGTCTGGGAATGATGGAGACAGATGGAAAGGACTAATTGCAGGCGGCAAATGACTGCCGTCACGTGCCCGTCTAGATCGGGCGTCATTCAGGTGCACAGCTGTTCTGTCAGTGTGCGCATGTGCGCTTCCAACTCTCCCCGGCTGATCCAATCCGATTCCACTCATGCACGTGCGCATGCAAATGCAAATACAGGTGCTGTTCTACGGTGACGCACACCGCCACATGCTGGCGGCGTTGCAGCACCCCAGCATAACGGCCCTGCTCAGCCTGCAGGAAGCCGCGCTGGTGCAACAGCTGCAGCAGCAGCCCATGCCGGCAGACTCGCTGGGCGTTGTCGATGACGATGTCGAAGTGGGCGGATGGACGCCGATGCAGTGCCTTGAGGCCATGTACCGCATCTTGATGTGCTTGCTGCCAGAACAACGAGAGGTCCAGGAGGGCGCGACACCTAAGCGGTACGCCTGCGGGCACGCGGAGATGTCGGCGGAGGAGGCCAGCCATCAGAGCGGTAAGCAACCATGGGGCGACTACGTTTGTGGGCAAGCTGCGGGCGTGACGTACAATTGTTGGGTTGTACGGCACACCTGTACAACACGGTCGTCAGGCCTGGGTGCCGTGCAGCGAATTGTGGGGCTTAGCACCGGCGTGCGCCCCTTGCAACCATTGCAGCATGCCAGTTGTGCGCTTCCTTAAGTGGTCAAGGATATTATTGCTGTTGCCGTGCGCAGCGTGCCTCTCAAACCTGGAAATGGTACTGCGCACTGCGCTGGCGGCGGGGCCAGCTGCGGGCGCAGCTGGGGCTGCTGCAGCAGTGGACACGGCTGGGCTGGCAGTACCAGCAGCTGCGGCGGCGGCGCCGGCAGCACCAAACGCCGCAGAGGGGGTGCCGGACGGGGAGTCGTGTGCTCCGCCAGCCGCGTCATCGACTTTTGCACGGCCCTCGGTGAGCCGGGTAGCTAGAAGCACCATGCGCTGATGCATGTGGCCAGTGACTACCAGTGACTACCAGTGACTACCAGTGACTACCAGTGACTACCAAGCATTTAACAGCGAGTGCTTTAACCCTTGTCCCCTTGCGCTGTGCGCTCATAGCTTTTCCTTACATGTGGCCCCTACCTCTTACTTCGTGCAGGCCCCGACAAGCACGGACAGCATTGCCGGCGGTGCCGCAGCCGCCGCAACTAGCGGCAGTGGCCACTGCAATAGGCTGCTTGGACACGTGCACGACCCAGATGAGGTGACGTCATGGGGGGCGCCGCCCCCGCCGCAGGAGGCCATGCAAGAGCCCTCACAGGAGCCCACGCAGCAGCAGCCTAGCGGCGGCACCAAGCGGCGACGCGGGCAGCCCATCAGCGGTTGCCGCGTTCCGCAGCAGCCGCGACAGCGAGACGGCCGGGAAGATGACGACGATGACGATGATGACAGTGCGAAAATTGACGACAACTTCGGCGGCCGGAACGTGCGCCCCCCTGTGGCGACTGGCGCGGCTGGCGGTACTAGCGGTACCGGTGGCGGCGGCAGCGGAACCAGTGGGACATCAGGCGGTGCACAGCCGGGCGGGGCGGGCAGCGGCCGTAGCGGTGGCGGCAGCAAGCAGCACATGATGAAGGAGGGCGCGCACGGCGCCAGCGCTGCTGCGTCTGTTGCGATGCCCGCAGGCAGCAGCTCCTGCCTCGCCAGTGACCCTAGCGGTCCGATTGCTGACGCAGCACAGGACGCAGCGTGCGAGGACACAGGCGAAGCAGGTCGCCACAGTGGTGGCAGGGGCTCGCGGGTGCAGGGGCTAGCCACGCCGTTTGCTCACGACGACGTTGACGCGCCAGAGGAGGACGCGGGGGTGGCGGCGTCCACGGACGGTGCGGCGCAGGCACCGCCCGGCCGCGTACCGCTGAGCGGCTGGGCGGGCGGCGGGCTGGGAGGCGTCCCTCAACCCCAGCAGGTGCCCTCGCCACGCGGCTCGACTGCCTCGCTCGCCACGTGGGGCTCTACGTCCATCACCAGCCGCAACGCCAGCGCAATCGGGCGGGCGCCCTCAGGCTTGGGGCACCTGGGTCCCATGCCAACTGCTGCTGGCATCAGCCGCGGCTCGACATCTGCCGGGGCAGAGCTTGGCGGGGACGGTGATGATGGGCAGCCGCCGGAGGAGCAGCCGGGCGGAGTGGCATGCGAGGCCCCTACGGGTGGCGTGCGGCGATTGGGCATGCGGGCGTCAATGGAGATGTCACCGGCGACGCCATCGCTGCCGACGGTGCAGGAAGAGCCGACAGGTGCGTGCGGTGGGGCTGAGCTTGGGTGGATGGAGGTGTGTGTTTGGGGCGGGTTGCCTGAAGCTGCTGCCGCTGTGCGGGGTTCGCAATGCAGCTGGGCGTAATGGGGATTGGTTCACACACCCCGACGTCTAGCCAAGGCATGTACTATACCGTAAGGTGTCAGCAACCCCTCGACGTGGGCCCTTGCTTCTTGCGACATGGCACCGCAGCTGACCGCGACACTGCCTGCATACATGTGCGCGCAGGGGTGGATCGGAACACGCCGCCACAGGCCCCCGCCGCTGTGCTCGTGCGCCCGGGGGCGCCAGTGCCTACGGCGCCCACGACGCCAGAGAGCATGGCGCCCACGAGCCGGCTGAAGACGGTGGTGGCCTCAGTGGCACGTACGATGACCTCTGTGTGGCGGTCGCTGTGCTCCGTGGTGAAGGGTCGTGGTGGCGCGCAGGCGCAGGGGCGGGAGTTGCTAGTGGCTGGCAGCGGCCCCGAAGGCGGGCGTACATGAGCGAGAGTGCGTGCACTGATGTGCGGCCAGCATGTAGGCGTGCGAGGCGTGCGAGGTAGCCTGTGGACTCGTGTGTATACCGACGCCGCATCGCTCGCAGCAAATTGACGCAGGTAGAGTGAAGCAGGGCCAATGGGCTGACGCGGGCGCGTACAAGCAGGTTTCTTGATATGAAGGACTGCACTGGCTTCAAAGCGTCAACCCCTGGATTTGAAGACTCTAGTTGTGCGGGCGTATGGAAATGGGTCGGAGAAAGGGAAGTGCAGGCTCTTGCAGGCAGGTGCCACCGGCTTGGGTCTTGGGTCTTGGCTTGGATGCCGGATCGGCGCGTGCGCGCCACTGGTCCCTGGATAGCGCACATAGTGCGACAGGAGTTCGGCAAATGTGTACATGCATCTGCCATGTCACTGCCATATTGGGGAAAGGTCACCACGGTTGGGACAGAAGCCAGAAGGGCGCAGCGGTGGCGGTGGGGCCTGGTGCTCAGGGGCCTTCAGGGGTGACTGAGCGTGGACTAGGGCTCTCGCCCGCTTCTGCCACTGCCAGACATTGACGAGGTCGCTTGCCCACACCGTCCAGACAACTCACCTGCTTGCTTACTTATGACACAGGATTTTGTACTATCTTGTGCACCACAAGACACTTGGTTTTATGCCGTTGCAAGGCAAGCTTGGGCGAGCACCAGTAACCTGTTTGAAGTCCAACACGAAATCTTCGAGTGGTACCCTATTTACTCTTCGACAACTGCTTAGCTCTGAACAGAGCTCTGAAGAGCCGAGGCTACGAAACGCAAGGGCGGAACGCTGTGCCACCTTTCGGAATGACTGGGCCGATACATTTTGCAGTATATCATGTCAATCATATGGATGAATGCATGCTCGGCAACCCTCTGGCTCTCAGAGCCGACGGTGATTCTGCGCCGCGCACACCGCGCAGCGCAGTCCAGCCGGTTACTCAAACCGTGATAGCAAGCCAATCCATGCATGTCCGGGCCGGGCGTTGGCGCGTGCTGAGGCCTGGGGACTGGGCCGGCGAGCTGCATATGGTCATTCAGGTGGGTCGTCACTGGCTGCTGTTCGCTTCTTCTCACGCGGTTCCGGAAGGTTGCCTTAGACCTTCATATATGTCAGGGTCCAGCTGAGAGAGGACGGGAACTTGGGGACGGGCGGGCGAGCGGGGGTCCGGGAGGAGAGGGGCAAGAAGTTGCGGGCCATCGTGGCCAGGGGGACGTCAGCACTCTCATGCGCGCGTTCGGTAGCTCGCAACCGCACGACTTCGGATTGCAGTTTGGACATACCGTTTATTGGAGTGGCAAGGAAGGCCCCATCGCCCGCAACTGGTTCGCCGTACCGAATTGTCCGGTCGTCTGGTCCGAATGGTCGTCTGGGCGCTTAAAAGCAGCCATCGCGGGCATTGGGGCTATTATTTGGGCTCTTGCAGCTATCACGTGGCCCTTTGTGACAGGCCCGCTCGCGCGAACCTCGGACGCGTACCGATCGCGACGGCCCGGGCGCGAGCTGGCTTTGAGCCCGCTTAAGTCCCAAGCCACTAGCTAAGGTGAGCAGAACGTATGACATCAGAACTTTAGGTGGCAGGCTTGGCGCACCGGCGAGGAGGAGAAGACCCGCGTTACCAGACGGCCAGCTCCAACCAGCACCGAGTGGCCGGGTTCTCTGCATTTCTGAGCGCTCGTGGGTTGCTTAACAACTTGCGAGCTTGCTAAGCCGTGGGGAAGTTTTGGCTGTGACCTCGCCAGGGCTGGTCGGTGGCGAGTAATCCGGATTTCGCCCCTCTTTCTTACACCTCTGTAGTCGGACTTTTTCACGGCTGGTTCGGCAACCTTCAAGGCTGCCGGTCCTGATCCACGCGCATGAGCTGGCAAGGTTTGACAGAGAACTAGTCGCCGGAACCATGAATCCCGACGAAGGTACGCGGTCGCGACCAACTTACGAGCGGATAAGTGGATGATTTTGCAATGTGCGCGGGTCAAGACAATTTGGGAGCTGGCTTAGGGTGATGGGTTGGATGGGGGCATATGTCCGGACCTCGACCTATATCGGCTTCCACGTCATCTGACCCCGACCCCGACTACACCACAGGTGCCTCTGCCAAGACCCTTGAGTCCAACTGCACGTGCGCCATCTGCGAGGCCAAGGTAAAGGGGAAGAGGGTGCAGGGCCGGGGGAAAGCAGAAGGGGAGCGAGGGGGACTGCTGAGGGGAACTCGACCATCCGATTAGGGTTGTCGAGTGCATACTAACACAAACAGCCAGCTTTGTCAAGAATCGCGGCAACTTTTGCTATCACTGTGCGCCGGATGGGTTCCGGACCGCGCCACTTCATTGGATTGGCAAGGAATCCTAGGATGGGCGTGTCCGTGCCACTCCACTCCACATGGTGCCTCTCGTCGTCTGTTGATGCGGTGACCGCACCCATACGGGCCGCGCACTAGTGCCCTACATGCTCCTTTGGCGCTGCTGGCAATGTGCTTTGCAGGGCGATGGCAAGAATGCGAGGCGCGACCACGCCACGGGCATCGGCTTCCTGCTGCACGACCTATGCGGGGCCGAGGGCGCGTTGGTGGCACGTGGGCACAGCCTTGACACCATGATACACGAGATCAATCACATGGTCAAGATACTGCCGGACGACTGCGGCCGCCTGTGGGAGGTGGACGGGAAGTCGTTGTGCTTCTGCTTCGTGTGCCCCTGCTGCAGCCAGGTGAGGTCCCTGGCTCGAGGGGATGAGATGGAGGGGGGAGTGAGAGGGAGGGAGGGGTCAGGGCACTGGCGGATATGTGTTCGCTTGTCAGAGGGCACAGGACCACTCCATATCACAGTACAACCCATATCCTTACCTGCACCACTTCACTCGCCATAACCATGGTCGCCCGCTCGCCGCCACACAGAACGTGTGCCCAAAGCTCGAGGCCGTATCGGCCCTGCCTGCGAACGCACTGTGTATTCGAAACTCCGCACGCTCCCGCCCGTCCCTCCGCACCCACAGCTGCTGCCCTCAGGCAAGGCCAACGCGCACATGGTGGTGGCCCTGGACGCCGTTCGCCACATGCTGAGCCCCCAGGTTCAAGACCGCTTCAAGACACAGCTCAAGCCACGCGGCGACCTGGCGGGCCGCCGGGCCATGCGCGAGATCCTGCGGGCGGTGGGCCCTGATGTGTGGAAGGTGCTTGGAGCCCGCGCCCCTTCTTCCCAGGCGGGCAGCCAGGCGGGTGGTGCTGCGCAGCCGCCACTGGACTGCAGATCCCTGCGGCCGCAAGCCGAGGTGCACTGGTGTGGCAGCCCGGCCGGGCAGAAACCGTCGGCGGTGCAGGCATGTGAGTAAGGGACCGGCAGTAGCCCGGGTTGGGGGATGGACACACGGCCAAAACGTAGGTGGGTACAACAAGGCCCTTTCGTCGCGATCCCTGAGGACTCACGCCTGAACACCTCTTTTCCCTCGTGGCCATCTCGCTCGCATATGCATGCTCCACAGGGCGTCAGCAAGTCCTACATAGTCTCTGGGAGGCGGCGCGCGACCCGGCTGCGCCGCTGCCCACACTGCCACCACCCCCGCTAGAGCTGGCGCGGCTGCGGTCGTTGCCCGACCACGCGGCACCCGCTGCCGGAGGCTCCAACGCCGCCGCCAGCCTGAAATCGCGTCCGCCAACCCGGAGCAACACCGCCGGCGGCCAGAAGCGCAAGAGGGCATCTGATGAGGCCGGTGCCGGCGCCAACCAGCGGAGCCCTCGCGCCCGCTCTGGCAGCACCGGCAGCACTGTCGCGGCACAGCAGCCGCACCCGCAGGGCAGCGGCGGCAGCGGCTCAGTCGGCAACAATGTCCCGGCGCTGCTGGTAGGTGGGAGTTGGCGCGGAGTACGGTATGTGTGATGCGCCTGTGTGCGTGTGGCGGTCAACCTGCTGCAGTTAACCTGGTGCACCTTACGTAATAGCCGGCAGTCCTGTGTCTCCATTGCCGGCGCATTATTAATGTATGCTGCGCAAGCCTCCCTACCCTGGTCTTACGGCTCTTTGCTCCATCCCCGACCCCTGACCCCTACGCCCTCTCGTCTTATGTAACATGCATGAAACCCCCGCCCCCGCCGTCCACGCAGGCCCTTGAGTCTCTGCCCATCGACGGCCACCAGCCCAACAGCACCAGCAGTCACCGCTGCGAACTGCTCGCCTCAAGCCCGCCGCTGCACGGCGCCCACCGGGCCTGGGCGCCACCGGGCTCGCACTCATCCCTCCACACCTTCCTGGCGGTGAGTGCTAGCCCGGGCTCCGGCGCTGCCGGCGCAGCCGGAGTGGCTGGTGCGCTGGCGTTTGGCCCGCCCGCCTCCTACACAGCCATGCTGCTGGTGGAGGATGTCGGCAACGGCGTCCACTCCACGACTTTCCCGCCGCAGCAGCTGCAGCAGCAGCAGCAGCAGGCGATTTCAGCGCCGCTGCTGTCGACGGCGGCCTCGCAGTCGCACCAGCCGGCCGGCCTTGCGCTGGCTGAGCAGGGCAGCGGCACAGGCTCACAGGGCTGGGCCGCTGCCGGGGCGGTGGTCATGGGCGCGAGCGGTGCCAGCCGCGGAGGTCTGGGCCTGCTGCAGCACTCGCAGTCGCAGTCGCTGCCGTTGCCGGTGGCGACCGTGCGCGCGCCGCGGCCAGCTGTGCCCAGTCACCAGCCGCCTTATTCACTGGCGGCGGCGGCGCCTGGTGCTGCGCCCTCATCCACGCCGGCGAGCACCACAGCCAGCACCGCGCCCCACGGCCCTGCACCTGTCTACCCCTACCTTCATGCAGCTGCTGGATCAACGGCTGCGGGGGCTGCCGCGGCGGCGCGCGGCTACTGCGTCAGCGCGTGCTGCAGCTGCGGCGACGGCTGCTACTGCCAACAGCACCACCACCAGCGCCTGCCGTGCAACGACCACCAACTGCCAGTTGCTCCGCCCGCCTCCTACATGGGCAACACACGCTACGAGCACCCACCCTACCACCAGTGGCCGCCCCACCAGGGCCCGCCCCACCAGCAATCGCCGTACCAGCAACCGCCCCACCAGCAATCGCCGTACCAGCAACCGCCCCACCAGCAATCGCCGTACCAGCAACCGCCTCACCAGCAATCGCCGTACCAGCAACCGCCCCACCAGCAATCGCCGTACCAGCAACCGCCCCACCAGCAATCGCCGTACCAGCAACCGCCCCACCAGCAATCGCCGTACCAGCAACCGCTCCACCAGCAATCGCCGTACCAGCAACCGCCCCACCAGCAATCGCCGTACCAGCAACCGCCCCACCAGCACCAGTTGTACCCACCCCAGCCGCACCCGCATCACGCCCATCACCCTGCGTGGCACCTGCGCGCCTATCCACAGGAGGCCTCTGGGCCGGGCATGCCCTCTAGCGCCCACACCCTGCACGCCCAGGGCTCAGGAAGCGCTGCTGCCAACTACTTCGGGCCAGGTGCTGGCGGCGCCCAGCAGGCGGCCGGCTGCGGTATCGCTGGCGGCGGCAGTGGCGATGCCGCACACGGGCAGCACCATCAGCACCATCAGCACCTGGCCGCAAACGCCGGAATCCAGGTGTACACGGGGGCGCAGACCAACGTGCCATCGCCCGAGGCGGGTCCGGCGGGTCCGGGCTTGTCGTGTGCTCCTGCCTCCGGCGCCTGCACCGCAGCGGCCACCGCCGCAGCCATCGCCACCCCCACCGCTGCTGCTGACGAGCAGGCGCTGGACGTTAACGTTTTTTTCCGTGATGATGAGCAGTAAGGCAGTGCTCAGTAAGGCAGGCTCAGTAAGGCAGGCTCAGTGGCTCAGTGGCTCAGTATGGCAGGCTCAGTGGCTCAGTGGCTCAGTATGGCAGGCTCAGTGGCTCAGTGCTCAGTGGGTAGGCTCAATGCTCAGTAAGGCAGGCTCAGTGGCTCAGTGGCTCAGTCAGGCAGGCTCAGTGGTGTAGCCAGAATTGTTGGGCAGAGCAATAAGTGAGCTCAGTAGGGGGGGCGGGGTCAATGCTCAGTGACAATGACACGCACAAATCGAGAAATGGTTCCAAATTTTTGGATAGAGGCGTGTGCTTAGTAGGCGCCCGCGTCAAGGTGGCTGGGTTGATAACGACCCGGGAGGGGAGGGCTCAGCCCTTTTCCTGCCTCCCTAAGGCAGCCACCTCCTTGTTTCCGTGATGATCGCTTGGCGTGCTTGGATACATGCGACCTAGGTACCGGCATGATGTGAGCGCAGCCCTAACACGTCAACACGCAAGAGGACGGCGGGTTCGGGGCGCGTGGGGATGATGTTACCATGAAGGGGTGATCAGGTTACCGTTTGCATGCGCTCAAGCCAGCAGCTTGCTGTTGAAGATCTGCGTCTGATTGCATGAATGCATGACCGGTTTAAACCAATGACTAGATACTGCGTGCCGACAGTAAGTATGTATACATAGATACTGCACCGCGTTGGTTCGTTGCTGGCTTGACGAAATGTGCACATGCATGAGCGAGGCCTTGAACCGATCGTGTCGTGTGATGCCTTCCAGAGTATCGCACGGCCTGTGAACCATGTATGCTTTATGCTTCACTACCGTCGTCAACTTGTGGTCAACAGCCATGCGACATCGCTGTGGTTCACCCACTCAGATCCATTGCTGAAGTGGCCAACGTCGTGCGTGGCGAAACACTGCCGCAACATGGGTTATAGGTGCCCTGCTGTGATGCCTGGGGTTTCCCCTGGTATATCCTACCAGCAAGTAAGACCAATATCGTACTGTAGGTGCCCTGCTGTGATGCCTGGGGTTTCCCCTGGTATATCCTACCAGCAAGTGAGACCAATATCGTACTGTCGGCTATGTGGCTGTTGCGGGTTGCTATGCATGCAAGGACGGTAGGATGTGACGGGGAGGTGCTGCGCCGTTGCCAGGTTTTGGACGTGCTGGTATGCCCCACCATGGGAGCCCTTGGGGGCATGACCGGCACCACGGGTGGCTGCGACCAAGGGAACTGTTGACTTTTATATATGATAGCTGGAGTACATCGCGCGTCGCAACAGCATTGCGTGATGTGGGATAAGTCTTGAATGGGGCTAGGCTGCTTCAAGGGTACCCTGGCGGTTGGGGGGCAAGGGAGGCCAATCCGCTGATCGTGTCAGTTTGTCGCGACGCTATCAGGTTGGCAAGGCATCTTTCATGTGTGGTTCGCAAGGGGAGTAAACTGGCGCACTTGCAGCACAACGACTGCCTTGCTGCCACCTGCAGCCATTTACGCAGTGCCGTGTAGAGAGTTAAGCATGCCTCCTGTGCCGCCATACAAAAGACAGTTGGCACAGGCAGATCAACAGGATATGCGGTTCCCCCTGCATGTGACAGCAAGTGTTCCCCGGTCACGGGAAAGGGGCTGAGCCCCTCCACAGTCTGCGGCCGAACAACCTCATCGCCTGGACATAGCCGGGGTCGGCTTGTACAGGCACATAGCCAAAACAGGTGTCTAGTAATCGCGATGCCAGCAGAGCCAACCGCAGCCAGACGCAGCACACTTGTCAACAGCCGCACTACTCGTCATGCCGCTACAATGCCCTGACAGCCCCACCGCAGACCGCTACCTAGACACCAGCCGGCTCCTCAGCGTGCGCGTCGGCGCCGCTTCTTAGGCTCTGTCCTCCTCAACGTGGCCTTACTCGCCGCCTCCGCTATGCACACGCATGCCATAACTGCCATGTGCTGCCGCCGCTGCTGCTGGTGGGGCCAGGCTTCCACCACCACCATCGCCGCCGTCGCCGCCGTGGCGCAGGGCCGCAGGCCGCGCTCTACCAAGCACCATCGCCATCATGGTGCTGCGCGTGCCGCATGTTCATCGCAGACTCGATTGGCGTCGCGGGCCTGCGGTGCAACGTTCAACCGGACGGCATCTGAGTCTGTCTGATACCTGACCAGGCCCCCGGGACTGGACTGGACCTGTGCCAGACTTACCACACAGTCCCGCAGTGTTGGCACACTTGGACATCGCGGGCACGGGGACCCCCAAACGGACTCTCCACTTGCAGGCAGCGCTGCCCGTTACCGAGCAGACACTGTTTACACTTTGTGCACGCCTGCATTCACACATTTCATATGCATCGTCCCATCGACGAACACGGGTGCGCACCGTGTGCGTGCGTGTGTGTGTGTGTGTGTGTGTGTGTGTGTGTGTGTGTGTGTGTGTGTGTGTGTGTGTGTGTGTTAAAGAGCACAAGGAAAACATTGCGCAAAGGCAGTGTATGCGATGCAGCAAAGCGACGGTTTACGGATGTTACCTGAAGTTACCTCGCATACCTGCTGCGGTGAGCCGTGTGTGTGTGTGTGTGTGTGTGTGTGTGTGTGTGTTTGTGTCGTCGGGGAGTTACGCCCCGCCTTCAAGCCAGTAGTGGGGGCATGTACGGCAATTGCTTTTGGGCATTTCGTTGGCGTGAGGCAAGCAAGGCAAGCGCGCAAAAACCTGTGTCAAGATTCTTTGGATTCCGCGAGATTCCGCGGGGCACGGGCGCACCGGCGCTCATGTGTGTGCAATGGGACAGTGCTAAGGCAGGTTGGTGAAGTCCCGTAGGCGCTCATGTGCCGATGTGCACTGTCGGGGATCGCTTTGAGATTCCTCCAGAGGGGATGGGTGTGCTCTTCGGACAGTAGCCACACCCTGCCACACCCATGCATCTGCTCCAAGCCTTCACAAGTGATCAGCCGCTGTGCCCTGCTTACAGGAGGCACAGGTAGGTTCATGGGCTCGGGCCTCGGGGGCCCGTGGCGGGGCCCGCCGCCAGATTACGGCCCCACGAAGGAGCAAACAGCAAGGTATCGTTCCGTACCGTGTGCTCCCCCACCTTGAGCCTGTACCTTGATTGTCCCTAAGTGTCCAATGCCCTGCTACACACGAACTTGCTCCTACACCTACTTAAGGGAAAGATATCCGTTTTGAAGTTTTTGGGTAGAGCATCAGGCTACTGCAGCACAGCACTTACGCACGTGCGCAAACAGGGTGAGGCGGCTCTCACGCCACAAAACTGAACCTGCTCGACGAATCGATTGGCTTAGCGCAATAAGCGCCCAGATAAGCATACTGGATGACACCTCCATACATTGCGCCCCACATGACCACCCGACCCCTGCTGCTGGTGGTGCTCCCGGGACAGCGCCGGCGGCTGGCCAAAGCCCATGCGCTTAAGCAGCATAACAAGGCGGATTCGGTTCATGTTGCTTGCTTCCACACTTCAAATGATTCACACGCAAGCATGGGTACACTCAGGGTTGACCCGAGTCATATGTACCCTGAACTCAATACGGTATCATGCAAATAGTACACTATTCACGTACAACAAGATCAGGCTGCGGGTCCACCGTGCATGAGTGGGGGCCGGTGGCGGCGACGAAGTCCCCTGCGCACTCGCTAGCAATGTACATCACCAACGATGGGGGATGCGCCTGCAGCACGGCTCCCGGTTTGCATATGCACACCTTGAACATGCATGCATTCGCACCTAGTGTTAAAGCTGTCGCACAGGTGTGGCCAGATCACGGGACACAAAACAGCACAAGTGCACACGTACAAGCGCACCCATACGCAAACGCACACACAGTGACCCCGCGCTGTGTCTGCCACGTCGCCGCGCACTGTAGAAACTGCGATTACAATCACACGTGGATGGCCGCGCGCTGCTCGCATTTTCCTTCCATTGCAAATCAAGTTTCTGAGGCTGAGTATGGTTGGAAAGCGCGCGCGCAAAATAATCTCTGAATTGATTGTTGCATAGCAGCCAGCCGCCCGAACGCGCTGCTTGCCATACAAGCCATGAACGATAATCGATCCAATTCCTTCCCGACTCAATCCGAACAGGGATAGCCTTGTAATCGCGTGGCGTTGCACGTCCAGTGCCTGTGACACCACCGCTCAGCGGTGTTGACCACCGCGTGCGCTGCCCATGCTACTGACGCGTGCGCAGCTGCTGCGCCGAGCCCCCGCCCGACATGCGGCTGTGTCGAGGCGGCGAGGCGTTGCTGCGCCGGGCCGCCCCCAGTTGCCCGTGCAGCGTCTGTATCTCCCTTTCCATGTCCTCAATAAGCTTGTCCTTGTCAAGCGCAGGGATCGCCGCGGCGCCACCGCTCCCGCTGGTGCCGAACGCCCCGCCGAGCTGCATGGCACTATGGCTGGGGCTCACGCCGCCGCCGCTGCTGGTGCCGCGGCCGCGCAAGCGGTCGCCGTTGAGGCGCAAGGCGCCCACACCCACGCCCACGCCCAGACCTGTGGCCGAGACGGCGCCGCCCGTGGGCGCCGGCGCAAATGCGGAGGAGCTGCCACTGCGCGAGCTGGTTCGCACGCGCAGCTGGCTCTGCTGGTGGAGCTGGTTCTGCAAGTGGTGCAGCTGCGTGAGCTGCGCAATCTGCGCCGCAGCCGCCGCCTGCGCCGTCGCCGCGGAATTGGCGGGCAGGGACAACGAATGTGGCAGCAAGGACGCCGCTCCGCTGCTGGAGGTACCGCCGCCGATGTTCGCCGCCGCGTGCCCTACGGCCGCCGAAGAGCTGGACGCTCCCGTGTTCATCCGGTTGAGAGACGACTGCGGCGACAGCACCGGCGACTGCACGCCTATCAGCACGCCGCTGCCGCTAGCCCCGGCCACGGCTCCGGCCGTGCTGGCGGCGGCTCCCCCCGGTACGCCCGCAAGGCGCGGCGTGTTTGTGCCGGTGCCGGAGTGGCTGAGGCGGCTGGGTACCGCCGGGTAGGTGGACAGGCGGCCCGCGGAGGACATCGACGCGCCGCCGGGGCTGCCCTGCTCGCGCGGCGGCGACTGCGACAGGCGCGGCTGCACGCCGCCCACCGCCCCGCCGGTCAGCCACACACCCCGCGTGTCAGGCACGCCGCTGCTACTGCCGCCCGCCAGGGCCAGGCTCGTGCCCATGGAGGCGCCCATGGCTACGCCCATGCCGGTGCCCGTGCCCCCGCTGCTGCCGCCGCCGCCCGCCGCAAGGGCCGCCGCAAACACGCCGGCGGGGTTCTGGCCCAGTCGGTGCACCGCGCTGCCACCCGCCGCCAGATACGACGCGGCGGTGCGGTCCCGCAGGTCCCTGCTGGTGCTGCTGCGGCGCCGCGCCCACGACCCCACGCCGCCAGGCTGTTCCGCGGAGCCAGCGGACGCACCGCTGCTGCTGCCGACACCGGCTGGGCCCTGGCCCGACGCCGAGCCGAAGTAGGCGTTACCACCGCCGCCGGGCACCGCAAGCGTGTTGTGGCCGGTGGGCGTGGAGGGCCCGCTGCCGGCGGCGGCGCGCACGCCGTACGGCACGGCGGCGGGGGTTATGGAGGCGGTGCTGCTGTTACTGGCAATGCGGGCGGCGGTTTGCGCGGCGGCGTTTGCCTGCGCCGCTGCCGCCAGCGGCGCTGCCTGCGCGAGCAGCGCGGCCAGGGTGCCGCCGGCGCCGCCAGCGGCGGCGCTGGTGCGGGTCTTGAGCGGCTGCACGGGCGACTCGGCGCCGGAGACGCTACCCGCCGCCACTGCCGCCGGCATGCTGACCTGCCCGTGCAGCGACGTGCCGCCGCCGCCGGCCATGCGGCTGCTGCCCCCGACTCCGCTTCCGGCAAAGCCACCGCCTGTGGTCGTCGCCATCACCACCTGGCTCATGCCGCCGCCGCCGCCGCCGCCGCCGGGGACGCCGGCGCCGCGCAGCGCGGCGGCAGTGGCGTTCTGTGCGAAGCGCATGTCCTCATCCACGGCGGGAGCGATGCCGTCCGCAGCCGTACACACGAGCGTGCCCATACTTGATGAGGTGGCCGCGCGCCGCACGCCGCGGGTCGGGTTGCCGTTGCCCGAGCCCAGTAACCGCGGCCCTCCGCTGGCGCCGGCGCTGCCGTCATCGACCGGGTAGTGCGGCGTGCCTGGCCCGCCACTGCCCGTACCCGCACCCAGGTCGCTGCCGTGGCCGAAGCCCGCCAGCAGCCCGGCGGCGCGGATGCTGCCCGGGGGCCCGTGTCCGCGCTGGCTGGTGAAGCTGCCGCCGCCGCTGCTGCTGTAGATGCATTCGATTTGCGCCGCGGCGCTGGCTTGCGCCGCCTGCGCCAGCGGCGCCGCCTGCGCCAGCAATGCAGCCAGAGACGCGCCCGACAGCCCCATGGCGCTGGCAGCGCGCTGCCGGTGCCCCGCGCTCCCAGGCGCCCGCGGCGCGAGCGGCACGGGCGCCGGCGGCGGCCAGTCCCAGTGCGCGAAGGGGTCCGGCTTGCCCTCGGTGTCAGGCTCGGCCTTGCCGTCAGACCCAGACTCTGAACTGGAGCTGTTCTCCTCCTTCACGGTCTTGGTCGCGGGCGGCTTGCTGGCCCCGGCTCGAGGAGAGGAGCCGGGTATGGGCGAGTGCGGCGCCCGTACGACGGCGGTGGGCGAGTGCGGTGCCCGCACGCCAGTCGCAGTTGACGCGTCCACATGCTCCGCCGCGAGCGCCGCCTTCTCTGCCGCCGCTGCCGCCTGCGCCGCCGCCGCTGTGGTGGCGTGCAGGCGCAGGTTAACAGCCGTTGTTGCTCGCCGCACACTCTGCCTGCCGCTGCCGCCGCTGTTGGCGCCGCTGCCGCGACCCCCCACCGGGCTGCCCAACGGACTTGCGCCGTTGGCGCTGCCCTGGCTATGCCTGCCAAAGTTGCTGTGGCCGCTGCCGCCGCTGCTGCGGTCGCCGGCCTCCGAAACCCGCATCGCTTCGTCATTCAGAGATGCAGAGCGGTGCGGCGCACTCATCAGGCCTCCGCTGCCCGGCGTAGGGCCGCTGATGAGACTGCCGCCGCTGTGCAAGCTGCTCGCACCCAGGGCGCTGGTGGCGCGGTGCAGCGCAGAGCCACTGCCTGAGCTGCCGGTCGCGGCGCGAACAGGTGGCGCGTGTGACACCGGCGGCTCGCGGGCACGCGAGGGGACGCCCAGTGGCGGCTGTGGCGGCGCCACACACAACGCCGCGGCGGCGAGGTCCGCCGCCGGTCCGCTCCTCAAGCCCGCCGCGGGGTCCAAGGTGGCCATGCCAGACCGCAGCGAGGGCATCATCTCATCCGTTGTCTCTGACGCCGTGCTGGGCAGATGTATGAGAGACGCCAGCGCACCGCCCCCGCACTCGGCGCCCCTCGTATCGCCGCCCTCCGGCCCCGAGACCGGCCCCACGTCGATGCCCGTTGAGCCCATGGCACCTGACGGCAGGTTGGCGGCTAACACCAACGCGGCGTGAGCGGCAATGCCGCCCCGGTTGCTGCTGCTGCTGGTGCCGCCGAGGCTGGTTCCGCCCAGACCACCTCCAGCCCCGCCGGCGCCGACACGCTCTTCGCGGACAGAGCGAATCAGGCCCGACAGGCTCTCCGGGTCCTCGCTAGGGATCGTCTCCAGCGCCAGACGGCTGCTGGCACGCCGCCCCAATGCGTTGCCGCGCAGCGCGTCAGCGATGGGTGGGGCCGCCCGTGCGCCGCCGCCTGCGGCGTCGCCGCTAGAAGAGCCGTTGCCGCCGCTACCGCTGCCGCCGCCCGCGTCCGCTACGCTGGCCTGCGGCCCGCTGGAGAAGCGAGGCGGTTGCAAGCCGTCGGCGGCGGAGCCGCTGCCGCCGTCGTCAGCGCTGGCGGCGCCCGCGCGCGCGACGCCGAGCGACGGCTCCGTCCCCGCACGCCGCCGATTACTGCCGCCGGCCGTGTCATTTGACCAGGCCGTCGGCCGTAGCGCTGACGATCCGTCAGCAAGCAGCACCGCCACCGCTGTGCCCACTGCGGCGCCGCTGGCGCCGCTGCCAGGCACACCGCCGCTGGCGTGCTCTCGAGCGCCGGAGGGCGCCCCGCTGCTGGCGCCGACCACGCTGCCACTGCCCGACGCCGAGGCCTGGTCCCCGCCACCTCCGCCACCAGCGGCGCTCGACCCCGTGACGCCCACGTTGGAGCTCGACGACCTGAGCAGCGGCCCCAGCACCACCTGCTCCATGAGCTTCTGCGTGTTGCCGCCCGAGTCCGCCCTCAACGACGCAGTGCCGGGCGCGCCGGAGCCCGAGCCCACCGCCGCTGCGCCGGCCATGCCGCTGCCAGCCATGCCGCGCAGGGACCGCGGCTGCATCATGGCTGCGCCGCTCAGAGAGCCACTGCTGGTGGTCCGCATCATGCTGCCATCCGCCACAGCCGCCGTCGCCTGTGACACCGTCGGCCCGCCCGCGTCCGCGGTGTGCGGCTGCGTGCCGCTGCCCGAAGGGCTGCCGCAGCTGCGAGGCGTGCTGGCGCCACTGCCCGCGCCAGTGGCCGTGGCCCGCCTGGAGCCGCCGCCGCCGCCCAGCGCCCCGCCGCCACCGCCGCTCTCGGCGCCTGACGTGGACGTGAGCGCGTGCCCAGACAGATTGGCACGCAGCACGGCTGCATACATGGACGTGGAGCCCGGCGCGCCGGAGGCCCCGGGCACGCCGCCGGCTCCGCTGCCGCCGCCGCCGCTGGAAAAGGCCTGGAAAGGCACGTTCGACTGGCTGTGGATTGGGCTGGGCGCGAGCGGCGTGCTAGCGCCACTGACCGGGCGGCTGAGCTGGCGGGCCAGGGTTGGCACGCCACCACCGGCGCCAGAGCCGCCGCCGCCGCCGCCACCGGCGCCTGCCGTGTATGCGGCAGTGCCGGAGGGCGGCCGGCTGCCGGCGCCGTGCATGCTGCTGCTGGCGCCCGCCGCCGCCACGAGCGTGTCGGGCGGGAAGATGCGGCCGGCACTGCTGTTGGACAGCGGCGAGGGGCCGTGCGGGCCGGCCAGGCCCGAGCCCGAGGTCCCGGCCGTAAAGCTCATGGACGCGCGCCGTTGCAACGCCACCAACGGCACGGCGCCGACGCCGCCACCACCACCGCCTGGTGCGCCGCTGGCGCCCGCGCCGCGGGCGCTGCCGCCGCCGCCCGCACCTGTCAGCACCGCTGCCATGGCCGGGTGGACGGAACCCAAGCTGCCGCCCACGTTGCCGTCGCCGTGCGCGCCTGACCGCGGCCCCACGTTGGCCGTGGGCGGCGCCTGCGCGTCCATCACCCAATCGCTGGGGATGGCGTGGAAGGACTGCGACTTGGATCCCGCCAGCTTCGCGAAACGCGCCTGCGCGTTGCTCAGGCTGTTGCGTGACAACCCCCGGTCGCCACCGCCCGCGTCGTACTTCTTCTCGCCGGGCGGCGGCGGCGCCTGCGGCGCCGGCGCGCTGGGCGAGCTCTGCAGGTGCACCTGCGACTGCGACGGCGGCGGCATTAGGCCGGCGTTGCCGCCTCCGCGCGAGGAGGACGAGCCCACGCCCGTCATGGCTGCCAGGAGGGCCGCCTGGCCGGGTGCCGTGTCCGCATCGCGGCTGGAGATGGGCGGTGCGAGTTCGGACGACGAGCCATTGTTGGACTGCGCGCCTGCGGAGGATGTCGCGTGCCGGTTGCTGAGCAGCTCGGGATTGCTGCGGCCGCCGGCACGCATGGCCGCCGCTGCCGCAGCGGCGGCGGCCGCCGAGGTGGAGGCATTGGTCATGATGCTGAGGCCGCTGGCGCCGCGCTGCTGCGAGCCGCGCAGGCCGAAGCTGCTGCCTGCGCTGGCCGGCGGCAAGCCCGGTGACGAATGCCCGCCGGCCCCGCCTGCGGCGCCCACGCTGCTGCCTGCGTCGGCCGCGCTGGTGAGCCCCGCGGTCGCTGCGGCCGAGCCCAGGTCCGCCTGGCTGGCGCTGTTGTAGGGCATGAGGCCGTAGGACAGGACGTCGGAGGCGCGGCGCGCTTTGGACGAGTTGAGCGCCATGGCTGCCGGCCACTGCATGCCAGCGTTGGGCGGCGCTGCCAGGCCCTGTAAAAGTGGTGCGCCGAGCAGCGTACCGGCCATTGTCAAAATGAGTTCTTCAGCAGTCATCACGGTTCAATTGCAGATTGCAAGCACAATCGCCCAGAACAAGTGAAACCAAAGCGGGCCGCCAACCCAATTCCTACCTGAGCCTGCATCTGCGTGAATGACTCCTGCCTCTCCGTAAGTGAGATCGTATACGCCATGGTGTCGCTGGCACGCCGCGTGCGCATGCCCAGCGGGCTGCGGGGACTGCAGCCCGCGCCGCCCGCCGTGCCCGTGCCACTGTGGTGGGGGCTGTGGTGCGGGCTCGGGTGCGGACTGCCGCCCCCGCTGCCGCGCGCCACCGCCAGGGCCGCCGTCAGAGTTGTCGACCCAACACCGCCCGCAGGCATGGGCCCGCTCGCCAGGCCGCCCGCGCCCATCCTAGACATGTTCGCTGGGCCGCCGCCGCCGACGGAGAATGAGTTATTCCGGCTGCCGCCGCGCGCACCGGCCGCGGCTGCGGCTGCGGCCGCCGCGGCCACGGCTGCGGGCATGCTGGGTGAGTTGGAGTTGTGCCCGGTGGCGCGGGAGCCGCGGCCGGAGGGCCCGCCCGTAAGCATGACGCTTTGGGATGGCGAGTTGCGTATGAGCGGGCTGCCGGGGCGGTCCGACCCCAGGGCACTCATCACGGCTGCTGGATCCAGGCCGGGGTGTGTGCTCATCAGGTTCCGCACCAGGCCGCCCGTGCTCATGAGCGCGGCAGCGGGCGGACCGTTGGAGGAGCCTGCAGCAAAGTCAGGCGGGCATAAACGGCGGCGCGTTGGCGACGTGTGAAAGCCGCAGCGCTGCCACTCCGCCCCCATGCGCGAAGCACGCAGTCGCACTTGCGCATAAGCACTTCTTAGGCACCCCCGTTGACCCCGACCCAACCAAAGCCCCAGCCAACACCCCAGCCAACACCCCAACCAACGACGCCGCCGCCACGCACCCGCCATGGCCTGCATCATGGCCTGCCGGTTGAGTGACGCGCGCGGCGACAGGTGGTTGGAGTGCAGCGCGGGGATGCCGGTGCCGGTGCCGGTGGCGTGGCAGCCCGTCAGGTCGCCGCTGCCCTGCTTTATCCAGCTGGTGCGCATCTGCCGCTGCTGCGCCGCGGCCGCAGCCTGCACACAGCGACGGCACACAGATGCCGTACAGTCAAGGGCAGAGATTATGGGTGACGCAGACACGGTCCCCCGTCATGCCCCCGTCACCCACCGCCCCCCTCTCTCGCTCCTGGTGAGCCACCCTGCCTCAGGCTTCCTGCAAATGCCGCCCGCCACTACGCTGCAGGGC
Source organism: Chlamydomonas reinhardtii (assembly GCF_000002595.2). Lineage (NCBI taxonomy): Eukaryota > Viridiplantae > Chlorophyta > Chlorophyceae > Chlamydomonadales > Chlamydomonadaceae > Chlamydomonas > Chlamydomonas reinhardtii. The sequence continues at coordinate 1,663,346 of NC_057006.1, read as the reverse complement.
ACCCCAGCCCTTCATCTGTGCCAATGCCCCTTACGCCCGTCTTCATCCGGCGCACCCACCCTGAATGAGCTGATGGCGTCCTGAAGCAGCGCTTGGCTGAGCGCCTCGGGCCGGTTCAGCCAGGGGTGCTGCAGAGCCTCCTCCGCCGTCAGCCGCTGGGAGGGCTCGCGCTTGAGCAGCCGACTCACCAGGTCGCGCGCGCCCTCACTCACCTGCAAACAGACCGCAGTAGACATACTAAGAAATACCAGCACCCAGTTCGTGCTCTGGCACGCTCGTAGCAGTTGTGGACACACGTTGCAACGGCCGTCCCGGCGGCGCCAAGTTGCCCAGCAGCCCCCGGGGTCCATGTGCGCCCGGAGACGCCGAGCCACCCCACCCCAGCACCACCCCAGCACGCACCAGCGCCCATCGGCGGCCGTGGAAGTTCCACTCTCCGCTCTTGACCCGCATCATCACGGTCTCCAAGTTGGCGGACTGAAACGGCGTCTGCGGGTGATGGCGCAGGCAACCAACACGCGTGCCAACAGTGAGACCCGCTGTCCAAGGCTGCCCGCTTCCTTATCCAAGCCCCAGCCTCTTCCTCACACACACACAGCCCACCCCTATGACTCCCTTGATCCTGCCATACGCTTTCCACACCGGCTTCCCATACCGGCAGCCGGCCAGCTAGACCAGCGCGTCCCCGATTCATCCCCCGCTGTCCCTCCCTTCATGCCGTGGGAGCTGTGGGGCCTGCTGCGCGCTAACGCCGCCCCCAGCCCCCAGCCGTCAGCCCGCCGCCGCCCGCCGCGGCTCCGCACCTGGCCGCTCAGCAGGAAGAAGAGCATCACGCCCAGCGCCCACATGTCCACCTCCGGCCCACAGCCGTTCTGTGTGGCGTTGACACACATGGGGCACGCGGACGCGCAATGACCGGCAAGGGTGTACGGTTTGAGTCGCGCACACGTCGCGAAGAGCAGGAGGCCCAACACACCCGGCCCCAGTGTCCCTGCATCTATACCCGCAGCTCCACGCAGCCCGCCTACGGGGCTCGGCTGCTCTTCTCCTATCCACGCACAGCCGCCCCTTCCGCCTCTACATCTTACCACCCGCTCTCTTTGGGGCTGACCACCCCGCCCTCAGCCAGCGGCGCTCCACGGCGCCCAGGTCCCTCCCTGCCTCACCTTGGACACCACGTCCGGCGCGTTCAGCAGCTCCGGCGCCACGAAGTCAGGCGTGCCGCCGGGGTCGGTGGGTGTGTACACGAAGGCCGCCAGCGAGAAGTCAATCAGCTTTATGAGCGAATCCTCGCGCCTGCAACAGTGCAAGGGCCGAGTTCGAGGACAGGCCGCGAAGCGTGGTGTGCAGATGCGCGTCGCGAGGTCTAGGTGCTCAACCCAGAACTGCGGGGTCCAGGTGCTCAGTCAAAGTTGGCGGAGGCTCCAACCTCATGCGCACTCGGCGGACCACGTCGCCCCCCTTTCGCCTGCGTATCCACCCCGCTCACAGCGCCATACACAGCCCAGCCCAGAAGCGCCGCTGCAGTGTGCCACACCCACCGCGTCGCGAACACCACGTTCTCCGGCTTGATGTCCATGTGCACGATGGCGTTCTGGTGCAGGTGCGCCACCGCCGCCAGCAGCTGCCGCATCAGCCACGCCACCTCGCGCTCGCAGTACGTGGCGCTGGCCGCCAGCCGCTCCACCAGCCCGCCGCCGTCGCACAGCTCTGCAGCGTGCATGTGGGCACCGGCAACCGAGCAGGTCGGCTTCGCGCGAACAGGGCACACATGGCCCCGCCAGCTCCCTCGACAGCAGTGTGCACCACGGCGGCATGTCCCTAGCGCATTCCTTCCCCAGCTGCCCTGACCGAGTACCCACGAAACGAAGTGCTAGCGAGGGGCCCCACCCAGCGGGGGCCCGACAGCCCAGCCCAGCGCACATTGGGTCAGTCCTGGTAACCCCCACGACCCCGCCCACCCACCCACCCAGTACCCACCAGCGATGAAGTACATCCGAGCAGAGGACCGCAGCACCTGATAGAAGGCCCAGGGACCAAGCACAGGTTCAGGCGAAACGTGAAAGCAAGCACGTCCTGCCAGCCGCACAACCTGTCCCTGACTCCCGTTGCACCCTCGCTCCCTGCCACCTCCACAGCATCGCCCGCCACCGCAACCGCCTTCGCCTCACCTGCTTGAGCTGGCAGATGTGTGGGTGCACGCCCACCGCGCTCCACACCTGCGCCTCCCGGTATACGATCTCGCTGTACTCTATCATGGCCTCCTTCTTTATAATCTTCACCGCCACGGCCTCGCCGCCCTCGTGCAGCCGGCCGCGCAGCACGCACGCGAACAGCCCCGAGCCCAGCATGCCCGACCAGTCCACCTCGCAAATGTCGCCCAGGTGAAGTTCGTTCAGCAAGGCGGCGCCGCCCGGCCGCCGTGACGGCGGCAGCGGCAGCGCGCCGGCCGGCGGCGCTGCCATCAGCGCCTTCCGGTACGCCGCCTGCCGCGCCGCCGGTGTGGAGCGGGCTAGGTCGCGGGTCCAGGCTTCGAGCGCTGCTGCATCGTCTGTATACAGGTCCTTTGTGGCGCCGCTGGTGGCGACCACACGCACGCCATACATCGTGGCGCCGTTGCGGTAGCGCTCCGGCGGCAGCGGCAGCACCTCACGCACCGCGCTGGGCAGCACATAGCGCCCCTCGCGCTTGATTAGCTGGCATTACATGAGGGGTGTTGCAGGGAGGGGGCGAGGGGGTGGGGTTACTGTTGAAAGTGTGCTGCGCTGGTGCGGGGGTTTGGAGGGTTGAGTTGTCTAGGGTCGGCGGGTGCAGAGAAACTGTTATACCCGTCAGTGTTATACCAGGAGAGAGCCCATGCCAAGATATGTGGTTCCCCTCGCATGGGAAAAGTGGGCTGGGGCGATCCTATGGGGCTTCGCCCCGCCTGGATCGCTTCGGTTCTCAGCCCATGAAAAACTGATGCCAAGTTCCCCGGGCACACTCATCCCAGGCCAGGCCAGGGACAGGCAGGGGCGGGCTCGACAGGGTGCATGACCTGCATGTGTCTGGCCCAGAAACCGTGCGTTTAACCCTGTCGCGCCCGTGCCCTGGCGTGCGCATACCATTCTTCGCCCCAGCCCCTAGGCCTCCCTCCGGCCCCATGCCGCTTGACCACAACACACACCCCATCCCACTGCCCACCTTTGGCGATACCGCGTAGGTGAACCCTGTGTCGTCCAGCTGGAACCAACGCGACAGCCACGACTTGAAGGCCCGTGAGCGCTTCCATAGGAACCCATGGCGCACCGGGCTCAGGACCTGACCCAGACGACACAGCAGCACACAAGCAGACAACGGTTGCTCGGCTGCAGTGCTCAGGGTCGCTAAAGCAAGCGTCAGGATTCCGCATTAGTACACTGGTAGAAACAGGGCCCCCAGAACTCCTGCACAGCCTCTGAAGAGCATTCGGCCCAAAGCTGACCAGTACTTAAGAGATGGCATATGACAGACTGACCTCTGGCAGTGCCTGCAGCGACCTGACGCTACCAGGGCTTGGGCTCGCCGTCAAGCCACTGTCAGCAGCCAGCGACATGTTTAGACACCTCGCTATTACAATAGGTGAGGGCTCAAAGCTGCTGAGGCGACCAAGCGGGCCTCATCGACGGGATTCCCGGGCACCGCCGTTTCAATTGAGGTCCTCGCAGCATCCCCATTCTGAGTCAAACTGGTAGGCTATAAACAGGGCCCCGCGTAAGACTGCGTTGCGGGCCCTGTCAACTCTACACTTGCTCGTATATTGCTGCTGATGAAAGCAACCAATTCATCACAAGAAGCGTGCAGCAGTATGGAAGTCAGCTCCACGCCCTTGACCAATTCCCTCTGATTCGGTTGAGGCGCATGGCGACTGTGCCCGGTCAAGTTTTGTCATCGGTTCCTATGAACAAAAGCGCTTTGTTGTGTTGACTAGTCAAAGCGCGAAACACAAGAGCGGTTTCATTCGCGTGTCAGCGCGTGTGCTAGGGTCATAGAAACAGACGGCGCCATCGTTCGCCTGGAGAGGCGTGACCCCTGCGCTTCTACCCAGCATACTGGCATACACTCGGACGCCAGACGACGGCTCATGATAAACTGAGCGATGAACAATTTTTAGCCTTATACACGTCGTACGCGTACTTCACCCAGCTGTACTTCGCCTCCTCTGCCCAAACGTGCCCGAACGCGAGCTACCGGTATCCTTCTCCATAGTGCGCGCACGCCCGCACCCACAGACTGCTGAAGGACCTAGTGCGCCGTTGCTGCACCTTTACAGCTAAGCTCATCACCGCGCCTTGCTAGCCTCCGCTAGATACCCACCCAACACACGGTCAACGCGGGCATCTATCTGCCCCCGTAGCTCGCACAGTGCCTCACGCTTGGCAAATATGGCCTGCTCCGGCAGCGCTGCAATGCGCGCCATGGCCGCCGCCTCATCCTCATCCGGCTGCCGCAGAAACACGTGCTCCTCACTGCAGCAGTAGCAAACACACGGGGCGCAGTGTGTTGGGCGCGATCAGCGGGCCTACGAGAGCGTAATGGATCAGATGAGCAGGAGAGCTGGCGAAGTAAGGCATTAGCTTGGCTGTGAATGTGGGCTGCTAGGCTGCCGGAGCCAGGGCCCTGGTCAGAGCTCAGGTCGGCTGCGTCTACATGCCCCAACGGAGCCGCGCACGCAGACTTGCCTGAGGAAGGTGTAGGTGTCCAGCAGGCGCTGCTCGGCGATGACGGGCACGCAGGTGATGAGGGAGGCCAGGATGGTGGAGGAGATGCGGCTCTCGTAGTACACGGGCATGCCGAAGGCCGGCACCAAAGCGTAGGAGCGGTGGATGAGCATCCAGAAGTCCTGAGGGCAACCAGGGGCAAGAGACGGGTTAGCATTGAATCATGACGTTTCTGCAGTCGCCCGTGTACACAAGGCGCGCCTTGTCAGCGTACAAGTCACCTCCTGGCCCTGCCCTGCCCTTGCCTCCCCCCTCTCAATGGAATGCGCCGTGCGTGTGTTCCTTGCGACCGCCATCGCGACTGGCTTCAAAGCAGGGGTGCCCCCCCCCTCCCGATCCCCTGGCTCCCTCCCGCTTCCAGTGCTTGATAACGGGGCCGCTTTGGCGCTGGGGCGACGCATTTCCATGTATTATCGGCGCCTGGGCTGGGCTGGGCGTAACTTGTAGCGTTAACTCAGCTATAATTAGCTTCTTGCTTTCCTTGCCCTGTCACATCGTCCGCTTCCAGCGCCTGGTGCCACAGTTTCCCTCGTCTCCCCTTCCCCTATTGGGCAATCCGTGTCCTGCCCGCTGCCGTACCGCAACAAATACCTTAGACCTCTCCAGGTAGTGCTGCGTAACGTTACTTGTTTCGTTACTCACGGGCACATACAGCGTCGCACCGCATCGCACTTACTGTCCTACATGCTTCCTTCCCTTGCTCTCTCTTGCTAACACACACCTGGTACTTGAGCCAGGGGTGGAAGGTGACGCTGCTCTCCAGCTCACGTGGCAGCATCAGGTGCCGCCGCTCGCCCTTGCCCACCACCACCACGGGCGGCACAGCCATGCCTTGCATACGCAGCTCCAGCATACGCGCCCACAAAGCCCCATAGTCGCGGGTGAAGCCGTTGCCGTGCTTGGACTTGTAGCGCCTCAACGCACCCTGGGTAGTGAGTGGCACAAGACCAAGGCAGGAGGCAGGTGACCAGCTGAACCAGCGCGCCGGTCAGCTTCAACATGCAAGGCTGCTCGTGTTCGAGGGGTGCTGCTGGATCCTGGCGCAAGTGTGGCATGCATGAGGCAGGCCCGCAGGGAGTGGCCACGCTCTTGCCGCCAAGGCGCCCAAATTCCCTGGGCATCGCACTGTCACCTGTATGGAGAAGCCCTGCAGGCAGTCCTTGCTGAGGCAGGGCTGCGCTGGCACGAAGGGCGCCACCGGCATAGACCAGTCCACGGGCCGCTTTAGCATGTGGCTGCGAGGTGGGAAGCAGCCAACCACGCTTTGTGCAATTGGGCGTCCGCCCACGAAAATAAAGCTGCTGAGAGGATCACGCTGCAATTATTTCCCTGCGCAACTCGCGCCAGCTTCATCTGCATCCCCCTTGCAACAGTGCTTGCCCACGCCCGCCCGCCTCCGGACCTGCTGAGGTTGGCCACGTGCGGGGCCAGGGCCATGATGCGCGTGGCTTGCGGGTGCAGCGCCAGGAACTTGGAGTTCTTTGTGTGCGTGTCCGCCCGGTGCACAATCACCACCAACAGCTGCGGCTGCACGCCCGCGACCGCGGCAGCGCACACCTTGGGGGCCAGCTCCGCCGAGACGCAGACGACGACATCTGCGGGTGTCCGCCAGGCCCCGTCCACACCCGCTGCAGACCCAGCGCCGCGATCCCCTGGCGCGTCAGCTGCCGCAGCGCCACCTGGGCCGCTGCCTAGCGCGTGCCATTCTGCGTCGTTACCCACGTCCTGGCCCAACCAGTCCATTAGCCCGTTCAGGGTAGGGCCGCGCGGATTCCCCGTGAACAGCACCCGCGGCCGGGCCAGGCGGATGCTACTGGCCGCTGCCGCCTGCTGGCCGCGGCGCATGCGGTAGAGCGTGAAGAGCACGCCCGCCAGGACCTGTTGGGGGGGGGGGCATTTATAGGCGCCGGGGAAAAACGTAGTGTTGTGCATCAGGCTGAAGGGCAAACAGCGTCCTGAGGCGTGCGTGCACGGCTCTTCAGGGAGCAAGCTGTACAGCCGCCTGCGGACGGGTCTGATGCAGCCATGGAATCACGCAGCACGCCAAACTCGCGTGGCGAAAGAGCCCTTGACCGGCGACTATTTATCTTCGTCTGCGGGCGCTCGCACCTCGAAGTGGCCCGCAATGTCGTTCACCACTACGACGCGCGTATCCGCGCGGCTACTGCCTGCCGTTAGGGTGCGGCCTCCTGCTTGCAATCGAGCATACTGCGTCAGAGCTTCCTCTGCGCTTTCTGCAAAGACTGTATGCGGAACGGCCGCGAAGCCCGCCGCGTCGTTGCCTGCGTGTATGATAGCAGGGCCAGTGGGGCTGGCGCGCCCTAGGCAACGCAACCACACTGCCAACAGCCCGAGCAGTATTCGCCGCCGACAGAGTGATTGACGCGTCACATAGCGCATGATTACGCAGCAGGCCCGCGCAGAAACTTTGCAGTATACTTCTCTAGAGAAATGTCGCCGATCATTTTAAGCACATTATCCAGCTGGTCGTAAGACCATATCCGCTCGATTTTACAGTAGGAAACTGCTCTTGAGTTGTTTTACATCCAACTATCGCAGCGCCTTCACTGTCACCTTCCCTGTCAAATATGTGTTGTTTGCAAGGAACTCAGATGTAACAAGAACGACAATGGAAACAAATGTAGGCGCACGGAGGCCAAGAGACAGCTGTGCCATTAGACAGCTGTGTTTGATTCATTCCCCTCATTTCCCAACTCCCCCCCCCCGCCCCCGCGATCTGAACCTGGGACAACAGCGTGCCGTATCACGACCTGGGACGCCGACCTTGGGCTTTGCACATCATTATTAAGGCCTATGCAAGTTTCTGGGTTCTGCATTGTTCTCGTTGTACGACGCGGGAACAGACAGCTGTGTCCGGACACCCAAGAGGTCGATAAACAGGTCCCGAACGCTCCGCACCCAGAATACCGCAGTTGGCTAGTTACTCGGTTACATGTCCGCGGCCTTTTCATCTTCCCCTGGTCTAGCGCGCGCCTCCGCGGGGCCCTCGGGCTCCCTCTTCGTCCAGACGCCGCACCCCACCCGCACGAAGCGGCCTCCATCCGCAACACTCGTCAACAACGGAACCGCCTTCGCATGGTTCGTCTTTGTCACTGTCAGCAGCGGGTTGTGGGGGGCTACCGGTGTTTGGGGGGTTCTTTGGGCTTGCTGCTTTTGGGGGTGAGCGGCCTGCAGCCCCGCTCGCCTCCTTGGGTGCTGGCTGTGGGGTCCTTATGTACGTCGTGGGTTGCGTGTGACTGGGTGTTTGGTTGCGCTGCCGGTGGCTCGCCCCCACCGCCGGCTGTGTTGCCTGCACCTAGTGGCGTGTGGCTGTTGACAACTGTGCTGCGTCTGGCTGCGGTTGGCTCTGCTGTGGCATCGCGATTGCTAGGCACCTGGTTTGGCTATGTGCCTGTGGAAACCGACCCCGGCTATGTCCGGGCGATGAGGTTCGGCCTCAGACTGTGGAGGGGCTCAGCCCCTTTTCCCGTGACCGGGGAACACTTGTCAGCTAAGGTAACTACATCGGCAATCACTCGGCTGTGGTTGGCGAGGCGCGGAAGCGTGGAGCGTTTGAAGCGCCTCAAGAGCAGACTTTACTGGCTGCCAGCGCCTAGTTGGAGCGCATGCGCTGCCGGGGCGTGCAGGTGGCGTGCAACATGCTGTGGCTGCTGCAGCACCAGTACTACGGCGCACCCCGGCCGCAGTACTTGTGCCATCAGCCGGTGGCGGGCGGCTGCTGTGGTGCCCCAAGCCCCGACAGCAGCCGACGAGATGCTCACTTGGAACCATGGATGCGCAGGCAGGTAGCGGGTCAAAACCGTGATCGCAATTGCGTGGTGATGCGCACAGTGGTGCGAGTAAGCAGGACTATGGAAGTCGCCTCCCTTCTGCGTACTGGGAGCGCAGTAGTGTACTACTGTTCAGTGTGTGCTATTTGCATGATACTGTTTGCATATCGGACAGGGTACAAACGACTCGGGAATTCGAGTGTAGGGGAGGAAGTTATCAAAGCACGGCAGCAGGCGGTGGCGGCAGATTACGGCGGCGGCGGAGTACAGCGGCGGCGGAGTACAGCGGCGGCAGAGTACCCGCGGCTGGGTTAATTATCAAGAATTGCTCAGTGCCTAAGTGGCTTCACCGGCCTGACATGAGAAAGCATCTTCCCACGCCAGGTACCCAGCATGGCGGCCAAGCGCCATGCCAGTAGTTGGGTGGAACGTCCAGGCTGCTTCGTGACGGCTGAGGGGAACGTGAGGCCTGCGGCTGGGGGAGCTGGGGCGGAGGTGAGGGGCGTCCCAAGGCTGCAGTTCGTCGGCCGCGGCGAGCCGCAGTTGCCCGCGTGCTTGAATGGTTCGGATTGTATAGAGCCGCTTGTTTCATATAGTTCAATTTTTGACGGTGAGGTCGGGATGGGTTCGCAGGCCGGAAATATCAGCCCGCTCTCGACAGCCCCCTCTTCACTCCGCAGCTATGCAACAAATGTATGCACATGTGCAAATAGCTATTTAATTTCTTACTGCTGTATTGATACTTATACGCCAGGCAAGTTATTCTGAGTACTCCTTGCTGCTCTGCGCGCTGAAGGGCAAAGATATGTGGCTTGATCCTTCTAAGGTGAGCGCGCTGCAATAGGGGTGCGCGCGCCTCTGCTGGAGGCAGCGGTGCGCAAAGAAATGAACAACTCGCGTGCGGTCCAAAGTACCTACGCCCGCAGGCGTTACCCCTGCGCCACATGCTCATGGTCGTTGTATGAGGCCTTGACACCCCCTGATGCTTTGTTTTTTGCGAAGTGGGGACTGGCCAGTCCCGCGATTGCATTGCGAACTGGCCGTTTGCCCGACGCGCGACTGCTGACGGCCAGAACGTGCTACCGTTGCCTTTCTATAACAGGTACAACCCGCCGCTAAAGCGCTCCGTGCTGGGTGCGGGCTCAGCGTTTTAGGCTAATTCTAGTAGCCTGAATGGAGTTGGGCTTGCTCCAAGACGACGTCGGTTCGCCTGCGGAAGCCGATGATATCCTTAGGTCCCTGCTGGCGGATGACATTTCAGATGCTCCCGGCCTCATATTCGATAACTCGCTCGCTGAGGCCGGTGACCACGGTCACGCGACCGGTGCGCCCGTGTCGGCCGTGCCCGGTGCAGCTTCAGTGACGGGGGCCTTCGACGGTTTATTGCCCAACCTATGGCAGCTTGGTACCGCCGTGGGGCCGCCAGCTCCACAGGCGCAACCGCTCCCAGAGCCGCTGCAGCAGCAGGCACTGCTCCACCCGACGCAGACTCAGGCGGACGAGGTGCAGCGCCGCCACGCAGACGTGATGGCGTGGCTGGCGGCATCAGAAGGCATGGGAGGCATTGCGGTGTCACCAGAGGTGCTTTCATTTCCCCAAGCGCAGCCTGGCATCGGGCTTCTGATGGGTGGCATGCAGGGCGCCTCCGCAGCTCAGTATGGCGGCGGCATGGCTGGCTCAGGGCTGGGCGCGGGTTTGCCGGAGCGCCGCATCAGCAACACCTCAGCCGGCGCCATGGCAGCTGCTGGCGCTGTCCACCCGCACCCACAACAGCTATTGGTGCCGGCAGCCCTGTCGCCGACCGCTGCGGCTGTGACGCATGGCGGCATCGCGCGGGTGTCGGCAGGCTCGGCCAGCCTGGCGCCGGCGTCAGTGGAGCCGATGCTCACGTCGCACCTGACGGCAGCAGCTCGACCCAGCCTGTCGTTCAGCGGGCATGCGCCCCAGCAGCTGATGCAGGGCATGCTTCTGCCGCCGCACCAGATGGCGGCGGCGGCGCAGCAGCAGCAGCAGCAGCAGCAGCAGCATGTGCTTTTGGTTCAACAGCAGGCGGCGCTGCAGGGCCAGCCTTCTACCATGAGCGCCGGCATGGCCGCCGGTTTGATGCCGCCGGTCATGCCGCAGGCGGTGGCTGCGGCGGTTGTCGGGAACAGCACCTCTGGTGGAACTGGCGTGCCCCAGCAGCACATGCAGGCGGGAAGCGCAATGGGGGCTGCACCGGGCGCGCAAGATGACCGGTTGTTTGCAGAGATTGAAGCGATGCCATTCCCCAGGTATGCGCAGTATTGCGCGGCCACGCGCGGGCACTTCGCTTGTGGAGATACTACGTGTGTAAACCTGTTCGCATGAAGCATAGCGAGCATTGAGACAGTATCCTGTATTTTTTGCAAACCCTTGAAACCATTTCCAATCCTTGTGCAGGTACCCGCACCGCCACCACCTGCAACATGCCGCCATGACCTTTGTCGCCGCTTACGGCAAGACCTCACGCGGCTCTGGCACCGCTGCAACCCTGATGTCAGGACCAGTGCCACAGGCTCCCGTGCCTGTCGCCGCCGAACTTGAGGCTGCGTGGCGTGGACCGAACGCCGAGGCTCCGAGCTGTGTCGCAGCCTCAACTCGCGGCGCCGCACGCCGTATCACCGGCTCCGTGTGGCCCGCAGGCGGCAACGCTTCAGGGAGCACAGCGGGTGATGTGGTGCCAGCGGCGTTGGCAGCAGCAGCACCGGAAGCCGGAGAGCGCCAGGGGCCGTCCCGTTTGCCGGGGGTTGGGCAAGGCGGTACCGTGCCACTTGTCGGCGGCGCGCCCCTCGCGCCCGGCGCAGCAGCGCCGCTGGCGCCTTCAGCTGCACCCAACGCGCAGCTGCTTGCGATGCTGGGCCGCCCTGAGTCCCAGCACCAGCCGCAGCCGCCAGCACAGCAGCCGCCACAGCAGCCACAGCCCACCGCACGGGCGCCGCATGCTGCGGCCACGCACGGCCATGCTCTGGTGCAGAGTGACCAGTACCAGATGCTGCAGAGCCTGGGCAGCCTGGTGCAGTCGGGCAATTGGCTGGGCGGCGCCGGGCCGCAGGGCTGGGCCGTAGCCACGGAGCCGCTGCTGCCGTGGGCGCAGCGCGATGACAGCTTTGCGGCTGCGGCCGGGGGCCTGCTCGGCAACCTTGGTGCCGGCGGCGGCGCTGCCGCGGTGGCGGGCCTGTCAGCTCCAGTGCTTGCCCTGTCCGCGCCGGTGACGCTGCGCGACCTGCACTCCGTGTGCGACAACATGACGCGCGGCCCGGGCGAGGGCGGCGTCAGCCGCTTTGCTGCGGGCGGCGGCGAGGGCGACGGAGGCGCTGGCGGCGAAGGCCTTATGTCGATGACGGCTGCCTCGTTTGACATGATGGGGGATGCCGCGGAGACCTGCACGAACGCGGACACGATCATGCGCACAGTCAGCTTCTCCAGGCACGGCGGCAGCAAGGGCAGCTCCAGCATGACGACGGGCAGCAGCATGGGGTCCGGAGACCGCACAGGTGAACGGGTTTCGGCCGCCGCATATGCGCGCCCGCCCGGGCCCGCGGCCGCTCATGGCGAGGCCGCCCTTCGCAGCAACGAGCAGTCCGCACACCAAGGTCCGGCTGCAGCGGCAGCAGCCGCAGCAGCGGCAGCAGCCGCAGCAGCAGCGGCAGCAGCGGTATCAGCGGCAGCAGCAGCTGCTGCTGCCAAAGTGACAGCCGGGGCCAACGCCACTGGCGCCAAGAGGTTGGCCGGCCAGTCGTCGGGAGTGACGGGTGCATCCCAAGACGGCGCGCGCTCGCTCGAGCCGCGCCAGCAGTCCATGCCCCCTGGCTCGGAGCGGCTGCCTTCGCGCACGCCCTCCGATACGGCCCGGATCCTGCAGCTAGGGCCCGAGGCCACCAAAGAGCACAGCGAGGGCAACAAGGGAGAAAGTGAGGCCGACAAGGCTGCAGGAAGAGCCGAAGGCCAGTCTGCGGCGCCCGAGCCGCGCGTGCGCGGCGCTGCGGGCCGGCGCCGTGGGACCGGGGCAAGCAGGCGCGACAGGCGAGCGCCGACACACGGAGCAGCCGGTGCCGAAGAGGAGTATGGCGACGACGAGGCGGAGGGGCAGCGGGCTAGCGGGACGCAGCAGAAGCCACAGGCGCAGCAGAAGAGTGAGACGGGAGATGGTGTGCAGAGTCGGGACCCTGAGCTGGGGGCGCAGCCGGAGCCAGAGCTGGAGCGGGAGCTGCTGCCAGTGCGGTGGTCGCTCCGGTCACGGACGCGTCCCCCGGCCAGCGTCATGCAGAAGAGCGCCGGCTCGCCGGACGCTGCTAAGCCTGCCAAGGCCAAGCCGAAGCGCGCGCAAGCGGCCAAGGCGCAGGCGAAGGCGCGTAAGGGCAAGCGGCAAAGCACGAAGGAGGATAGCGATGCCGGGGACAGCTCCAGCAGCACCAGCAGCAGAGACAACAGCAATGAGCCGCAGAGCGCGAAGGGCAGCGAGAGCGGCAGCGGTGGCGGCCGCAATCACCGCGGCGGCCGTAGTGGTGCCGGTGCCGCTGCGAAAGAAAGCAGCGGCGCTGGCACCGAAAGCGATGCGGCAGACGGCGCGACCGCAGGCGCAGCCGGCGGCGGCGGCAGCGCTTTCCGCCGTGCGCGCGCGGTGACCTTTGAAGACATGCAAGCGGTGTTTCACCTGCGTGTGGTGGAGGCGGCGCGCGCTCTGGGCTTCAGCGCCACTGAGTTGAAGCGGCGCTGCCGCGCGCTCGGCTTCAGCCGCTGGCCGCAGCGCAAGCTGCTGAGCCTGCAGCGCATGGCGGACTCGGCGGCGGCGGACAAACGGCTCGCGCCGGATCAGAAGCAGGTGCGGTTGACTGAGGAAAAGGGCTTAGTAGTTAGTACCGATGTTCTGGTTGTGCGGTTTGGGGTTGTTGCGCCTCGGCAGTGTTTCGGTCTTCTGCTCACCCTGCCTAATTTTCTGTGCCCCCCATGTGCTGTATATGTTCATGTTGCTGCCTGCAGGCCATGCTGGCGGCGCTGGAGCGCAACCGCGTGGCCATCATGGCGCGGCCCGACACGCCGCTGGAGGATGGCATCAAGGTGGCCCGCCAGGTGCAGTACAAAGCGCTGCACAACAACCGAACCAAGGGCGGCGCAGCGGCCGGTGCCGCCGACGCGTCTGGAGCAGGCGACGAGGACGACGCTGATGAGTAGCAGGGCTAGGCTGGGGCATCCGCGTGGCGGTCTCGGCTCGCTTCATTGCAAGGGCTAAAGAGTCCCCAGCGGAGGCGAAGGATGCTAAGGCAGAGAATGTGAAAGCGGACGATGCAGTGCGTGGCGTGGCGCATGTTATCAAGCTGTTGAGTTTAGAAGCTCAGACGCATGCGCAGTCATTTCATTTCTGTCCACTCCATGGACGGCGTTTGATTTTCCTGGGCGCAGAGATGCCCGCAAGCAATGGCACACACACCATGTTACGGAATCTGTAAGGATTGTTATTAGTTGGCCAGCCTGCGGGGCCTTACACGCGTATGCAGCGTTGCATTCCGTGGCTTTCGCCGTGCTGATCTCCGTGTTTTTGGAGCAGCTGGTCTGTGCGCTAAGCAAGGAAGGAGTTTCCTCCTTGTAGGCCACGGGCCTATCGTGCCCGTGGCACCATTGCGGAATTTGCATGGCTGTGCTGAGCACTTAGGCGAGTTTGCGCGCACATGAACTGGGGGGCCTGCGGCTTTTGCGGCGATATAAACCGCTGGGCATGCAGCATGGCCCCAGATACAGTCGGATGTGCGTGCGTACGTGTTTTATACGTGTTCGTAAGTTCATTTTGGCGAGTGGAGATTGCTAATACCATGGCCTGGCTGATGGCACCCGCGTGTCATTGTATGGAAGTGTGTCTGCGCCGGTATGCCAGCCAAGCCGGTGCAGAATCGCGTTGTTTCGTTTGCTGTACGGCTGTATCAGTTTCAGGCGCTAAATACGGAGTTTCCATGCAAGAGTCCAGATAATAAGGCTTGGAGTTGTTCAAAACTAGGGGGAGAGAGAAAGCGCTGCGGTCCAGGTGGCCTGGGGCCTGGGAGAAGCCGCAAGCTGAACGTTGAACGTAAAACGGCGCGTTTGGGGTGTGAGGCATAAGTGGGGCACAGAGGGAACCGCCCTGTGGTCAGCGTGTAACGAGAGCTAAGAGGGCAACGACACGCGTGTGGCTGAGTTTGCCTGCAACGGTGTGGCAGGCGGAGGGATTAATGGGGTTGGCTGTGAACGACCTCGTGAGCCACTGAACAGGGGCGAGCTGTCCATTGAAACAGCGCGCTGGTGAATGAGATACGAGTACTCTACGGGCCCTGTAACCAGGGACCTGCGAGCCGGTCTTTGGGAAGCGCCTGGTCAAGACTTACATTTCGTTTGAATAGATTTTGGCTATTTGATTGCCTCTACCGCCACCGACCCCAAGTGGTCGCCAACGCGGGTGGGGCGCGGAGCCTGGACGTTTGGGGGGACCCTAGTGCCCCGGTTAACCCGAGACCAGGAGACGATGAAAAGGCCGCGGTGCCTGTACGGCTGTCGCGATTGACGTTGCGGGTCCATGTGAGGACCACAAGATGAGGCAACATGAATAAGTGATGTTTAGGGCGATAGAAGAGGAATGAGTAACTAGGGGACAATGGTGAGCGAGCGAGTTCCCCATGATGGCGGGGGGAGAGCGCAACTGAATGCCGTGGAGATCGCCGCTGTGGCGGGGGCAGTGGCGGGGGCAGACAGGTCAAGGAGGGCTCGGGAGTGCTGTGAGGAAAGTTCAAATAAATTGTGCAGTGGCATAGACGCCCGGGGCGTGCCGGCGGCAGGTGGTGAGACCACCGTGCACGGCAGGCCCCCGCTCATGCCTCGGGCACCACGATAGATGCAGTCGGCAGTGAAGTGTGTGCTGCAATACACGTGGGGCGCCAGACCCCAGGGGAGGCCCCTCCCCTGCGAGCAGGGACTAATAACAACATGGACGTGGCCGCTGGCATGAATGAGGAGTCGTGGCAGCTGGCCATGCAAGAAAAGTGTGTCATCGGCTCACCTCCTGTAACACAACAAAAAGAAAGCACTGGCAGTGGGGGCGTACTCATGGGAGGTGCACTCATTATAGGTATGTGGCACGGCCCCCTGTCGCTGGATGGCGGCCGCTGGTGGGGCGCAGCGCCTGGGCGAGGGGGGGCTCGAGGGCCCCGCTATTTCCGAGGCCAGGTGAAGATGCAAAGGCCGCGGTGACTGTACTCAGACAGGGTATCCAGACACTCAGACCAAGACTCAGACACAGTGGACAAGCTCTGCCTCACCATCACACTGCTGTCATGCCAGCGGGTGAGCGGGACGAGTGGACGACGGCGGCGGCGGCAGGTCACCTGGTGAGCGCGCGCCTGTACACGCAGCTCAAGTACGAGTCAAAAGGGTGTGCCCCACGGTGTAGCCGGATATGGGTCCGTGAGGTACCCGGACATGCGCCGATGCGCGCGTGTTTCATGGGCTATCCCAGGATGCGGGTTCGTAATGTGGGGCCGCGCCAGTGCACTTAACGAATGGCAAGCAAGGGCGGCGACAGGCATTCGCTCCAGTGCAGCGGCCCCGAGGGCAGCCTGCGGCTGCCGCTGGCCTGTTTGCACCGAGTGCCGGTGGCTGGCAGCAAGCACCGGATACGTGAATGCCACATAGCAAAGAGGGACAGGCCAAATGCACGTGTAAAACACACGCTACAGGCAAGCGGTCCTCATCGCAGCCACGCCCGTGGCGCCCTCTCCCTTTATTGCAGCATGCTATGCGCTCCCGGCCGTAGTCCCGGATTGCATTCACACGCTAGCCACACGCTATAGGACACAGCACACATGGTCAGAGAGCACAAGGACACAAGGTAATAACTTGCATAGCCGTCCCCTTCCTCTCGGGCAAAAACTGGTGTCCTGGGCCAGGTTGCCCAAGTGTCAGTTAATGCTGAGCCGCTGCATCACGCAAGACGGACACCGCTGTAAGCAGGCCCCACTCGCCCCCCATACCTCACGCCCCTGATCAACAATAACCACTTCCCAGGGTGCCTATACAGGGGCCGCCTATAACATCATATTCAAGTGCAACCGGTCAATCATTGCAACTCTTCTTTCTCGCGGTAGTAAGGCGCAATTCGTGCGGCGCCCGGTCAATGTGCATTGCTCTGAATAAACAGCAGTCCCGTACTTCTCACTCTCCAAGAAGTCGCTGCACACTGGCGTCGTCTCGGCACCAGCGCCGCTGACCCCATGTCCCATATGCCTTACAGGGCATCACGGAAGTGCCTAACTGTAAATGCAGGGCAATCGTCAATGCACTCCGGTCGTATCAGCAAGCCATCCCATGGAAACGGCATTGAACGCTACAGTCACTCGTGAGCTCTCGTCCTCGCCGGTCTCGGATCCTCAGTGTGGCTTTATTTATGATACACAGATACAGTGCGGCATGCATCGTCTCAGTTCAGCAAGTGTGAGCGACAGCAGCCACCAACGACTTGTCAACAATGAAATGCCCTACCACAGGACATTGTTCTCTAGGACGCTATAACGGTGGACAGGCGCCGTGCGCGCGCGACCACCGGCGACGCGGACGCGGCCGACATGGCCGGGCTCTTGCTGTCCTTGGCAATGCGTGCGAGGCGTGCGTTATCCATCTCCGACTTGCGGTTGGGATCAACACTGCCCAGCTTGGCGTGCGAGGCCTGCGGGTGCGTGCGCCAGTAAAGGTTGGTCTGGAGAGCCATGCACTATGTTGGCGCATCCGAAAGCAGGTTCCAAATGCCCGCAAGAGGGTTGCATCGTGTGCACAGCCTTTGCAACCAGGCCCGCAGCTCCCACGCTCAATGCTCCCACGCCCGTGCCCACGCCCGCTGCTGCCACGCCAGAGTCCATGCCCCCTGCCCCCTACAACCCCACCTACCGCGGCCTCGGGGTTGTAGGTCATCTGCCAGCGCGGCTGCTGTGAACCGCCCGCCAGCTCCTCAAGCACGCTGCTGCGCCGCACACGGCCCGTCACCAGCGCCTGCCGCTCCTTGCTGATGTGGTCGTCCAGGTTGGCCTGTGTGGCGCGTTTGGGGTCAGGGCGTCCGTGTGTGTTTGACTTGTTGACGCGTTGCCTTATGTCAGCTGCTAGGTGCGAGCTAGGCACGCCGCGCCCATGTCATGTGTGACAGGGTGCGTGCGCGGCGCTCGTGGCGGGGAGCCGGTGGCAGGGTAGTGTAGGCAATTCTGTGCCCTGCTCGGCCCCACACCTCGCCCTGCCCCAGCTGCCTTCTGCCGCCAACCCTCCCCCCCCGCTCCGAACCCCGTTTGCATTTGCATGAATAGCTACCCCCTGCCCAGCTACCCCCCGCCCGCCACGGACCCTGCCCGCCCCCACCTTGAACTTGCGCAGCTCCTGCAACTGCAGCTCGGTGCGGTCCGGCAACACGTTGCCCAGCTGCGGCAGGTGTACGGCGTCGCCGCCGTAGCCGTACCCGTCGTCCTGCATGGAGCCGCCGACGCCGCCGCGCTGCGCCGCCATGAGCGCCTCCTCGCCGCTGGCAAGCACCGAGTCAAAGTCCTGTGTAACAAAACAACCCATTGCGTCAAGATTGGTTGGTTTGCCGCGCATGTACGGTAGCCCAATCAACGCCACTGGAATGCCCGAGCCCACGCGAGCTGTGATATCCGCAGACCATTGCCTGCGGCACTTGCGAACGCTAGCTTTGACCGCGGCCACTTGTCACACACCCACGCACCCACTCACCCCGGTGTCTTGCTGGTACCAGCGCCCGCCACCAGAGTGTCCGGGCGAGCCGTGTGCGTCCAACACCAACAGGTTCGGGTCTGACACCGCCGCAAAGACGCCGCGCATACGGCTGCCCGTGCCCGGCCGCGAATCTGTGCCGCCGCCGCCGCCGGGGCTGATGATGGATGCCGCCAGCGCGCCAACGGACCCTGTGCCGCGGTGAAAGTCGACCATTGTCAATACCACAATAGGCATATGAGCACGGCACACAGTCTCCCTAAACTGCCCCTTGCTCCTCATCGCCCTTGTAGAAGCAACGCTTGTGACGCTTCCCCCCTTGCCATGGCATGGTACGGTATCGGCGGCTCGGCTCACCTGTGACAATCTGCCCCTTGGAGCCTGCCCGGCTCGGCGCCGAAGCCAACAGGTTGGGCAGGCGTGGGATTGCGCTCGCGCCCGGGCTGGCGCCATGCAGCGGCGTAGCCGACCCGCTGTGCGTGCCGGCGTTTGCCATCCCGCTCGCAAACGCGCCAGCCGACCCATATGGCGTCATCGGGCTCATGGGCCCCGGCGAAGACGCGTAGCCGTCGCCCGTGAAACGCTGGGAGTCGTTATTGCTGACGCCGCCGACGCCCTTGCGGTCACGTAACAAGCCCAGCTGCCCCGTCGACCCCGCGGGCCCGCTGGGCACGTTCACGGCGAGGTGGTTGGCAGTGTTGCCGCGGTGCGTCAGGGCGCCGCCGCCGGCTGCTAGGGGTGCGTTGCGGCTCATGCTGATGCCGCCCAGTCCGCCGAGCCTCGTGGGTATTGCGTCCGTCAGTACGCTGGACTCCGTGGGGTTGAGGCTCGACGCGAAGTCGGCCACTTCCATGGTGCCGCTTAATGCCTCGGCTGCCGCCAAGGCTCCGGCTGATACCGCGTCGTGGCTGCTCGCCCGCCACTGCACTGCGTTCGCGCCAGAGGAGGAAGCGGCCGCCGCCGCCGCCGCGGCCTGCTGCTGTTGCTGCTGCTGCTTGCTGCCCTGAAACGTGTATGCCTCGTCTTCGTCCTCGTCGTCGTTTTCATTGTCACTGTTGTCCTCGCCGGCCTTCCCTTTCTCACCGCCATTGACATTCTGCGCGTTGGGAGCAAAGCGCGCACATCCGGGGTCAGGGATGCGCGCAGTTCTCTCCGTGACGCCGCCGTGTTATAGCTCCCACAAGCGTCCCCAAACTACTACGTCTTGCCAACAGAGCCCAAAGCGCCCTAGCGCGCAGTACTTAAAGCAGCTCGGCCCGCCCACCTGCACATGGTCATACGAGCAGCTCGGCCCCGGCATCATCTCCAGGCTGCGCCGTGAGACCACACTCGGCCCCATCGTGGCGCCGTCGTACCCCGCCAGCCGCCGGACCTCGCGCTCCACCTGCGGCATGAAGACACCACACAAACACGTGCATGGACATGCACATAAGTACACAGGTGTCAAGTTTTGGTCCTACGCCAGAACAGTAGTTTGCCGGCTGGCCGCTCTGAGGGTCACAGCGCGGATGCAGCTAGGTGCTGTGGTGGTCGCAGAGTGGGGCTCGGGCCATTACAACGGCCAACCTTCCCTCCCAGCCCGAGACACGGAGGAGCTCGACAGCCCTTTGAAGCTCACCGAGCCGCCTGAACCAGGCAGATTGAGGGTGTACGTGGTTACACTCCCACGCCGCTGTCGCCCGCGGCCGGGCTGTGCTGGCGATACGGACGGGTCCTCAGAGCCTGGGGACGGCTTCGCGGCGCCGGGCTCCCCCAGCAGGTCGGCCGGAGGCTTTGTCGCCGCGCCCGGGTCATCCCCTGTGGGGGGTTTGACATCCAGATGGTGTGAGAGCGGTTCGGAGAGCTGAGGGCTAGCAGCGCAGGAACAGGCACCGCGCCTGAAAAAGTGTCACCGTCGAGTCGCGTCGACGTCCAGGGCTTCCCATTCATTCGCCTGTAATCAACAGCGAGCACAAACCAAGCCCCCAGCTCACCAGACTCAGCACCAAACAGGCGCGCAAGGCCATGGCGCGCATTGTAGAGGCTTTCTGCAGCGCGCCCCAATATAGAAGTCGGATTTTTGGCTCCCGAGGTTGTCTCGTGCTGCTCCTGTGTGTGTCGGGCGGGTGCGTCGGCATGCGAGGGGCACATGGCGAGCGAGCCCAGCGCCTGTCCCACATCCAGGAGAGCCACATACCTTGCGATAATTATGAGTATTAAGCGCTTTGCTCAGAACCTGCGCGGACGTTCGGACGGCCCCCGGCCAGGTACACAACGACAGGTCAGGTTTTGCATAATGTTTTGGAAGTACTCATTGCTGTCAACATATACCAGCTCTCACCGGGGGCGGAGTGTGCATTTTCAAGAGCCACCGGGTTTGCCCGGCCCGACCTCAGCTGGCCTGAATGTTATACAGTTGCTGGATTATAATAAGTTAGGCTAATGCGAATGAATGGCAGCGACTAGCTAAGCGTCAGGGTTTAGGTCACGAGCAGTCTTTTGCGGACCATCCTTCCGTAACAATTCTTGAGAATATTAGATTGATGTTAAGCAGCAGCTAGTGCAAGGAGCCGCTGGGGTGTCCGGAGCCCTAGCAGAGAAGACTTGCATGCATCGGGATTGTGCTCAAATCATTTCGACATTTGGCTTTTTACTCTGCAATAATCAGTTACTGCATATTGCTACATTGCGCTTACAACCAGGGAAATGGAGGAGCCACGACCCGAGCCCCAGGGTTCAGGGGAAAATGCGCCGGCGCCACAAGCAGCAGCTGCTGGCGAGGAGGTTGTCACAGTGGAAGCAAAGGCGGCGGCTTGTACTGCATGCGGTGATGACGCGCCGGCAGCCGCTGGCGATGGTGCGGTTTTGGCGGGGACGGCGGCTGCAGCTGGCGGAGGTCGGCCCAAGGACCGTGCCAAGCGGAGCGTCGCCCTGCACACGGGCTACGTCGGAACAGGCTTCAAGGGCAAGTAGGGAATCCACAGAACGCACGGCAAATCGATTTCCACGGCGTGCAGGGAAGGGGAGGGTCAGGGGAGGGCCGCGCACGACTAAGCGTCCATCCACACACGAAGCTCACCAGTCAGTGCTGCCCGTTGTGGTATGCTCAGGCTCCTCCATCAACCGGACTCTCGGCGAGAATGTCACTATTGAGCAGGTGCGGTACAATCCGCATTCACAATCCTGATAAAAAAAAACGTGCATAACACGACCTGCCCGCTTCGTCACGACACGCTACTTGCACCCCTCTCATTCACTGGTCCGCTGACCTGACTCGCCGACTCCTGCTAACCCCCATGCCCACCTGCGAACACGCCCCCGCGCCCGCATGCCTCGCTGCTTTCCCCCAGGTTCTGGAGAAGGCGCTCTTCGCGGCGGGCTGCATCAGTGAGGCCAACTTCGGCTCGTTCTCCAAGATCAGGTGGAGCCGCGCCAGCCGCACCGACAAGGGCGTGCACTCGCTGGGCACGGTGCGTGCGGGCTCATCTACCGTATTGGAGGACGCACAGGCGGTTCCATGGGCGGGACATCGCCTGCCGCTCCATGCTTTCGCGCCGGCTTTCCCCCCGCTGGCGCCCTCCTGCATGCCTTCTGCGCGTCTCGCTTCCGCACCCTAAATCGCTGGCCCTGTGTGTCCGACGCGGCACAGGTGATGGGGCTGCGCATGCTGGTGGACGACGCCAAGTACGTGGCCGGCCCCGACGGCGACTGCGAGGGGCTGGCACTGGCCGAGGCCGTCAACACACACCTGCCGCCGCAGATCCGTGTGTTCACGGTGCAGAAGGCGAGCGGCGGGCGGGGCGGCATGGGGCACGGGGCGTGGGTGTGGTGGAGGTGGTTCAGATGGAGGGGTGGTGGCGGAGAGGCGGTGGCGGCGCGCGCGCGTGCGGCGATGCGCACCGGTTGCGGGAACGCGCACGCGCCGGTTGTGCAGTGCGGCCTGCCTACGCGGTATGTGTTGTGTGCGTTTGTAGGGGCGACAGATATTTGAACCTCCAGTGCGTGAATTGTGCTATCTCCCGCCTTTCTTGGCGCCGCGCAGACCAACAAGAAGTTCTCGGCCCGCCACATGTGCGAGGGCCGCGTGTACCAGTACTACTTACCGGTGTCCATGATTGGTGAGTGGCGCGCGCGCACACACATACGGTACACACATTTACACACACACACTGTTTCTCGTGTACCCTGAGCGCACAGAATGGGTAGTGGTTCTGGAGCATGAATGGCGTGTAGTGGGATGGGCAGGCGGGCGCCGCTGTGTGTCCAGTGCCGGCATGCTGCCGCTGTGGCGCTGCGCTCGCACGGCCTGGCCGGCTGGCCCGATCCGGGCTGTTAGCTTGGCGTCTGCGTTGCGCGCCATGACACTGTCTGTTCCTTGGTGTCGTGCAGACCTCAAGTGTGATGGCAGCGAGGAGGACGCGCAGCGCCTGGCCAAGTTTCGCGACGCGCTCAAATGCTACGAGGTGCGGGAAAGGGGGCGGCAGACGAGGAGAAGGGGCGGGCGCGGGGGCGTGCACGGAGCGTGTGTTGAGGTGTTGTCTTTTGGTTACCGGTATGCTGTTATGTGTGGAGCTTGTTGATAGGAAGCTCGTGCCGCTGTTTTGTGCAGGGCTCGCACCCCTTCCACAACTTCACGAAGCGGGTGACGTACCAGCCGGGCGGCAGCAATGTGCAGTTCCGGCCAGGTGCGTGGACGACTGGGTGGCTGGGGTGGGTGGGCGCGTGGCAGTCTGGCGGGTGCACTGGTGACATGAGTGAGCCGGCGGGGTCGTGTCGGCGAAGCGTTGATGTGCATGTGGGCACCAGTGCTTGAAGGGTGGCAGGTCCCGTGGTTAACGGTCATTGCTGACGCGACGTGTCGTGTGTGCTGCCTCCATGCTCCATAGGGCGCGGCAAGCGCGGCCGGGGCGACGGCGACGACAGTGCCCCAGCGGCCGCTGACGCCGGCACGGAGGGAGACGCCAAACAAGAGCCGCAGGCTGCGGATGCTGCTGCGGGCGACGCGGCTGCAGCTGATAAGGAGGCGGGGGCAGCGGCGGGACCTGAAGCTGCTGACACGGCCGCCGCTGACCAGCAAGCGGCAAAGGGCACGGAGCCGGAGGCAAAGCGACAGAAGCAGGACCCGGAGGCTGCACAGGCGGCGGGAGCGGATGGGGCCGGCGAGCGCGGCGGGCGGGGCCGCGGCGGACGCGGCGGGCGGGGCGCCGGCGGGCGGGGCGGGGGCGGCGGGCGCAAGCGGCGGGGCAGTGACGACGAGGACGAGGAGGAGGAGGAGGACGAGGAGGGTGGTGCCGGGGAGCTGGATGACGACGATGACATGGCGGCGGCGGCGGCGGCGGCGGCCGCACAGGAGGGCAAGGCCGGCGAGCCGAACAGCGGCAACGCTGCTGACGGTAAGGGCACGTAGCCTACCCACAGCCCCTTACCCGGCTGGCATACCGTGCAATGGGTAATTGCCAAAACGCTTTTGCCCAGCACCCACTACTTGCTGTGTAGGCTGTAGGTGTGACTCGGTCTGACTTGACTGTGGCTTGTGTGCTGCTGATGCACCGCATTGCGCACGCGCAGGCGACGGTGTGGTGGGTCGCTACGGCCCCTACGGCCGCGTGCTGCTGCTGCGCTGGCAGACCGAGGTGGACCCCCGGGACCGCATCACGCAGACCTTCTACCGCCGCATCTACTCCTTCACGGCAGCCGACCCCAAGCCGATGGTGGAGGGTGAGCGAAGGCTGTGGCGTATTTGTGGGGGAACGTGGGGGCCTGAACATGTGGTTTTGGTGGTGGTGAGGGTGATGGCGCAGGGCGCAGGGCGAGGCGCTGCGTGCCCCATCGTCCCCGCAATACGATGGGCTCTCCACCATGGACGGGTTCTGTCCACCATAACCTGCCACCACCACCACCACGAACCCCGGGCCCCCGCCGCTGCACCCACGCTTGACCCGATGCTGCGCAAGCCCCGGCTCCCTGATACACGCCACACGCCGGCACGCCCCCAGGCGGCGAGCCGTGTCTGCTGCTGGAGGTGTCGGGGCAGTCCTTCATGCTGCACCACATCCGGCACATGATCGGCGCGGCCGTGGCCGTCACCCTGGGACTCATCAGCAAGTGAGTCAGCCGCCTCGGACCTCAAGGATGATTTGGGCCTTAGAAATGACACACACACACACACACACACACACGCACGCACACACACACACACACACACACACACACACACACACACACACACACACACACACACATCGTACGTTTTCCTTGTGCTCTTTAACACATCGTACACTGTCTTTGCGCAACGTCTTCCTTGTGCTCTTTAACACACATCGTCCGCTGCTCCTCCCTGGCGGCATCGATGTGGCGACGGGCCGGTCCAGTCAAGTCGCGTGTTGGCCTCTGTCGGCAGTACTCACAACAGTACCCACAAACCCACGTCTCACAAGACCGCCATGTACGCCATGTAACAACGTGTGCCCGTGTGTGCATGTGGCTGTGGCCCGCAGGGAGGTGCTGTTGGGCTCCCTGACGCCCCCCGCGCGCGTGACGCTGCCGCGCGCCCCGCCGCACACGCTGCTGCTGTCCGATTGCAGCTTCGGCCGCTTCCCCGCGCAGCAGGGTGCGTGTCATGAGCCATGAGTTATGACAGTATGTGTGGCGCCCACTCAGTCCAAGTGCCACAGCCACACGAACACACACGCCAAGCAGAGAACTGAAGTCGGTAGCGGCCACCCCCTCTGCTTCCCCTTCACAGGCCCCGGTGACAACGACCTGCGCAACATCACGGGCGAGCGGCTGAGCCTGCGGGAGGGCGGCCAGCAGCGCAAGGAGGCGTTCCGAAACGAGGTAGGTGGTGGGTGCCGTGGCGGGAAGGAGGCGACGCGGGGGCTGAAGGAGAAGGCACGCTGCACATCGCATGGCGGAAGCTGTTGGAATCTGAATGTTGCGAGGTGGATGTGGTAAGGAGCGCGCGGCGTTTGAGCATGTGGATCAACAGAAGTGGCATGCGGGTCAACATATGTGTGTGTGTGTGTGTGTGTGTGTGTGTGTGTGTGTGTGTGTGTGTGTGTGTGTGTGTGTTAAAGAGCACAAGGAAAACATTACGCGTAGGACAGTGTATGCGATGCAGAATATATGTGTGTGTGTGTGTGTGTGTGTGTGTGTGTGTGTGTGTGTGTGTGTGTGTGTGTGTGTGTGTGTGACTACGGTTTCCACGGTTATTCTGCCAGATCACGTGAATCGTGTATCTGGTATAACCAACGACAGGGCTCTCAAACGAGGGCTGCCGTGACCTGGCGTTTCCCCGGCAGAGCGCAAACAGCTCTGGAGTCCACAGGGTAACGCACTCCGACCCTTCACCGCGCCAGTAATCCTTGCGGAATTACTACCGGTGTAACAACCTCAGACCCAGCGGGCGGGCTACCTCGAGCGACAAAAACAGCAAACATAACAAAACACGCAGCACGCAGCACGCGACAGCACGCGAAAACACGACCACAGTGGCTGCGGGGTTGAGTCCTACGACCCCACAGCCTGCACGACCTCAACCGCAACCGTGTGTGTGTGTGTGTGCCTGCCTGCCTGCAGGTGCTGCTGCCGGCTCTGCAGCAGCTGGTGGCGCTGCCGGAGTGGCAGCAGTGGAAGGCGTCCATGTATCAGGTGTTCCCCTTCCCCGAGGTAAGCGTCCCGCACCGGTGGTAATGCAGGTGGCTAGGTCCCGCGTGGCGGCGGGTGCTAGATGTGCGGTCACGTGGTTCCGGGCAAAGCGAGGGGCCATCAGGTGGAAGGAACACATGCGGCATAACCACACCATTCGACTCACCATTTAGATAGCGCACTGGCTGAGCCGCCATAACAAACTGCTTCACCGCATGATTGCAAAACGCGGATGTCGACTGCGCCCTGTGCCAGGCTGCTGTCGAGGAATTTGTCGCGGGCTACCGGCCCTTTGCGGAGCGCCAGGAGCAGAAGCGAAAGGAGAAGGAGGAGCACTGGCAGAAACGGCTGGAGGCCGGAGAGGTGGAGGAGGGAGACCGCGACGATGAGGAGGACGATGAGGAGGAGGGCGGCGAGGGCGGCCAAGGGCGCCGGCGGCATGGTGGTGGGCGTGGCGGGAGAGGCGGGCGTGGTGGTGGCGGCGGCGGCTGGCGTGGCGGCCGTGGTCGGGGTGGCGGTGGCGGACGTGGGTGGGGCGGACGGCGTGGTGGCCGCGGCGCTTGGTGAGGATATGGTGTGATGACCGTGACCGCGTGGACTTGTGGGAGGTCTGCGACCGCGTGGAATGGTGTGTGTGTGTATATGTGTGTGTGTGTGTGTGTGTGTGTGTGTGTGTGTGTGTGTGTGTGTGTGTGTGTGTGTGTGTGTGTGTGTGTGTGTGTGTGTGTGTGTGTGTGTGTGTGTGTGTGTGTGTGTGTGCGGTCTCTGCGCAAAGCACGGGCTGAGCCGTTGGTGCTGCCGTGACGCCCGAGGAGCTGAAGGCAGAGTGAGCTGATGCCGACTGGGTGGATGGCGTCAAGGCAGATACGTAGGGCGTGCGGCTTGGTGGAGGCGAGTTTGATGGATTGCGCATGCTGGATTGAGACGCGATGCAGAGCCGAGCCATCTGTGATGAGGGCGCAACTCGCATGTGTGCGATTGGACAGGGTGAGGGGCAACTGGCATGTGTGTGGTGGCGTGGCCGTGTAAGACCACGGTGGTATATCTGGCACCGCGACATGCCGCTCCCTCCATCCGGCATGTGCATGTCTTCCGGCAGCTATAGCACATACCCAGCACAACCTGCCTTGCACCCTGTCCCATCACACACCCAGCACTCTGCGCGTTGCAGCCGCAGCCATGCACCACGCAACGGTAAGCTAACACAGCAGAGGTGTTGCGCCGACGGGACTGTGCCAAGGTCCAGTTGAGCAATTTCCAGGATTACACGCTCTGCGTCTGGGTATGCCACTCGCACGTCTCATCAGGCACGTTTCTTGTGTGCAGGTCCAGGCAGGGTAGCGGGAGGTAGGCGCATATAACCAGGTGACCCAGCTCTTAGCCATTCAAGTACTCGGACGCATTCGCAGCGGGCCTATCATGACGCTAGCGGAGTCTTCACTCAAATGAAAGCCCACCCCATGCGCATGCCATGCGGGTCACGCCTCTTGTTATTCTTCCGCTCATCAGTAACCAGTGACTCAGTGACTCTGCCCTCTTATTTAGCGTCCACGCCGCTATCACTCGGTGGCGCAGGATGCACCAAGAACCGTGATGCGTACCGTACACTCGTACGCCGACACCGGTGTAGACAGTTTATTGCTTATAGCGCGAGTTTGACCGTTCCTTGACCGACCCCGCTGCCTATCCAACCACACAAGCCTCTAGGGCTCAGCCCCTAGCCTTACGAGCCTCGGCTCGTGAGGAAGCGCACAACATTTTCGTTGGCGGCTTTGGCTTTCGTTACTAACTTTTTGTAGCCTTTTGCGGGCTCTGTGAGGCTTTACGACTTGGTTACGACTTGGTTTGGATGGCTTCGGCCTTGGGTGGGTGCGTCGCGCCCTGTTTTCGGCATCGCGCGTTCTGTGGCGGCTGGCCGCGTCTGGGTGGCCGGCCGCGCTCGTTCTGCTCTGTGGTCGCTTTTTGGTTTCGTGTGTGCAGGTTACGGGTGGCCCTGGTGGTCGCTCGTGGCCCGGCGCAAGCTTCGATGTTCCGTGGTGCTCCTCGGCGCCTCTCCTCGTGCCGCCTGGCCCGCCGTCGTCTCCACCGGCGGCCTTGCTGGCTCAGCAGATAGTTAGGTTGCGGGTGCCGTTCGTAGCATGGCGGTTCAGGGACCGTTAGGCAGCAGGTGACGCTGGTCGGGTAGTCCCGGGTGTCGGGTTGTGAGTGCCCGGGCGGCTGTTGCCCGGGCGCCCGGGCGGCTGGTGCTCCTGTTCGCCTCCGGGCGCGCGCGTGCCTGTTTGATGGGTCGGTCTAGTTCGCTGGTGGGGCGGGTGGAGGGCGGTGTGCCCGTGGCGAGGTGTTGTGGTGTACTGGTGGTTTGGTCAGTTTCCGGCTCGGTTTCCCTTTGTGGTGCCTCGGCACCGACGTTTCCGGACATGGGCCTCCGGGCCAAGACATTGCGCGTCTGTGACGCCGACGAGAAAATGTGTGGTGCTTGCGTTTGATGGGGATGTCGGCAGACCTCTGGCCTGTCGCGCCTTGTTGTGCGTGGGTGCTGCCGCCAAAAGACCTAAACGAGATGAGGGGTGTTACGTGGCGGTGGGGCTTTGGCGGGCTTCGGCTTGGCTTCGACTCATGTGCGTAACACTATGAAGGTCGGCAGCCAACCAGGGGGCGGGTGTTGTTTCTCTGGGTCGCAGATGGCCCTTCGCGGCGTGGGTACGGCGTGCCCCCGCTTGTCGGGCTGTCCCTTCAATTGTAATCCGCATCCATACGCATCTTAAAAAGAATTCTTCACAAACTCCCTCTGCAAGGCGCGTGCATTACTACAGACCCTCTCACACTCCGCAGTGCCAGCCAATGTGTTTTTACGCGGTAGGCTCTGTCCTGCGACAGCTCTGTCCTGCGCAGCAGCCCAGGCGCACACTTGACTACGTGGCCGGAGTTGCATCGTTTATCCCTCCAAGCCAAACCACGACTCACAGCTTTCTCTCTCTCCTCTCCGATACGCACCTCGACGCATTGGGCCCGCATCTACTCAGCGTACGAGCCCATGGCAGACCCCGACTGCTGGGCCGCTGCCTCCGCCGCCGCCACCGCCACCGCCTCCTCGGCCTTCTTCTGCTGCTTGAGGCGCCATTTGTTGGGCTGGTAGATGCGGAAGAAGGCGCCGGAGGAGTTGCGGGTCACCGTTTCCCGCAGCTCGCCTGCGCGCGCATGCACACGCACATTGTGAATATCAGAGAAAGTGACGCGAGCTACGTTGACCTTCTGGGAATGCTGGAACCAACACGGCACCGGCCGCCATGCCTCACAATATCCTAGCCGCCAGCACGCGCGCCGTGCTTCCTACCGTTGGCCTCGTAGATGCGGATCTCCGCCACGTCGGACCCGTCCTCGCGCGCCGCCGGGCTGCCGTCCGCCGCCAGCAGCTGCAGGCTGCAGCTCTCCGGCACCTTCGTCACCAGACCAAGCGGCGCCGCCGTTGCCATGTCGTACTCGATCAAGAGGTCGTTGGCCTGACGTGCCAGGATGGTCTGGAGGCCCACCGGGTGCCTGCAGGGGCGGCGGCAGAGAGAAGGGGACGAGGGGTTGCACACGCGCCCAGCTAGGGGGATCAGGGACTAAGGTTGCGACGTTGCAAGGCATTCTGAGCATGCAAGCGCGCGCGTAGGCCATCGAATGCTGCCAGGGCCCAACTTGTTGCCGCCAACCCTAGTGTTGATGCCGCACCGACCGTGGATAACAACGGCCGAGCCCCCCCACTGCGGCATTGCCGCACTGCCGCAGTACTTCACTGCCGCAATGCACACATGCCACGCGGACTCACCAGGTGATGAAGCCCGTGCTGTTGTCGCCGACCTGCAGCACAGCGGGGGGTGAATCCGTGAGCACAGGCGCCTAGCCCAGCGCCTTCATCTAGAAGATGGAGCCGGAAATACCACCAAGCCTCCCTCCCACACCCTGTTGTCGGTTGCCTGGTGGTACAGCGGTCTTGGGTCAGGCAGTGTAGGCTCGCTCTCCGACCGCGTACGCACGTACCTTGCAGTCCATCTCAGAGCACAGCCAGCCTGCGTCGGGGTCACACAGCAGCTCATCCTCCGGAATCACCGGCACCGGGGCGGACGCGTCATCCCAGCGCGCCTCCATGTCCAGTCGCGACGCGCCTGCATATGGTAGTGTGATGAAGCGTGTCCAATCTGACGCGTGTCCGATGATATGTCAATGGGCCACAAAAGTAAAACCCGATGCAAAAGGTCACGGGGGAGCAAGCACACTGCACACGCAATGCGGTACGTCCCGTACGTGTGTGCTTGGTGTACCGGCAGCTCGCACCTGTGTCGTGGTCCACTGTGAACAGCTGATAGCCGGCCTCGGTACCGCACAGGAGTCGTGACTGCGCGGGGGCGAGGTCAGGGGCGGGGGCAGGGCCCACGTGCTGTTTAGCGAGGTGTCATGTCATGTCATGCGGCGCACATGACACGGCGGCGCTGTCAAGAAACAGCCTATATCACCACCACCAACCATCATACCTGGCGAGTGCCGTCGCGGTTGCACTCGCCGATCACGCCGACCTGCACGGAGCAGCACTCGCCTTGTGACTCATGCAAGTCCTGGAGCGGCCGCGCTGCGTCTGCCACTTGGCATTCCTGACGCTGGCCTTGGCTTTATTGGTAATGGATACGGCAAACATTCTGTCACAAATCCGCCCCACGCCCCAATGTACAAGTCCGTCACGCCCATACCTGAACGAAAGCAGCGCTTCCCACTGTTGAGATGGAGTCGGGGTAGTTGTGGGACAAGTGAAAGTGGCCGCTGAACCACAGTCTGCGTCAGGGTAAATGAGTCAGGGAGGCGACAGGATCAGCACGCACGACACACATGAAGAGTACGGCAACACTCCCACAAATGTAGGCGTTGTCTGTTGGCTGATGTCATGCCTACTCTGACATGCAGGACCAGCACAGAGCACATTCCCCTCCTTCAGCTCACTTGACGTTGCGGTGGCGGGCCACGATGTCCATGAACGCACGCGGGTTGTCAGAGTGGTTCAGCCAGGCGCAGCGGTTCTTGATGTGCACCTCCTGGATGACCTGCGCACCAGTCCAACAAACACGCACACTCGCGAACACGTAGCTCCGGCCTCGGTGTAAGCCGCACGGTGCCTGGCCATCAACGCATGCGGCACGGCATTCACCGGCATGCAGCTGCCCCTGCGCGCAGCGTCCATATCCGGCGCCCAACACACACGGCACCTACCTCCAAGGTGCGCCCTATCCCCCCCCCCCCACCTGGCCCCGCCCCCCGCACCCACCTTGAGTCCGCAGCCCATGGGCGGCGCGTGTGTGCACACGATGAAGGGCGTGTGCGGGTGCGCCGCCAGCTGCCCCTCCAGCCAGTCCAGCTGGTGCTGCGGAATGTACACCTCGTGATGACTGCGGGCGCAAACACAAAGACACACACGCATCATTACCATTGGCGCATCTGTTTTCGGCAGCGCCTACACCCCGGAGTGGCCGCAACGCAGCCGCCACCACCGCCGCCGCAGCCGCCGCCGCCGCTGCCGCCGTACCTGTTGGCGTTGGAGCGGTACCGCTCCGTGGAGAGGCCCACGACCTTGGCGCGACCCAAATCGGCGCTCCAGAAGTGCGGCTGGCCAAACACCTGCACGGCACAAGGTAAAGAAAGGGCACATACTCAGAAGACGAACGGCAGGGTGGGCGTTCACTCCAGGCGATGCGAGCTTTGATCGCTTCACGTGCCAGCCAGACTACAGCGGTACATCAGCGACCCAAGCCGAAACTTACCGTTTAAGAAGCAAGCACACACGCATACACACAAGCACGCCCTCCCCACCTCCTTCCACGCCGCCAGGTTCTCCTCATCCGACTGGAACTCGTCCCCCTCCAGGTCGTGGTTGCCAAGGATCATGCCGTACGGCAGTTTGAAGCCGTCCATGTACTGCCTGTCAGGGGGCAAATTTGCGTGAAAACGACGCAAGCCAGCCGGCCGCAAATGTTTCCACCTTCGCTCCCTTCCAGATGCACCGCCTCCCCCGCAGCCAACCAACGCAGCGCTGGCGCGCGAGAGGCGCCACCCAGCCAGCCAGGCCCCAGCACGGCACGCACTGACACGCTGCCCCAGCGCCTGTGTGATGAGTCCAGTGTTCACTGACTTGGCGAACTGGAAGCACTTGCGGCTGCCGGACGCGTGCTTGCCGTGACCCAGGTCGCCCAGCTGCACCACCCGCCCGCCACCTGCAGCACACCGTGGCGTGTGTTCGGGACAGCTGACGTGCAAGCGCTTAGCCTAGGGGCACGGGCTAACCGCCCGACCACTGCCAGACCGGGTTGGATGTGTGCGTCCTGCACAAGGACACGCATGGGCGAAGCCTCCACTCACCAGTAGCAAGCTCTGCCTGCCCTTTGAAACCACACCTACACCGACTGCGCCCCGAAAGCCACACCCACCCTTCTCAGCCATTGCGTCCACCAAGTGGCCCCGTGCCGCGTCGAAGAGCTTCATCTGCAGGGGACAGGTAAGACCGCGGCGTCATAATTGTGTGCTGCCGCGTCGTACAGCATCCGAGAGTGCTGCTGGACTCCTGCATACTGCATACTTGCGCGGCTGAGTATTGCCTCTCTGTAAGCTGGGGTGACTCCCAAGGTCACAAAAGTTGTACCCCTCCTGACACAGCCGGGCCCCACCTGCTCCGGCGCCAGGTGCAAGTCACCAAGGATGGCGAGCGACCAAGAGTCTGACGGCCTGCATTTTACCAAGTATGACAAAAGAGGTTCGGGCTTCGAAGTGGTTGCGCGGCGCCGTGAAACGCACAGCGGGGACGACTCTAGTGTGGGGGCGACTCCAGTGTGGGGGCGACCCGTCGATGACTCCCCTCCACCCGCACTCACGAGGCAGTGCTGAGCCAATCTAGCCTCGCGTCCGGCGCCTGTGCCTGTGGCCTCACGCGCATTCTGCCGCGCACGACCGATGGAGGCAGGCGCGCTGCGCTGCCTACGCGCGGCATCAAATGATGTTTAGCGACTTGGTCGGGCAGGGCAAAGAAGGCTGCCGATGTTCATCTGCTGTGCCCCTTTGATCGCTTTAACAGCAGAACCGACCTGGAGACGCAGCGCTAGCAACTTTCCTCCGCTGAGCCAACATTTTACAGCTGTATCAGTTGCGACGCGCTGATTATTCACTCTTATCTAATTTTCCATGAATTCACTTTAAGCGTTGGATCCAAAGTCAGAAAGGCAAAGCTGCAGTTTCGGCAAAAAAACAGCGTGACCTTGGGCTTGGCAGCTTGCGGCAGCGCCGCAAGTTACTTGTGTCAAGTTGTACAGAGACGCTACAGTGTAATGTAGACTTCGTCACTGCATCCTCAGTGACCCTGGTGCCAAACCCTACGCTCACCAGCACCGGCCCTGCCCAGTCAGCAGACCCCCTCAGCTAGCGGCACCACCGCTTTCAAGCGGTGAGCACATGATTGCTCAACAGTCATTACACGCAATCCGTAAAGGATATCTATCGAAACACCAGCACTAACGTACGTGCATAAGTCCGCTCTCCAGTTCTTGAGCACGTCATCCCATCCAAACGCTCCTGGCGCCAAGACGCGCCAGCATGTTGCAACCGCCAGCAATGCAACTCTAAACGCTAATCACTACACAGGCAGTATTCCTCTCTGTCGACCACCCGTTGCTATACTTGCACGCGTGCGCAGGCATGCAGGCGCCCTGGCACAGCTCGTACGAGTCCAGGCTAGTAGGAACAACCCGAGCCTACTCCTTACGGCCCGCTGCGCAGCAGTCGCTCACGCTCGCGCGCCGCCTCCACCTCCGCCGTTGAGCGCTTTGCGCCGCCAGCGCCTGTCGTGCCTGCAAGTCCAGCCGCCGCCGCGGCACCGCCGCGGCCACTAAAGCGGCCAAGGAGGCCCTCCGCCGCCGACGCCCACGCACCGAAGGTCTTCCGCAGGCCGCCACCCGCAGGCGTTGAAGCCCCGGCGCTCGGACCGCCCTTGATGCCCGCACCACTGCCGCCAGGGTTGCTGCTGCTCACAGTTATGCTCTGTTCGGCAGCCGTGTGAGCAGCAGGGCAAGAGGGACAGCGCGTCAGCGACTCGGGGACTGGCAAGCCTGGCCAGTACAGCCTATGCACTGTGCATGATATCGCAACCAGCCAGCCGCACACGCCGTCCACCTGCCCCGGATGAAATAGTGGGTCAAGCTGTAAGCAACCCGACAGGAAGGTGGCTGGAATAGCGACCTCAGCGACAAAGTGTCGCAAACTGGCAATGACCGTGACCTCCAAAATTCGCATGAGGGCATATGCCTTAGCTGGTTGCTACTGACTTAAAAAAGTCTGCTAGAGCTAGAAAATGCAAGTTCTACCAGACCACCACATAGGCCCCTCACCTGGATGTAGTGCATGAGGGTGGCGCGCGCGTAGTAGACCGAAATGACGGTCAGCGCCAGCACAAGCACCACCACCAGCACATTGGCCCAGCCGGAGCCCATGGTCTTGGTGGCCGCCTGGCGAAAGGGGGATCCAGAGCGGGAGTAAGCCCCTGCTGTCCGACATACGGTACCGGTAGGCGCAGTACGAGCTCTTCCATGGCTCCCGCTGCACGCCGCTCGTGCACTATCCCGTACGGCGCATCAGCAGAAAAAGCCATAGCCAATTGCAATGCATGCGATGCTGCACGCCGCGTCGAGTGTGAGAGCGGCATCCGCGACCCACCTTCTTGTCCTGCATCAGCACCTGGTACCGCTCCTTGTCCAGCGGCACCAGCTCGCCCTTGTCGTGCGTGGTGTTGGGCCGTACGCCCGTGATCATCTCCTGCGGGGCGGGGGTTACATTCATGATTAGCGAAGGAAAAGGTAGACGGTGGTGGGGAATAGCCGTTAATGTGGAGAACGGAGTCATGAAACCACCAGTTTGAAGTGCCGACGTCCAATGGGAAAACAGGGAACAGGAAACAGGGAACAGAGGAAAAGCAGGGGGGATGCAGCAAACAGGGCCAGCCAAGGTGGACACAGGGCGGCACGCGGGGGCAGCACAGGGCGGCACGCGGGGGGCAGCCAGAAGGTTGTCGCCTGTGGCATTGGCGCGGGACGGCTGTGTAGCACCAGCCCTCCCCTGGTGGGGTGCCGCCGCAGCTGCATGCTCACAGGCCTCAGTGCTCCACCTCCACTTGGCGTTTCCAACCCTCCTACAGGTCTCTGTCGACCAGCCCGCCAGGCATGCCTATGGTGCCAACGGGCCAGAGGCCCACGCCCTAAGAACTCCTCCACCCAAGCACTCTCGGCAGCAGCTGCTACCACCGCCCCCGCCCAGCCCGCCCCACACCTCGTAGTCTGCCATGGCCTCCTCCTCCGCCTCCATCTCCTCGTCCAGCACCTTCTTGGTGTTCTCGTAGTCCTCCGCGTCCTCCGTGTCGTCCTGGCGGTTGGAGTGGAGGAGCGGATGGAGCGGAGGGGCGGGTGCGGTGGCGGCGTGGCAGGTTACATGGGGATACGGCTTGCAACATCATAGTCGACACGGGCGCATGCGTCCAGCCCTGGCCGGCCTGAACCCCACATTGCAGTGTCCGAACCCCTGGCAGCCCTGCGGTCTAGCCTGACAGCCCCGGCGCACCTCGACGTCCTCGTCATAGTCATCCGCCACCATGGCGCCGCCCTCGTCTTCCTCCTCGCCGGCGGGCGGCTTGGCGGGGGCGGGCACGCCCTTGGCGATGGCCTGGCGCAAGGGGACCAGGGCACAGGCGAGATCCACGTACGCATTTGGCTCGCCGACTAGCTGAATCACAAACATGCCATCACGCTATCATGCCGGGCACAATGCCAGCAGCGCAAATGAGGGGCCCGGGCCACCGCGACAGCTCCCGCCCCCGCGGTTGCAGGGAGCGCCGCCCCCACCTTGGCCACCACATTGGCGGTGTGGTTGGCTGCCACGGCGCCGTGCGGCAGCTCCTTGGCATCGCCCGGCTTCACGTCCTTGGCCTTGCTGGGGACCGCCACAGCCGTCTCCAGCTCCTGCAAGGACGCAAGAAGGCACGGGCGTCAGGCCCCCGATGCTGGGCCGAAATGCTGATGGACGTGTAGGTACACAGGTGAGCCGCAAGCCTCCGAGCCACCGGATAGCGACAAATAGAAAGAGCGCTGAATGCGGCCCGAGATGGCTACCGGAGGCTGAAGCTGTAGCGAGCTTTCCTGGCCCAAACTCCTGCCCTCCCCCCCAAAGACGGGCAAGCCGCGCCGTCTGTTACCACCAGCGTTGCACGGCCGCACCAGCCCGCAGCGTACTGGGACACCACCAGCTCCGCTCCTTCCCTCCGCGCGCCCTGCGGCAGCGCCCCGCTCCCATACAGTCTCACCCACTGCGCCGGCAGCTTGAAGCCGGTGGGCACCACCACGAACTTGTGCAGCGCGCCGCACTTGGTGTCGCAGGCCACTCCCACCGAGGCCAGGTACACGGAGAAGAAGCGGTCGCCGGCGCCGCTGAGCTCGGTGGCGGCGCCGCCCAGCGTGAAGTCGTGCGGGGAGAGCTTGGCGGTGCCGGGCAGCGTCCAGAACTGGGTGGGGAAGCGCACGTTCACCAGGTGGGCATCCTGTGTGGGGGAAGGAGGAGAAGGAGGGGAGGAGGGGTCGGCTGAGGGGCGGAAGTGGAGGTGTGAGGGGTAAGCGGGGAGAGGAACGGGGAGAGGAGCGGGGAGAGGACATGGTTGCAAATTCGTAGCGCCCGCGGCAATGCGTGTTGTGGACGGCGGTGTGTGGCGAGAGCTTCCTTGTGCTGACCTGGACCCCCCGCGCGGCTCCTCTGAAGCCTGGGCCTCTGGCTTACCTTGCCCTCGTCCCAGGTGAGTGCCAGCTGCTCGCCGTAGGGGCCGAAGCGCAGCGCCCAGACCTGCAGCGCTTGGACGCGTCGACACAACAGATCACAACTTAGGGCATACATCAGCGCTCGGTGCCAACAATTGTGTATGCGGTTATTGCCTGGCAACGCTGAGCAGAATGCATAAACAGCAGTCGGGTGCAGGAGCGGATGGCGCCTTACAACACCCCTAAGACCCCCCCATTCAGTTTTGAAACTACCAACTCCCCGAGCGCGCCACCGAGCCCGGACGGCGGCGACATTTATCGCCGGCGCCGCTCGCCCTGCTGCGCCACGACGCCTCGCCCCACATCCCATAAGTATTATCGCTTGCAACTAACGCCTCTGCCTGCGCTCCCCTCGTTTTCGTTGGTTTTGGTTTAGTTTGGGCTGGTATTTACCCCCCCCCCGCGCCCCGCACCTGGCCGTGTCCCGCCGCCGCCATGTCGTACGTGGCCTTGAGCTGCAGGCGCTTCTTGGTGTCGGTGATGTCCAGCGCCACAACCTGTACAGGTGGCGCAGGTGCGACGTGTGGTGGGCAGGCCATGACACCCTAGCTGCTATGACCCACCTAAGCACGCTGGATGCAACGCCCTGCTTCCATGCCGTCGACGCCAGACCCGCTCCGCCCCCACCTTCCGGCTCCCGTTTCGAATCGGAAACAACCCCACCTCCCGGCCCCCGTTTGAGATCGGAACCAACCCTACCTCCCGCCCCCACCTCCCCGCCCCACCTCCCACCTCCCGCCCCCGCCCCTGCACCCCGGCAGCCCACCTTGCGGCCCTCCCGACTGGCCACGTACACCAGGCCCTCGCACTCGTCCACCAGCACGCCGTGAACCACTGCCTTGATGGCGCCCGACTCGGCTGCAGCGGGGCGGCAGTAGCAGCGGGCCAGCGGGGCAGCAGCAGGGGCGCAGCGGGTTGGCGCGGCAGTAGCAGCGGAGCAGCGGGGCAGTGGCATCCAGGTGATCGCCCGGATTCACGGCTCAGGTTGGGAGTAATCACCAAGCACTTTACACGCACGCACGCACACGTGCACACACGCAAATTGCGTCAAGGAAGGCGGGGGCGCACACCCCTTGGCGCCATGCGCACCGGCAGTGCTGTTGGTGCCGTAAGTGTCGTGGCCCGGCCATGGCGTGTTTGCAAGCACGACGCCCTCTGCACTCACCAATGTACTTCCCGGTCTTGTCGAACCACACCACGCGGCTGTTGCAGTAGCCGTCCGCGACAATGAAGCTGCCGTCGCGCAGCACCGCCACCTGTGCGTTGCCCGCATGGCCACGGCGCCACCAAGCGGAGTCAATCAACAACTGCAGTGGCCACTTGGTTGCAATCGCTGGCGCAACACTCGCGAGCGTCGGCAAGCGACTGCAGTAGCCGCAGCCCCCTTGCCGCATCTCATGCTCCGCACGCCGCCCCATGCGACCCCCACCGCCTCGCTCCCTGGCCCTGGCCCCACCACGCCGCCCTCAGTCCCAGCCCTGCACCTGCGTGGGCTTGCAGAACTTGTCCTTGCCCGCTCCCGGCTGGCGGTCCTTGCCCACCACCAGTAGCTGCTTGCCCTTGGAGTCGAACTTGAGCACCTGCAGGGACCGCCATGAGGGATATGCATGGACGTGCGGACGGACGTGTGAGGCAGAAGCGGGGCACTGCAGAGAGCGCAAACGTACCACACACCGTACAGCGCAATTGTGCAGCTACCATCGCTTGAAACTCCTGAGGGACAAACACACGCCAGCCGCACTCCTCCGCTGCCGCACATCACCCAGGCAGCCCAACACCCTTCCTCAACACCACCCCGCCCCCGCGCCGCTGCGTCAACAACTTCACTTTTTCTTTATGTAGCCCCCCCGCCACGCCACGCCGCGCACCTGGTGCCTGCCCACGTCCACCACCCACACATTGCCGTACTGGTCCACGGAAATGGAGTGTGGCAGGTAGAACACGTCGGCGCCCCAGCGCGCCAGGATCTTGCCGGTGTCGGGGTTCATGTTGAGCACCACCGCCTCCGGCACCGGCTCCTTGCGCGTGATGACCTCCTTGCGGTCAAATGTGTCGGACTTCCACACGCCTGACGCCCTGCGAGCGGCAAAGGGTGGTGGAGAAGGCGTGCCACGTCAGCGGCGCTGTGTCCAAAATGCGTGTTGTTGTTTGCAAGACGACGAGCTGATACGGTTGGTGCTGCGCAGACCTGCAACGCGCCAAGCAGCGCCGGCCGTTTCCTCACCCAACCCCCTCTCTTACCTGCCCGCCCACCCGCGCTCTGGCCCGCTCACCTGTACAGGACCCACAGCGTGCCGTCCGGCCCAGTGGTGACGCTGGTGGCGTCGCCCACCGCCTCCGCGCCCAGCGCGTCGCCGGGTGTGCCGGCGGGCGCGGGCGGGCGCCAGTTGGGCATGGGGTCGACCACCAGCGTGGAGTGGCGCGGCAGCGCGCCCGGCGAGTCGTCGCGGATGTCCTGAGCGGGTGTGGGCGAGCACGTGGCTGTGTGGGCCTAACGCGGTCAGTTGGTGCTCACAGGCGTTGTGAGCCCTTCCGCAAACCCCGGCCTGCCCCTGCCCGCACCTGCACGTTGTTGTCGCACATGGTGAGGTAGGGCGTCTTGCCGTACACCATGGTGTACATGTTGCACATCTCGTCGTTGTGCGTGCCGCCCGCGTTCACAGGCGCCGTCCTATCGCGAGGGATACGGCAGCAATCGCCGTGTCACCGCTAGCTACATCTTTAAGTACCAATGCTCGGCAATCCGTTTATCAGTCCACCAGTGCAGCTAGCTGGTCCGGGCAGGAGCCCGCCGGTCCTTTCCCCCCTGGCCGGATGGTGGCACCGACACACGCACACACGCACTTGGAGGAGGAGTCGAAGAGGCACGTGACGGTGAGCCGGTCGCCCGGCCAGATGGTGTGGCGGGTGGTGGGCACGAAGGACTGCGGCAGCTGCGGGTCACGGGACACCAGCTCCTCCGTGCCTGCAGCCACACGTGCACACAGGACAGCCGTCAACACGCAGCCGGCGCCGCCGCAAGCCCGTGTACGCTGCACTACTGCCAGCTACGGGCCAGCGCACACGCACGAGCCCCACAAGTACCGTACAACACGAGGAACCTGGTGTCAACCATCGCGCTTTTGCCCATCCAGGTCATTCACACGCACGCGCACACGCACGCGCGCTCACCGGTCTTGTTCCAGGTCTCGCGCGTCATGAACACACGGCGGCCCAGGCCGTGGGTGTGCACACGCACCGCGAACATGGTCAGCGCCTCGTAGCCCCTGTGCGGGGCAGAGCAGGAGCAGGAGCGTGAGATTTCAGGTGAGCAAGTCGACAGTTGAGGCATTGGGATATCATGCTCCGCTACGTACCGGCCCTTGAGTAGAGTCAAAGCACGCCTGGAGGCCTGGCGACCGCGCTCCAGCCCCTGATTCAACCCTCCACCCCGCAGCCCCCGCCCCGCAGCCCCCGCCCCCGTACTTGTAGCAGCAGGTGTTGACAATGGGGTGGCTCTTCTTGCCGGGCGGGATGGTGAACCAGGATGCGAAGGACACCAGCCCAGCGGCGTACGGCACCGCGTGCGGCTTGAGCAGCAGCGTCACGCCGCTGTGGTCATCCGGCGGCCGCACCTTCAGGTAGTGCACCTGTGTGTGCGGCGTGCGTGTGGGGTGACGGGCCGATGTGCGGTGCCGTGACACAGCGTGGCGCTGCATTCACGCCACACACTAGGCCTTGCACAGCCGCCCTGCCCATCAGTGGCCCAGCTCCGCAACAGTACTGGCAACCCCGCTGCCAGGCCACCATCCGACTGTGTGTGCCTTCCCGCTCCCCTCGCGCTGCCCAAGCCGCCCTCAGCCCGAAGTCCACACCACCGCCTTCCCGACCGCCCCCCTACTGCAGCCCCCGCACCTGCGCCACGATGTACTTGACACCGGTGCGCTCGCCCACCGAGAAGCCCACACCCTCCGGCAGCCGCAGGTCGGGCGCATTGCGGCCCCAGCCATAGCTGCAGTGGACAGGGTGCAGTGCAGGCGGTGTTGAAGACACAGGCACAGGCACACCAGAGAGGGTGCGGGCGGGGCGCGGGAGGGAGGATGCGGGGGTGCGGCTACAGGTGTGTGTGTTTGTGTGCGTGCGTGTGCGTGTATGAATGTGTATGTATGTGCAGCAGGATGTCAAGGGGCTGCAGTGGGTCCCGACTAGCAGATGTAAGGAAGCTTTGGATGCGCTGGGTGTGGCCCTGTCGC
Source organism: Chlamydomonas reinhardtii (assembly GCF_000002595.2). Lineage (NCBI taxonomy): Eukaryota > Viridiplantae > Chlorophyta > Chlorophyceae > Chlamydomonadales > Chlamydomonadaceae > Chlamydomonas > Chlamydomonas reinhardtii. Next base: position 1,622,343 of record NC_057006.1, on the reverse strand, counting down.
GACACGTGTTTTCCATCCCGACCCGCCAACCCCGAGACAACCTACAGGATGGTGGATGAGGGGCCGTTGCACACGGGCTTCATGTCGCAGCGCCACGCCACTGGCTTCCCGTCCTTGGAAGCCATGTGCGGCTCGGTGCAACCTATGTCCAGACACGGTGTGAGGCCACAGCCCGGGGCAGGTAAGTGATTATCCATGCGTCAAGAGGGTCCAAGCTGAGAGGGATAGGGGCTGGTGAGGCTTGCAGAGCGATACCCGCCGCTGGTGACGAGCCAGGCACCAGGGGCCCGTGCCTGGACGACGCCCGAAAAGGGTGTACAGTCTTCCCTCAACGGACGCTCCGCACCGCTCACCATAGAGCAGGATGTGGTGCACCACCTCTTGCTTAGCGTGAGGAATGATGCCAACTAGCTTATGCGGGTGGGGCGGCAGCAGCGCCGATACGCAAATGTAGGCGTCGTCCTGGTCCACCTTGAACGGCGGGACCGTGATGTTTACCTCAATAGAGTGGCTAACAACAACCGGAAGCTGCGCATAGGCCTGCAGGGCTAGCGCCACCGCGACGAGAAGCCCGAACAAGCGACCTGGCGCCATCGCAACGGGACAAAGCCCGCGAAAGGCGATGGTGTGTCAAAAGCTTAGAAGATACGTTTTCGTTCGGTAGCAGGCGGGGGCGACTAGGCCCTCCGCGCTCTGGTTGACAGTCCAGCGATCGAAATGTTGCAATTTCTATCAGGCACTGTTAGCAGAACTTTGGTACATTAGCTTACCACCACCTTCAATTGGTCTACCCAAGCACCCGTCCACTGCTGCTGCATCGCGTGTATCTGCCTCGAGCCGACGGGCACCCCGGGTTTCAGGTCGCCCACCCCCTCCCCACACGTACGTTCTCCCCGCACGCACACATAAGATGCGTTCGCACAGTAAACGCATATATATTTTCATCATGGTCCTTACAAGGTACTCTGCACTAGCCATACTATTCAGGTCGTGCAGCAGTGAAAACAGTTCGTGCAGCAGGCGTCCAGGCACCACCTCCTGCCAAGCACAGTAGGTCAGTCGCACGGCCCTTTACCAGCCCTCTGTGGCGCAGCAAACACATAGGTCACAAGCTACAAAACAGCGCGGTCCGACGTCAAGGCTCTCCCCTCACTCCTAAGCTCTTCCTCCCTGAGCGCTGGCGAACCTCCAGGAGCACCCTCGGCACCCTTCCCTCTGCCCCCTCCCCGCGTTCCCTCGTTGTACTCCGTGCAGACGATCACAACACATCCTCCCCCTCGAAAACTTTGACGGCATGAGGATCACGGTATGAAGATTACGTGTCGTCCATACCCACAAGTCGCACTGCAGTTTATTAAATCCATCAATCGTTGTTGGACCACCTCTCATATCCCTCAACAGCGGCCACTGACTCCACTCAACACCTCATGCCCTCGTGCTATCGGAGGAACAAATGTATGCAAGCAATGAGTCGACTCACTCGACCAGGAAGTGGCAAGAACGTCGCCCACTTCCCGACAGACCTGCCCTGCCTACAACAATCAACCCATGGACAGTCCAAGCCCAAACCCGGCGCCCCATCCCCAAGAATCCACCCTCTGCAACCGGACCACGGCTCCAAACCCTGGCCGCCCGTCCACCGAGCCCGCCGCCGCCTCAGTTGCTGCTGGCTGCCGCCACCTCCGTGCCCACCAGCTCCGCCGGCAGCACCGCCTCCACGCCCGCAAACGCCAGGATTTCCGCAGCCGCCAGCTCCGGCTGCTCCAGGTGCGCGCAGTGGCCGCACTGCTCCACCCACCGCAGCCGGCAGTTCGGCAGCGTCTGCTCGAAGCGCGCGGCGTAGCTGGGCTCCAGAATCTCATCGTTGCGGCCCCACATGACCAGCACCTCCTGCTTCACCTGGTGTGGGTGTCCAGCGAGGGGCGCGGCAGCGGCGGGAGCAAGACGGTGGGCCGAGGGGGCGTGGCAATTAGACGAGTGGGGACAGGGGAGTCGATGAGGTTAGATACAGGGCAACGTGAAGATTGAGGAGGCAATTGCTTCACGTGCGGTCGTGCCGTTGCTAGGGTTGCGGCCCTCGGGCGCAGCACACGCCCCTTGGCAGCCGTCTGTGCCCCTCCCCACCCTGTGCGATGCCCACCTGCCCAATCTTGCTGCTGATGGCGTATCCGCCGCTGCGCATCCACGCGATGTTGGCGTCCTCCCAGCCCGGCAGGTGTGTGTGCAGGCGGCCAATGCGCATGGCGTCTTCGGTGGCGTAGCGGCCCTTGTCGAAGTACGCCATCTGCGTGTGAGCTCGTGTGCATGTGCGGGTGTTTTCATCACTTCGGTGAGGTTGCTGGATGTTGGTGTGATACGGTACTCCTTTTGGTAGATTGATTGAGAGATGCGCGCAAGGGAGTGTCGCGGACTGGGGGTAGCGCGCACCTTGTTTGCTGCCTGGCGCAGCGGCACGCTCTGCAGGAGCTTGACGCCCAGCCACAGCAGCGGCCGCGGCGCAGTGGCCATGGGCCCGATGCCGTCGATAAAGCCCTGCGCGTCGATCAACACCAGCTTCTCCACCACCTGCAAGAGCGATGATATGAAACGCCGCCGCCGGGGCGGCACGGGAGCGTGCCGTCAGGATCTTGGCGATTGGCCTGCATGCCCATGCTGACTGGTGCAAGTTCAGCTCCGCCACAACCCCCCGTGCCCACACCCTCCATCACCACCCCGGCCACCTCCTCCATCTCCTGCCGCCCCCCTGCATCGGGTTCGGCTTAGTTTGGGCTGGTACCTACAACCCCGACCTCCTCCGCTGCCGCCCCACCTCGGGGTAGGTCACCGCGAAGTCCAGGGCCATGGCGCCGCCCAGCGAGGCGCCCACCAGCACCACCCGCCGCCTTGCGCACTGCGCCTGCAGGAAGGCGCGCAGGTGCGCGGCCTTGTCCTCGGGCCGGATCACACGGCCCGGCTCCGACTTGAACAGCGAGTAGTCGGTGAAGCCCCAGCCCACCTGCAGGGGGCAGCCGGGTAAGGGGAGACAAGGGGGATTGTGCAGAGAAAGCTCAAACTAACTAAACCAAACAAAGCCAAACTAGCGGGGAGAGGGGGTACTGAGTGACAGTGTCGGGTTAAGGTGCGGAGGGCGTGGCGCGGCAGGGCAGGGACGCGCGAGCGCTATTGCTGCTAGACAAACTGCTGTTGCTGAGAGACAAACTGGTGAGGGCATGCGCGCCGGCAGCGTGGGCGATGCCAGCTGCCGTAGGCAAGTTTGCTCCCCCGCGCCATGACCCGTTTCCCCTTGTAACCTCTGCATCCCACTGTCTAAGGCTCGCCAGCCCAACGCAGCCACGCCCAGCTGCCTCCACAGCTGGTGCCCGGCGCGTGGCTTCAGGCTTGCCGCTGCACTGCAACACGCACCAGGTCAAGCGCGTACGTGGGCGCGCTGGCCGCCAGCTTGGGGTACAGCCGGCGGAACTCCATGCAGCTGGAGTCGAAGCCGTGCAGCAGCACCACAGCGGGCACATCAGGCGGGTAGCTCGCCAGCTCGCTCGCGGTGGGGCCCACAAACGCGGTTTCGAGCGCGGGCTGCCCGGGCATGGTGGGGATGGTAATAGGCACACGCTTCATGGCCTTGGCCATCGCCTGCGCAGCTGGCTCCACAATCTCTGACACTTGCGCAGGGATGAACGGAGCTGCCGCGTTGGCTCGTGTTGCTTGGCGCGGGCGAGTGTTTGCACTGATGCGGGTGCACAGCTTGCCCTGACGTGCTAGTCGCATTTGGCTCGGTCGAGCTTGTTGCATTGTGTTATGGGCGACAAAGGGACAAAGAAACAAATGGCGGCAAAGAGCGAACCGATGTGAATGTACCTAGTTAAGGCAGTAGGCGCTAGCCCAAATGGTTTATCGGTCAATGCAACCTGAGGTACTATGCTGCAACTCTGTTAACAGCCGCGCGATAGGATGCATTAAACCGCGCACCGCTCGGCGCAAGTCTATGCGTGCCCTTGTGGGCTTTGGTTCCGGCATCATCAAATATCTGGAAATGCATGCATGCCAAGCATAAATCCAGCTGAGGATCCGCTACACGTTAACAGGTGCGGGTGGCGCCCACGGGTCCGTCCAACTTGCCATGCCCGTCCCTACCCTGCAAACGGCCCTGCCAGCTCGCCATGCCCCTGCGGCCCTGCGCTCTGTGCGCTGTCACCCTGAGAGAGTTTGTCTGGGGCCTTGAATGCGGCTTTGCCACAGAGCTACCCTGTGGCCCTGTCCCCGGCAAGCTTTCCCCGTAACAGCCTATGAATTGAAATTGCGTACCGGCACTGGAGAGGGCAAGAGCCAGTCCTGTGGCCAGCCTTCCGGTGCAAGTAGTTTGCCTAGCCGGGCGTGAATGGTTCAGGATGGCAAGACGTGCTGTAAGCGAGACGAAATTCAGTCTGCTAAGTGCAATTGCTGCTGCTCCAACAGGCCCCACCAAGTCGAGGGGGGAATGTATGCCCGACGGGGGCACCGACTGCTGCACACTTGTAGGCTGGCACACTGATTGTCGACTCGTGGCCGGGAGCTGGGGAGGCGCGTATAATTCGTATCATGTTACATGCCCACTGTAACTCCTGCAATTGGCAGGCAGCCCTGGGAGTTCCCCTGTAATCTAACATGGCGTCATGGCCAGGCATGTACACCACTGGTCACTGATCCGCACGCGCAGTCCAGTATTATCGTAGTATCCTACGCCAGTAAACTCCAGACCAGCAGGCCACAACTTAAATCGCATACACGCCGTGCCAACCATACATGCCTTACTGACTTGACAGTTTGCAGTACTCAGCCGTTGTCATTCGTTGTGATAGCGGTCATGGCGCGATGCCACAAATCCGGAGCGTGTAAAGATTGCCTGACGACCCATGCGAAACTTAAGCTTACTAAACTCGCCAAAAACCCAGCTGCGTGGCGCTCGCCCTAACACATTCACACAACCTTCCGAACCGCTGCACCCAGTAACAAACTCACGTGTACTCAGCATCATGCATACTGCTCATAGCGTGATAGCGCGCCCCTACCCTGACCCTGACCCTAACTCTGACTCTGACTCTGACCCTGACTTTGCGCCGCCCCTACACACCCTATCACGTCCATTCATGCAGTGCTCACGCGCACTGGCGCTTGCGGTCGCGTGAGCTGCCCGCGCGGCCAGCGCCCGCCGTCCACTTCTTCTTCTTCTTGCTGAGTAGTTGCAGTGCCCCCAGCGCTTTCTGCAGGCGCTGCAGGTGTCCTGACAGGCTTACAGCACCACCGCCGCCAACAGGGCTGGACCCAGCGGGTGCCACGCCTTCGCCCGAAACCGGCCCTAAGGACTTGGCTGCTTCCGCCGCCGCCGCAGCAGCAGCAGCCGCAGTTGCCACCAGTTTCTGTTGCTTCAGCTGCTCGCGGCTGCTCTGCCGGCGCAGGCTGACATCACTGCCGACGCGACCTACGCGAAGGCCCTGTAGCTTTGTCTCCCTTGACCTGGGCGCCGTCGGGCTGGGCCTGCTGCTGTTGCTGTTGCCGTTGTTTTCGGTGCTAACCGCTGCGGCGGCGGTTGCGCCGCTGCTGCTTGGCCCCGGGTGCGCTGAAGCAGAGCGGGGAGCGTTGCACTGTGCGGAGGAGGGGGTGGAGGAGGTCAGAGCCACGGGACCAGACTTGCACCCCTTAGCTGCTGCCGCCGCCGCCGTAGACGCCGCCGCGCCCGCCGCTGCCGGTTCCGCCGACGCCGATGCAGCCGCCGTCAAGGACGGAAGCTTCACCGCGCTCTTGCCATCGCCAGGAGCGGACGAAGAGGCGCCGGTTTCAACCCGGCCCCCTTCCCTCCCGGCCTGACCTGCTGGCTCGACCGTAGTCGCAGCCACACCGTCCGCCGACGCCTCGGATGCATTGGCGTCGTTTGCGGTGGCACAGTTTCCCTCCGCCTCGGCATCGCCTATGCTTGCGTCCGCCGGCACGGCCTTAGAAGCAGCAGCTTCTGGTGCTGCTGGTGCTGCTGCTGCCGCTGCTGCTGCTGGCGCCGCGGCCCCGTGCACGTCACTCAGATCAGTGTCGCTGTTGGCCGGTTGCTTCCGATCGGCGTGCGCGTGATGACGTGGTGACGGCGGCGGCGTGAACTGCCCGGCGGTGCTGGCACGGCTGGGCGCCGCAGCCTCCTGCTGGCTTGCAGCGGCAGGGGCCGCCGCGGCAGAGGCCGCCACGGCAGAGGCCGGCGCCGCAGGCGCCGCTGCTGCAGGGCCGCGCACGGTGTCGGCGTCTGCGACAACAGCTGAGCCGTTGCCGGGGCGGGCGGCGGACTTGGCGTAGGCGGCCTGCCCCTCGTCCTGCAGCCGCATGGCGCGGCCTACCAGGTGTTTGCGCAGGGCGCGGAACTCGGCGGGCATGCCCTCCATGCTGCGGGATTGGGGAAAGGGTGGTGGGGTGGGTGGGTGGGAGGAGCGGGAAGGTGTCAGATGGTGGACGGATGTTCGGCACAAGCACTGGAGGCGAAAGCCGCGCGCGTGGGGACGAATAACATTGGGCTCACACTATCACTAAGCCACTGCCACTACCACAACCAAAGGACACAACAACCACGAACCGCAAGCCCTTTCATTCGCTGTTGGAAATCTTCCCACGCGCAGGGAGCAAGCTCACCTGTCCAGCTTGAAGATCAGGCGCATGGCCAGCTCGTTCACCTCCGCCGCCTGCCGGCACGTGATGTTCGTCTCCGTGGCGGCCATGAAGCCGTAGAACTTGGCCGCCGCCTCGCGCAGCTCCGCCGCCGCCCTCACCAGGCCCTGCAGCGAGGCTAGGTGCCGCCAAAGCCGCCAGCCGCGAAACCAACGCTGGATGGTGCGCGCTGCCTGCGACTTGAGCATGGGCGCGGCGCTGGCAGGTCGAGAGGAGGCGCGGCCTGCGGGCGCGGTGACGGCAGCGGCGGTGGCGGTGGGCGCGGGTGCGGCGCTGCGTGCTGTTGCGCCGCAGGCGCCGTAGCTGAGATTGAGGTCAGACACGGCAGGAAGCAGGTTGGAGCTGGGGCCGCGTGATAGGGAGACCTCCATGGGCGGCCGAGGCACGAGCGCGTTGCTGTGCTGCCGCTGAAGTGAGGCGCCGCTGGAGACAGCGCCCGTGGTCGCTGTGGTGGTGGTGCTGGTGGTGGTGGGCCTGGAGGTCGCGGGTATCATGGTCACTGGCACGCGCTCGCTTTGCTGCGCCTGCTGGTTGACGTGGATGCTGCGCGGCTGCGAAGCCGCGGAGGGCTCCTGCGCCGTTGCCGTGCGGGAGCCGGAGATGGCGGCGGCGGCGGCCGGCTTGGCGGCCGGCTTGGGCGCAACCGGCGCGGCCGGCTCCGACTGCAAGGGTGCGCGGTAGTAGCCGCCTGTGAAGGGGTCATAGTAGAGGGCCATCCGTCGCGTGGGCTGCTGCGACTGCTGTTGCTGTTGCTGTTGCCGCTGCTGGGACCGGACGGAGGCGAGGTCGTGCGTGTCGCTATCCGAGTCCACCTCGCCGTCCTGGTCCTCGGGGTCCGAGGCAATGATGAGCGGCGATGCCGCCCGGGGCGCCGGCGCTGCTGCGGCCGGTGCACGGCGTCGCTGAAGCTGCGCCGCCAGCGCCGCTGCTGCCGCCTGCTCCTTCTGCAGGCGACGGGCGCGGGCGGCAGCGACGGCGTCCATCACGTCCGCATCCTCCTCCGCCTCGTCATCGTCCTCCTCAGACGCGGCCACTGGCCTACGAACCGGCAGGCGCGCAGCGGACGATGCGACGGGCATGGCGGAGGCAGGGGTGCGGAGGCCGGTGGGACGAGCCAGGCAGTAGCCGCCCATGCCGTCGGGCACGAGGACGTAGCCGGACGCCTCATGGTATACCGGGCGGCCGGGTGCGCTGGCCGGGGGTGCGCTGCTGGCCGGGGCCTTGCGAGCAGCCTGAGCTGCGGCGGCTGCGGCGGCGTAGGGGTCTTCATGCAGGTCCATTGGATGAGGTGGCATGGGCACACCACGGCGGTAGCCTGCAGGGTAGGCAGCCCTGCGTTTTTTTAGGGGGGGGGCGGAGGGGTCAGTCAGCGCGCGGAACCAGGCGTGTGCGGATACGGTAGAGCTGGTCCCTGACTCTCAGAGCAACTCGCTGAGAGGCGACACTATATCAAAACTGGTGATTCCGCAGACACGCTGCCCGCTCAGTTGCTCCGGGCCCAGTATGGTGCACGACACACAAACACAGCATAACATGTGTCCCGGCCGTGTCCGGCCTACCTTGCTGGCCTGCAATACGCAAAACACTCACCTCCCGTATGCTGGATTGTAATATCCAGAGTAAAGTAGCTCCTCCGGGTAGCCTCCGCGAGGCTGGGTTGGCCGTCCAAACATGCTGGAATAGAGCCTATCATCATCAACAGCGGGGCTTGCGCCAAAGGCAGCAGGGCCGCCAAAGCCCCAGGGGTTGCCAACGCGGAACATGTTTGACGCGTTGGCCTGTTGCCGTCTCAAGCGACTGAACCGATAAGTTGCCGAAGAGCCAGTGAGCGATAACAGAGGCTGTTGGTGTGCAGGGTGGAGATTGTATTTGTTTGTGGTGTTTTTGTAGAACTCGATAATGGCAGACAAAGTGCCGAAGACTGTATTTAATGGGCTCATGGGCTCCGAACCCTCTAGTCTAGTTGGATCGAGAAGGATCGCAGGTTCTCTAGTGACTTCGTTTTCTTCACCAGATCGCTGGAATACAATTTTGCAGACTGCAAACATACTGGTACCTAGATACAGTAGCACAAAAGAGTATGCTGTAAAGAAGCTTGCTCGACTGTTCGCGAGCCTTCGCGTATCCACCAGCCCTGCTTCGGAATGTTCAAAGACGTGCTCAAGCTTCATGTAAGCAGTGCTTTCACTATCCACAACCGCCATTTGCGTCGGCCAAAGGGCCTCCGCCCTTCGCGAAATCCTATTGACCGGGTACGTACCCGGCACACATACCAGGCGCTCGGGAGTCGGGACCATGCGGAGACAGAGGAGAGGGCCTGCGCTCAATGCCCGGCCTGGGCCGTGGCCCGGGCACCACGAGGATGGGCGACGAAGCCACTCGAGAGGTGATTGCGGAATGGCACGCGCACGGGGCACAGGGTCTCAGGGGGGTCGGTACCGGCACCTGCATTGCTGTACGAAGGCGTGTGCTGTGTGGCTTAAGCTGCCACCTTGAGCCGCCGTCGGCAAGGAGTCGCTGCACACCCGGCAGGACATTCAAAGTCATGTATGTGTCCGCACGGCCGCTTGAAGCCCGGCGGGATGTCTATTCTGCAGGCTGCTGTGAGTACCGTACGCTGTCCAGGCCGGTACCGTATATGAGTTTCAGAGCTTCAACCCTGATACATGACGCTTGACGCTGCGTGGAGAATGCATGCTTAGCTGGGCGGCCTTGGGCCAGTGCCCAGTGGGCCTCTGTCTGGTGATGGCCAGCCAGGAGATCCGCCTGCTGGCATACGCTGGCATGGCTCTGACTTCTGAGCGTTGTGTACGATGTAAGCCCAGCCCAGGCGCCAATAATAGTTTAATGCACAGAAGTACGTCGCCCCGCGCCAAAGATTACGTGGTGAGGAACTTGATGAGTCTGTAGCAAGGTGGGCACTCGCGCCACCCAGCCAGCCGGTGTGGAATACTGTGGAATACTGTGCATGCATGGGGCTAGCACGGTGGATCACGGTAGCACTAGCAATGTGGAGTCGTCCCTGTTTGTGATCTCAGCATCAGATGGTTCAGGTCTCTCCCCTGTCCTCCGGTGTTTCTCAACGCCATCTTGTACCGTTGTACGGTTATCCAGCAATTCAGGGGAAGACAGGGATGCGCATCTCTACAGCATACCGTAGCTTGTGGTTGCAGTTCCTGTCCTTGCCAATTCCTCTCCATACGGTATCGTGTGCAATCCGAAGACCATTGCCTCACCTATTTGCCGCACCTACCGTATCTACAACTTCTTGGGTGTGAGATCAATCAGCTTCATACTAAGTACTGCCTGCGAGTGCACAGTTCACCAGCCAATCACCGCGTGCACAGCCAGCAGCCCACGCACATGCTCGCTCCCCGTGCTTCATGAGAGTCCATCCACCAAACCAAAAGTTCCTGTCTCTAACGCACGATGCCTGGTATACGACTCCCCCAATCAAGCACATAAGATGTGTGTGCGGCTCGGGGTGCACTCATGTGTGGTTGTGGGCGGGGTGGTGTTGCATCCTTGTCTACAAACACAGAAATATGGTAACCTTGTGCCTCTCGTTGCCACTCGTTCCACTCTGGTTTCATAATCCACAACTCCGCAAGTCCGCATCGATCCGCACAACACAGCCGTTCTGACGATGCTGGATGCGGGCTAACCAAACAAAATTCTAGAGTTGCGGCATCGGGCGGCAACTGCTGGGCTGCTGCTGCTAGTTGTCCATCTCCAAGTAGCTGGTCAGGGCGCTTTCAGCCTCACTCTTGCACGAGCGCAGGCGGCGCCAGCTGAAGCGACGCTGACGGGCCGCCGACAGCGACTGCTCCTGCAGTGCACCTTGCGGTGTGACGGGGCTGCGCGCGCCAGGACTTCCTGCAATGGCTCCGGTGCCGCAGTGGCCAACTGCTGGTGCGAATGTGGATTTGGGTGAGGCGCTGCCTGCTCTACCGCAGGCGCTGCAGCCACCGCACGCGACATGCCAGCAGCTGCGGACTCGGGGGTCCGCCGGGCTCCACGCATTATTGCAGCCTGCCGCTGGACCTGCAGCGGGCCCTGACACCTCCTGCTGCTGTGCATCTGTACCGGGTGGACGTGAAGATGTGGGCGTCTGTGGCGGCGAGCCACACACGGCCTCGCCGGTCCCGCCGCCTGCAGCGGACTGATGCTGTCGCTGCTGTGAGGGCAGCGAGGGTGGCCCATGCCCTGCCGAGGCTTTCCGTTGTAGGGCCGCACGCAGCCGCTGGTTCTGTGTCCGCAGCTCAGCCGCGGTGCGGAGCGCCTGGTCTATGGCAGCACGAAGTGCCTGTGCTCCATGGGGCGACGCCTCGTGCAGCTGCCGCATCTTCAGCTGCTGCAGCACGTCAGGATATTGCTCGCACAGGCGCGCGCGTGTGGGGGTGCAGATATCTGAACGGCGGCAGCGGCACCGTCGAAGTCACCAAGGGCTTTCGGGCGGCGGGACAAAACTCGGCGCCGCCACCGCCGCCCTCGCTCACGGCAGCTGCGCTGCTGGACGGCGGCCCCGTGAGACGGCCGTTGCAGCAGGCGGGCGCTGCTCCCGCGCTACCCCTCAAACTGCTCATCACCGCGGCCGCCGCCTCGCCGGCCGGCTGCGCGAAGCTAAGCTCCATCTGCACTGGCGCATGCTGCCCAATAGTTGCTGTGGCAGCAGTTGCGGTTGCGGTTGCTGCTGTGGCTGCTGCTGGCGGTGCGTCGGCGTCGAGTAGGAGCTAGGCGTGATGGTGAGGCCGCAGGCCGCTCCATCCCCAACGCAGCCGCCGCCGCTGGTGCCGCCAGTAGTGCCGCCAGCAGCGCAGTCCCGACTTGCAGGGCTACTATTGCACTCATGGCACACTACTCCCGCCAGTTCCGGCAGGAGCAGCAGCAGTGGATCAAGCATCGTGCTTGCCTCGGTGCTGGCGCCGCCGCTGCTGCCACTGCTGAGAGAAGCTGAGCTGATCATGTATGGCTGGGTCTAAGAGCCCTGCTGCTGCGCCACCGCCGCGTGCGTGAGTAGCAGCAGGTGCGCCTCGCTCTTGGTCCGAAGTGCAATGTCAGCAAGCTGATTTGCTGCGCCCCGCGCAGCGGCAGTTGCGGCGGCGGCCTCTACCTTGCATGCGCGTTAAGGTGTCAGCATGCTTGCACCGCCGGCGGAGGTTGATTGGATCGTAAGGCTGTGTTTGAGGCGCAGTCAACCGCCATACGCCACCGCTACCGCTACTAATAATGAGTACTAGAAATCAGGGTACAGTGGACCACAACGCAATCTGCCGTCCCGTGCCAGTGCGTACAGCGCACCCGAGCCGCCGGTGCGTGCCCTGTGATGTGCCGAGTAGTGACGCCTGCAGAAAGCGGTACGGGCGTTTAGGAATTACCATGCGTACTTGCAAGGGCGGGGTCAGGACGTGTGCAGCTGTGATATGCCTGCAAGTATTTCTACTCTGGAGGAGGGGTCCGCCCGCATCGCTGCTTGTCGTTGTCAACTGGCTGGGTTGGCTGGGGTTCCTGGGGGCCCCGGGTTATTAGTCACGTAGTCGTCCCACCCTTGTGCCGCCCGGGACTCACGCAAATCCCCCCTTTCTACAGAGACTCTGAAGGGTTTGAGGTTTGATTCCTAGATAGGACTGGGCTCAAACGTAAGGGGCCTGCGTTACGCGTCATCATGCGTGCTCAGCATTAACACAGCGGCAGTATGTCATGTATGCCGCCGATATCCACCCCAGACGAACCCACCAGCATGAGTGATATACAGCTGATGCTCTCAATGGATGGAATTATGTCGCGCTAGAGCCTGTCGCGGTCTCTCGCCAACTCCACGCCTCGCTTACGCGATGGAATGACCCGCCGCTCGACCAGTTTCGTGCCGCCCGAGCATTTGCCAGTGATCAAATCAAGTTATGCGTGGTTCTGCTATGTAACTAGTGCCCAGTGAGCGCGCGGGCTGTCTAGGTTTCACGTCATTTGTTGTGGCTAGCTAGCAGCTCCTTCGAGGCTGCGATGAGTCCGTGTAAGCAAACAGAAGGGCTAGAAGTTGTAATTACGTATAAAAAGGAAACGCGTAGCACAAACAGGCGATTGCGCCAAAAGAGTGGCCACCATGAGGCCTGGGTACCGCTAGTCCGGGCCGAAACCCGTGCCGTTCGCACGTGAAAGCAGTGATGCAAAGGAACATGCTAGTTATCTTTTACATAGCCACCCGCTTGACGACCGGCATCAGGCGCAGGACCACCGAGAGGGCAAACGCGAGCGCCGCGTTTGCCCGCGGGCTCTCGCTCCCACAGCGTTTGTACGAGGCCCAGCCCTGAGGTCCCGACCGGACCCGCCAGCACGTCCGATCGGGACCTCGGGGCTGGGCCTGGTGGAACTGATGAGCTGGCGAAACTGATGGGCACGTGGAGGAGGACAGCGCGGCGTCGCCCAAGAAGTGGCGCCGGCGCGCAGGTTGAGGCAGGCCGGTGTCGGGTTAGCGGTCTTTGCTGGCATGCATAGCACCGCACAGTATGTGGTAGGCCGCAGCAACGGGGATGTTGTGGCTGGAGGCTTCCTGCTGTTTGGTTGATTGCCTGCTGTGCTTGTGCTTGACAGCGGACCGTGGCTGGACGCATGGCGGGCCGTGCCTGTACAAACCGACCCCGGCTATGTCCGGGAGATGATGTCAACGCTTGCGGCCTCAGACTGGAGACGTGGCGTGGGCTTAGCCCACGTTTCCCTTGCGAGGGGAACTACATATCTTGCCATCACGCAAGGCTACAACGAGGGCTCGGGATTTCCTTTGATTGCTGGCTGTACTGTTGCTTGACAGCGGGACGCGGCTGGACACACTACGGCGGGTCGTGCCTGTACGAACCGATCCCGGCTATGTCCGGGAGATGAGGTAGAAGCTTGCGGCCGCAGACTAGATACGTGGCTCAGCCCACGGTTCCCATGCGAGGGACGATAACTTGTCACCATGACAGTGTGTGACTTTGTGTCCCTGGCAGGTTGCCGTGTGCAAAGAATCAGGAGGACACACAGAGAAGATGCACAGGCTAGACGCCAAGGTTGTGTACAAAGTTTGCACGTTTGTGGTTGTTGAGGCAGGGGTGTGTGATGGGACAGTGTCAAGGCAGGTTGGTAAAGTCCCGTAGGGTGCAGCTGATTCCCAGAACCCAGCAGATGACAAACAATTTGCAACGGCAGGGCAGGAGCACGAGGCCGATCGAACGCCGGAGTTACTGTACCGACGAGTTGCTGGCTGGCTGGAAGTTTGCTGATGCGCATTGTTGAGGCAGGGGTGTCCGGTGGAAAGTGGCAGGCCATGCAGGGCTAGAACGATTTCGGTTTCGTCACCGAATGTGGAGTCCGAGATGAGGGGGAGGCCTAGGCGTATGCGTTGTGCGACAAGCAGCATGAAGAACGCAAGCCAATACGGTACCTGTTGTGTGTGGTGGTGAGCACGACGTGCATTCCTGTCCTTGTAGAAACCTAGGCCCGGGCCGGGGGGCCCTTATAACGCCTGCAACACTTATATATGCAGCTAGTTTGGTCCCCGAATGGGGGTGCTTATGCTCCTGTGCTCCCAAATGGAATCTAGTAACGCGGCTAACCTGGCTGAGTCCGCATTCTGTCAATACGGTACCTGTCTGCCTTTAGGATTCAGTGCAAGAAGCAGTGCAAGAATCTGGGACTCATGTGAAACAAGGCAGCAGTACTACCACATTCCATGAGGTTCAGCCGTGCGGCCCGTGCCGCTTGTCGCCGTTTCGTGTTGCTATTGCATTTCAGTCCACGTGGCGGGGCAGCGCCAGCGCACTGTAGAGTTAACCCAAGGCGGGACAGCGGAATCTGCCTGTAAGACAGGGCAAGGGAAAATGATGTTGCGTCCCAATGTATGGCGTCTGTTCGCTCTAATTCGCTCTATCCGCCTAGTTAGATGTCTTGTACGAGCTATTGCCCGTGGTGAAAACTGGGCTGCCGTCCGGGGGGTGCGTTTTCCCAGCCAAACCCGCACGTTGGACGTTGCCCCGGAACAAATCCTACCGCACGGATTAGACACCGCCTTTCTGTAGGTACATAACCAACATCATCATCAGCCAGAAGTGGTCGGCAAAGGTCCAAATTATGCTTATCGGGGCTCAAGTCGCGAAATTGACCGAAGCCCATATCTCGCATATGCGCTGTTTGGGGCCTGAATCTATTGCCGTCGACATTAATTCTCGTATAGATGTAATTAAAATAGCTTCAGGCTAAGTTGGCGGGGTCCTGGCGAGCGCGACATATAGCATTTCAACTTGAGCTCTCGCTCAAAATTATGCCCGAGCACCATCCAGGGACCTTATTATGTGTAATGGGATGTCAATTCATGGTCGGGGCGACAGTCTGGGCATAGACCTTGCGATCCCGCCCTTGACC
The DNA here is from genome assembly GCF_000002595.2 of Chlamydomonas reinhardtii. Taxonomy (NCBI): domain Eukaryota; kingdom Viridiplantae; phylum Chlorophyta; class Chlorophyceae; order Chlamydomonadales; family Chlamydomonadaceae; genus Chlamydomonas; species Chlamydomonas reinhardtii. The sequence goes on along the minus strand of NC_057006.1, from coordinate 1,607,274 downwards.
CCCGGAGTGGTACCCGCGTGACTCAGCCCAGCCGCCGAGTGACACCCGCGTGCCCGCCACTGCTGCTCGAATGCCAATATGCGAGCGACATCATACCACTTGTTAAAACGACGCCTTGGCGCTAATGCATTACTCGTAAAGTTGAGTCCGTTTGAGCCAAGCAGATCTTCTGTCGCGGCACGAGCGGCCCTTGGCAAATGGAGGAACTGGAGAAGTTGCAAAAGGAACTTAGCGGTATAGGAGCCGAGATAGTCCAGGTGTTTTTTAAAGCAGAGTCGGCCAAGGATGCCGAGGACAAGCGATACTACCGGGAGAAGGAGCTTACGCTGCGAAAGAAAGAGGTCCTGCTCCTCGAAAAGCTCCAAGCGCGCGGTATGCGGGAGGCTTGGGGAGGCGTTTCTAGGTGAATGGGAGAGCTCACATTCCTGAAACCTGCAGCGGCGTGCAGCTCCTATTCTTCACGTGTACCCCGACCGCTCCTATGTCGTGCAGCCTCGGCGACTGGCCTGGGCGTGGGGAGCGCGACAGGAGCCGGTGAGATGGCGAGTACGCTGGCAATCGCGGGGATCTACCTCAGCTGCTATGGGCACAGCTGCGCGGGTCTCCATGGCGACCGATTACACGACCGACCAATGAAAATTCTCAAAGCGTGTTGGGGTTGTTGTTTGTCCGCTGCAAAGCAACCGTCTCTCTGGGATCCCTTGTGCTTTCCTCCGCCAGCAGGCGCGCTGCCGACTGCTGCTGGTGAGCATTACCACGAGGCGGTAGGGTGGTGATTGGCACGCGGTTTGTTGGAACTGGCAGCAGAGTGGGGCTATCGCGTGTTGGGCATGGGGGGGAGTCCAAAACAGTGCCACGCAGTGGTAGTTGGGGCCACCATTCAGGTTTCTGTCCTTCACACGCATCCCTCCTTTCCACGAAACCCTCCTTAAACACCTTGAAGCATTGCGTAGTTTGAATTCTGTCCGATAGATTCTCACCTGACTTGGTCTCACGGGAGCGGGCCAGCTGGCACTGAGAGCGGAAATGGTCCAACAGAAGCAGACAAGTGGGAATATAGAGTCGTTGGGCTTGAGCCTTTCCGCGTGAAGTGTTGTTGAGGCCAACGAACGCATGAAATGCGCAGCGGAGTCCATGTCGTGACTTGCTTGTGCCTCCAGGTTCTGCAGGCGTTGCAGCTTCCCAGGGCGCGGGGACCGAGGTGGAAGCCGGTGAGTTCGTATTCTGGTCTAGGGATTGGCTGAACAGCGAATGCGTGTAAGCAGCAGCCTTAGCATCCCATGGGTGGGCTATCCGTTTTGCTTTCCTTCCCTTGCAGGCTTGCTGCCTGTGACTGCCGATGGGTACCTCCACAATGCTGTTGGGGGGATTTTGTGTTTGGGCGGGCGGAGCGAGCGCGGTGGAGCTGCTAGGTGTTGCGCGACTTCAGTTGGATGCTGAGAGCGATGGGAGCTGACATGCTTCTTTTGCTCCTTCTGCAGGCCCAGGAGCGTGCCGTCATGGCCCCAGCGGTGGAGCGGGTGCTGGTGCGGCCGCCCATCCCCAGCCGCAGCCGCAGCCAGCTGCATCAGCCGACGCCGTGCTGGCACTCATGGAGGTCTTCAGTGACGGCTCCAAGTCGTTCGTGGCAACGCTCGTCATCATCAGCCCCGACGGAGTCGCTGCCACGGCTCGCCACACGGTGGTGTGGGAGGACGGCCGCATCCACCCTCGCCGGCTGTGGGTGGCGGACGGTGTGGAGCTGCGACACCTGGCGAGCTTCCCGAAGCTAGACATGTCCCTGCTACGGCTGAGGAGGCGCCCCGACCGTGGCAGCGGCAGCAGCAACAGCAGCAACAGCAACAGCAACAGCAGCAGCAGCGGCGGCAGCGGCAGCAGCGGTGGCAGTGGCAGCAGTGACGATGGTGCAGCAGTGCCAACAGGAGACTCGTGGCCGTTTCTGGAGATCGCGCCGAAGTCGTACTTCAAGCCAGGTACGTATGGCTGGTGTAAGTTACGCGTTGCCGTAAGCATGTGGTGCAAGGAAGCAGGGCAGAGGGCATCTGCACCGGGAACTGATAAACCTGGGCTTGCTAAAAATACGTCGAGGTGACGAACGTGCTTTTGCCGACTGCAGATGCGAGATTAACGGTCCACAGCTTCCCGGCCGTGGCGCAGAGGCTGGGGCTGACGGAGTCCGGTCCGGTTATATCACACGGGCGCCTGGCGCACTGCTCTGACAAGCAGCTCGTGTGCGTCGCGGATTACATGGGGTTTCCTGGCTCGTCTGGTGGCGCCGTGACGTGTGGCGGCAAGTTCATGGGCACCCACATCGAAGCGTGAGTGGCGTGGGTGGGATGAGGTGCCACTGCTCATCTCGGGAGTAGGGATCAGCACTGCTGCGTTCACTACGCCACGCGCCCGTGCATGCGGGCTATGGCTGTGGGTGCCAACGCCTTTTGTTTCGTAGTTGTGTTCCACGCACACGCATACAGGGGTAGTGCTCCAGTCCAGCAAAGGGATCTGGCTAATCTGGTCCACTTGTCGGTCCTGGAACAGAATCTCACACGATAACCGCGGCGGCACGAGCCAGCCGGATGTGGCCGCCACGGTTGAGGCGCCCGTGTGCGAGCGGGGAACGGAGCTGGAGGAGTTCGACGAGCCGGTGGAGCGCCCGGCGGCGGCCGCGGCAATCGCTGCAGGCGGGCCGATGGCCGTGGCTGAGGGCACGGCGGCACAGGAGGCGAGTGCTGTAGCGGTCGGGGCTCTCACGGCGCGGGTTGACGCGCTGGAGGTGAACGAGGCCCACAAGGGCGCGCTGTCCTTGTTCACGCCGTGGCACGTCGTTGAGATGGGGCTTAAGCTGGCGGGCATCCCGCCGCCGCAGAGCGGCCAGGCGCAAGTTATGTCTGCCTTGGAGACGGCAGCAGCGCTAGCGGGTGGGGGTGAGGGGAACCGTAAGCGCCTGCGGGGGCGCTAGATGGTTAAGTGTATTATGTCACTGGGCCTATCATTTGGCGCACGTTTACATAAGAGACGCACATGGGACTTTGAGATGGGGGAGGATGTCTCGTGCGTGTATTTCGAGGTTGTCGGCCGCCATGGACCAATGACGCACGGCGCTTGGCATTGCATGGAAGTTGTGTGGGCGCAGAACCGGCTGGCTCAGTACTACGGAAAATGGTAACGGGGACTGCAAAGTAATTTCTGCTTGAGTGCAAAGCGGCAAACGCCCCCCATTGAGGCTGCTGCTGTGTGGGGGGGGGGCGCTAGATGGTTAAGTGTATTATGTCACTGGGCCTATCATTTGGCGCACGTTTACATAAGAGACGCACATGGGACTTTGAGATGGGGGAGGATGTCTCGTGCGTGTATTTCGAGGTTGTCGGCCGCCATGGACCAATGACGCACGGCGCTTGGCATTGCATGGAAGTTGTGTGGGCGCAGAACCGGCTGGCTCAGTACTACGGAAAATGGTAACGGGGACTGCAAAGTAATTTCTGCTTGAGTGCAAAGCGGCAAACGCCCCCCATTGAGGCTGCTGCTGTGTGGGGGGGGGCGCTAGATGGTTAAGTGTATTATGTCACTGGGCCTATCATTTGGCGCACGTTTACATAAGAGACGCACATGGGACTTTGAGATGGGGGAGGATGTCTCGTGCGTGTATTTCGAGGTTGTCGGCCGCCATGGACCAATGACGCACGGCGCTTGGCATTGCATGGAAGTTGTGTGGGCGCAGAACCGGCTGGCTCAGTACTACGGAAAATGGTAACGGGGACTGCAAAGTAATTTCTGCTTGAGTGCAAAGCGGCAAACGCCCCCCATTGAGGCTGCTGCTGTGTGGGGGGGGGGCGCTAGATGGTTAAGTGTATTATGTCACTGGGCCTATCATTTGGCGCACGTTTACATAAGAGACGCACATGGGACTTTGAGATGGGGGAGAATGTCTCGTGCGTGTATTTCGAGGTTGTCGGCCGCCATGGACCAATGACGCACGGCGCTTGGCATTGCATGGAAGTTGTGTGGGCGCAGAACCGGCTGGCTCAGTACTACGGAAAATGGTAACGGGGACTGGTAACGGGGACTGCAAAGTAATTTCTGCTTGAGTGCAAAGCGGCAAACGCCCCCCATTGAGGCTGCTGCTGTGTGTGTGGGAAAAAATAGCATACAGAAGACAGTGCGTGCGGTGCAGTGACGGACGGTCGCGAGTTACCTGGCGTACATTACCGCGGTGCTGTGTGTGTGTGTGTGTGTTGCACAACGAAAGGGAGAGAATTCCCGTCGCTCGGCGTTACTTACCAATACCTACCAAATACCGCGTCGGTGTAGCCTCGGTAGTCATACTTACCCGCAAAAGCCTGTGACCGGGCGTTCGCAAGGCAAACTGACCCCGGTGTGCACCCGTATGCGTCCATGCGCCGCGCCGAAACGCGCTATCAACGTTTACCCAGCACGCCTAATGTCCTGAATCCCGCCCGCTGAATGTTGTCTCACCTACGGGCAACAGAGGAGGCACAGGGAAGGCGATAGCAAGGAAGTGTCACGCACGTAACGGCAAAATGGCAAAAGCGGCATTAGGGGCGGCGTGCAGCAAGCAAGCTAAAATACACGCATCCCATTCCCAGCCCTCTAAGCTGTTCCTCCCTAGTGGAGGAGAGGAAAAGGCAGTGTCGACGGCGTGTGTAAGAGAGCGAGACGGGATGGGGAACGGTGGCGGGCGCGGTTGCAGAGTTGCCGGCGGTACGTACGAAGACCCCAGAAGGGTCGGTGCAAGATCCCGAGAAATCCGCCTGTGGGCGTGTGTGTGTGTGTGTGTGTGTGTGTGTATATGTGTGTGTGTGTGTGTGTGTGTGTGTGTGTGTGTGTGTGTGTGTGTGTGTGTGTGTGTATATGTGTGTGCGTGTGTGTGTGTGTGTGTGTGTGTGTGTGTGTGTGTGTGTGTGTGTGTGTGTGTGTGTGTGTGTGTGTGTGTGTGTGTGTGTGTGTGTGTGTGTGTGTGTGTGTGTGTGTGTGTGTGTGTGTGTGTGTGCGTGTGTTAACGAAAACAAACAAAGCTGGGAGAAGCCCGGCCCAACGCTCCGCGTTACCATGTACCGATACGTTACCCGTCGACCGACAAGCGGTCGCGCCGTCAGTCGTTGTAGCCATACTTACCCGCAAAAGCCTGGAACCCCCCACTCGGCCGCGCGGCGAACGCGCTGACACCGAGATGCACCTGTATGCGTCCATGCTCCACGCCGAAGCGCGCTACCTACAACGTTTACCGGGGCACGCCTAATTTCCATTAGTCCCGGCCAATGTCCGTAGTCTCACCTACAAACGATGGGGGCAGTGCAGGCATAGGGTGGCAGCAGGAAAGTGTCATGAAAAGGAAAATAGTGACAACGGAATGCTCGGCGGCGTGCAGCAAGCGAGCTAAAACACACATCCCATCTGTCCCATCCGATCCCACTAAAGAACCCCGTGTGCGCCCAGAGGCAGCTCATGGAAACCGAGTCAGCCCCATGTGTCTCTCTGAGTTTACACGCAGCTCACACACGCAGCTTCCCCAACGGCGCGCGCACGGCTATGCACTCCCACTCGCGCACCGCGCCGACCGTCAGCCTCTGCCGTGCTACACCGTGCTCAGGCGCAGCTTCCCACACGCGTGCACGCTCAACTGCCAGCTCCCGCTCGCGCGCCTGCCGACTAGCGCCAACTGCCCGTGTGCGTCACTACAGTCAGGTAGCTTTCGAGCCGGGTCGCCGTACAACTACCTGCTCACACTCGCGCAGCTGCCGACTGCCAAGCTACCTCCTGTACGGCTCAGGGGGTTGGGGGTGCCGTACACGAGTTAATTGGGGGTTAATCGGAGCTGTCCTAGAACCCCCATTATACTATTTTTTCTTCGGGGCCTAGGCAGACTGACGCAGACTTACGGGGCACGTCATGCTCCCGTTTAAGAGAGGCGGCGGAGCAAGGGGCAGAGGCATGCAAGGCTCGTGGGTTGGATATGAGTTGACAGAGAGTGATAGTCATTCTGTTAGCTTGCGCTGTCGGCAACTCAACCAGCGAGCCAGGTCGCGGTTGAGTGCTACCAACCCTAGGCAAGGCCCATGCAGCCCGCCATGCAGAGGATGGCAAACCATCATCAGTAACACCGGCACACGGGCACAGGCTTCTAGCGACACGCCCCGTCACGCCCCGGGGGCCTAGGTAGTTGCACCGTGCCGCACACACGATATCACCCGACACGACTGCCCAAGGGACTGCCCAGCCGGCCGGCCAGACCCGGCAAGCACTCTCGCGAGGTCACTAACACAACCCGATATTAGGAGCATTCGGAATAAATTAATGGTCGCTGCCCAAAAGCGACGCTGCTACCGCACAACGCAAGATTTCTACCTGATGCCCCTGGTGCATCAGCACGACTCGCAACACACGCACACACACTTCACCTGAACCACGAAGTCTCCCTCTACTGCGCTCTCATATCTTCTTTCTCACTCTCTCGCTGCATAGAATAAAGCGCCCATGCGCACCGGGGCAAGCAGTGCCGCGTCATGTATAAGACCACACAGGCCACATTTGCATGGCCTCGAGCGCAATGTTCTTCCGGGTCAGTGATGAACAGTTTAAAAGAAGAACAGCCCTGCTGTCGGGCACAGTTTGCCGTGCTGAGTAATGAACACAAGAAGTGGGTACGTGGACTTGTGGTGCCCCCATTCATCAGGCCGTAAACACATGCCTTGATCAACAACCCGCGTGCACAACGGCTCTGATGCCCGCGGCGATGCACCTGGCCAAGCCACATATGACATATCCATTCCCGCAGATGTTGAGCCACCAACTTGTGCCATGTCACAAACATTGGTACCGTAAAAGCGAGTGAGGAGCGAAGCAGCCGCAAGATGAATGGATTCGCGGAACCGTAATACTGCATGATCAGAATGGAGTAAGAACGTCCTTACTAAGGGTTGGATGACGCCAGCATGCATGGGCCACGAGCCCAATCAGCCGCAAAAGACGCACCAACCTGCCGAAACGCCGTCGTGTTGGGAGACAAAGCCAAACACGGCATATGCCATGCAATTTATGCAGTCTAAGGTCACTTCATATCAAGGTGACGAGTGCATGTGCTTGTTACACACGGGGGGAGCAGCCGCACACGCCGCATGACGGATCGGCGTGGGATGCAAGATGCCTGTACTGGGCCCATGCTAGGAGGGATGGGTGCGGGTGCCCTGCAGCGAGCGAGCGCCAGCAGATGTGTGCTGGCGATGCTTGGCTACACCACACATCTGTTTGGTTGCTACAGAGGGCATGCGTTTGCGCAGCTCAGACAGGACAACGTGCAGCTGTCGGCACAGCAGCTCTAGCGGCGCCAGCTGAAACGACTCCGGGCCAGCGAGCGACTCGCGTCATTTTCAAGCTGACCGACCTCAGCGGCCTCCACACCCTCAGCGGCTGCCGCTGCGCACTCGGCTGCTGCCTGCTGTGGCTGCTGACCGGCACGGGAGCCATTGGGCGGGCGGAGCGTCCCTTGCAATTGGCTGACGCCGTGGCACGGCAGCATCTCCACAAACGCCACGGCACCGGCGTCTGCAGCCGCGGGCATCGGCGCCGCGACGCAAGCAGCCCGGCCTTCGCCGCTCATGGCAGCTGGCTCAAACGCCAGCGTATCTGACGGCGGCGGCGATGGGGATGCGGCATTGGGCCCCCCGGAAACGTGAGCAGAAGCCCTGGGCATGCCGCCGACCCCCATGGCGCTGAGCCAGCGACCGAACCAGCCGCTGCGGCCGCCACCGCCGCCGCTGCTGCTGCGGTTGGCCTTGCTGTCGCCTGCGCCCTTCTTGCCGCCGGCCGCGGCGGCGCGGCTGGTGCGGCGGCTCCAGGCCTCATCCTCGTCCTCGCTGCTGTACAACCAGCCGTACGCCTCCTGCTCATCCTCCTCGGCCTCGGAGCCGTAGTAAGGACTGGCACAGCAAGCCTCGTCGCCCTCAAGGAAGCCGCCGCCAACGGCACCGGCACCGGCACCGAACTGCGCCGCCGCCGTCGCTGCCGTAGCCTGCGTAGCCTCGGCCCGCTGCTCCTCGGTCCCGACCAGCTCGCTATCCACACAGCTGTAGGCTGCGAACACCGGTGCCGCCGCTGCCACCAGGTCCGCTGCCGAGGTGGTCCGGCTCAGCGACGTCAGGTTCATGCCCGCCAGGCTAGCGGCGGACGGCGCGCGGCTGAAGGAAGATATGGCCCCGGAGCTGGCACCCAGCAGCCAGCGGCGGCTGCCCATTTGCAGGCGCCGGGCCACACCGGCGGCCTCATTCACCACGGCCGCCACGTCGACGTCCTGGCTGAAGGGCGTCGGAGACGCAGCGCCCTCGGCGCCGGCAGACTCGTCATCGGACTCGTCCACAGCCGCGGCGGCGGCGTAGGAGGAGAAGGGCGAGGCTACTTCGTAGAGCACCTGCTGCCGCTGCGCCGCGGTGTGTTCAGAAAGGCCATCGATGAAGGGCGGGAGTGGGATGATTCGGCGCGAAGAGTTGCGCCGTGAGCCGCCGCGGGAGCCCAAGCCGCTGCCGCCGCCGCCGCTGCTGGTGCCTGCGGCGGTGCTGCGGCGGCGGAAGGTGCTGCGGCGGAAGGCCGCCAGGGATCCCAGGGTCCCGGCCGCTGCCGCCGCCGCCGCCACCTCCGCCGCCGCCTCCTCGACGAGCAGCTCGGGCAACTCGCTGAGGGGGGGGCAGCCGCCGACCGAGGGGGTGCAGCCCGAGCTGAGGCAGCGGGCCGATGGCAAGGGGCTGCGGGCGCCGCCACTGGTTGAGGACAGCCGCGAGTAGCCGCGTGTGACACCGCTGGAGGTGGGGCGCTGTGAATGCGGCGACATGAAGGGGGATTGGCAGCCGCTTGCTATGCCGCCCACAGTGCTGAACCGCGGTCGGCCGCCGCAGGTGGTGCTGGCGGCATAACTCCGAGGGTGCTGCGGCTGATGCTGCTCGTGTTCGTCTCCCTGGTGGCCATCATTGGTGCAGTTATGCTCGGCCCCAGACACTGGTACAGCACCCAGATCCGTGGTGTCTGCGATCAGACCATAAGGATGATGGTCAGCATTCGGTTACGCACGCAGGACGAGCTTGGCATGTTGCCACGTCAGGCCACGGCTGCACAACTAGGCCGCGCCACCGCGCCACTGGAAGTAATGTGGAGCCATGCAGAGAAACTCACTCGCCTACAGTTCTACATTCTACAATGCGGCATGCCAATCTCACCCATGGCGCCGCCTAGGCTCTGGCGCAGATGCTCGTTCTCCACCTTGAGCGCTTCCACTTCCCGCAGCGCCCGCCACACAGCCGTGCGGAGGTCCGCCCCTGGGACATCTCCTGCGTCAGCCCTGTGGAAAAATGTAACATGTGCAGGGTATGACGGTCACAATTTGTAAGAAAGTGGTTGTGGTCGTGGGTTCTGGCGCCAAAACCCGTCGGAGCCAGCTGAAGCGGCGGCGGCATGATGTGCTCGCAAAGTGTGGGCACGCGTGGCAACGCCGCAGGAGCCACATAGGGCGCTGGACAGGAGAAAGGCTGCCGAAATGCCATACACTCGTTGCCATTAAAGTGTGAAACTTCAGAAGACCCGTTTGGCAACCGCCCGGGCGATGGCTGTTCATGATTGCCCGAACAAGGACAAGTGGCACGGTGGCTCCCGTAAGAATCCCAACGCATGGTCGTGGACTTACATACTAGATTTGTGCGCAGTATCAGCACCCAGGCGTCGCGAAGACCGACGCGACGTTGGCTTCCACGAGTCAGACTGAAGCTCTGTGGGCCGCGACTCTCTGACTCGCAAGAACCTTTTCCAGCTTCTGTTTGTGTGCCCTTTAGGGCGAGTGGCGAGGCAAAATGATTAGAGGGTGCTAGACAGGCAACCATTAACCCGGTTGCGCGCCCCGTAGCTTGGTTGAGACTAGCATCGGACTTATTACATTGACAAGGCCGGTCAGTATATCGGCAAATCACAGGATGGTCAACGCGCGCTAGGCCCGCCCTCATGCCGATTGGGTTACCTGAGCTGTGAACCCGTTCGCAGGCTGTCTGCCGCGTCAATGAGCTCCAGAGTGGTGAAACATCAATCTAGGATGCGTTATGCAGGCGGTAGACAAGTAGGCCGCCTTGAAGGCTGCTGGGTATAGTAGCAAGGAACAGCGCGTTGATAAGTAGGAGTTGCTGGCTGCTTCGTTGTCTATGTAGAGACAGAGCAAGTACATACTTAACAATTATCAGATTGTTTGTGCTACGGGCTCATGCGCGAGAATGCCATGATGAAGAAAAAATGGGCGACGCCCCCGAGCACCGGTGTGAAGGCAACAGGTAGAATGAGTGTATACTTATTGATGCACGTATTGCGCTCGGGGGCCCAAGCAACAGGTCCGAACCCAGGCCGACCACGGGTTTCGTCGGTCTGCGTTTCGCCCGAAGGCTGCACGCACACCTCAGGTAGATCCATGTATCAAGGCGATACCCTAACCAATGCTCTAAAGATTCAACTGAAATGTTCACAGTTGCATCGGCAGTCCCTTCTTCTCAGCAGTCCGGATCCGCCCCGTTTTGCTTTGCGCCTGGCCCGCCCCAGTAACCCCTGGCGCCGCGCTAGCCCCTCTTGCAATACGTGATGAACGCTATGAAGCGCCCTTTCATTCGCCGATTCACAGGCGCCCCAGCCCTCACCCTGCGCTCGTCCTCGCGCTCCTCCCGGTGCTATCGATCCGTGGCCAGGGCCCAGGGGCACATGTAGGCGCTCTCACCGCTGCGCATCGCTTCATCCACGTCCCACACACGCACCGTCGCATCTCGGCCCGCCGTCAACAGCCACCGCCGCATCCTGCCCGCATCGCCGCCGGCGCTGGGGCCGCCGCTGGCGCCGCCGCTGTGACCACCACCGCCACCGCCCGCAGCTTCAGCGACTGCTGCGCCCGCAGTGTCCCTGCCCGCACTCACACCAGCCACGTCATCTGCCAGTCCCTCCTCTGACCCCAGTCCTGGGGCTGCAGCAGACACCGCCGCTGCAGCCGCAGCGCCCGCCCCGATCCCATCACCAGCAGCAGCCACAGCCCCACTCCAGCACGGCTGCCACGGTCGGGTAACGAACGCGAGGCTGCGCAGATGCGGGCCGCCGCCACGCAGCGCAGCCACTCGCCGCGGCGGCACCCGGAGGTCATTTAGCCTCCAGATGGCTGTGTTGCGGGGCGCGGTTACGCACAGCAGCACAGCGCGGGGGCATCATGTTTGCTTTGCATCAGACAATACCCTTTGTCAACCAGCACTAGGCCACCTTGCGCCATCATCAGGTTACTTACGCGAGGTGGGCAGCGGGCGGGGTCGCACGGAGGTTACTTCTAATAGCATATGCGCCAAGTCAACGACCTGCCCGGGCGTCCTCACCGGCGGCGCCGTCGTAGCTGCATGTGGCCAGCAGGTGGGAGTCATGCGGGTCGAAGGCCACCGCCCACACGTCCTTCTCGTGCGCCGGGATCTCCGCAACCTGTTGGCAGAAGAGGCACGGCAGCAGCGGCCGCGGCAGCCGCCACACGAGGTGCTGTTGTTGGCAGGGTGCCACAAATAGAACAGCAAGGAACAGCACGGCTGGTGTCAAAGCCGCATGCAGGCACGCATATAAGTCGCAGGCGAGGCCTAGCGTCGTACGCGCGCCTCGACATTCCGCGTCAAATGAGGTCGTATGCTTGCACACCTATGCCTGCGTAACCACCCACATGCTTACATTCGCACGCCCACGCCTACCATTGTGCCCTGCGTGATGTCCCACACGCGCGCCACCCCACCGAGGTGGCCGCTGTAGCCGCCCGCCAGCCAGTTGCCGTGCGGCGCCCAGCCCACGCCGTAGCAGTGGCCGTTGGTCAGCTCCTGGCCGTCGGCATCGTGAGGCCGGTAGCCGACCAGAAGCAGGGAGTCGGGGGGTTCGGAGCGGTCCTGAATGCCAGAGTAGACCTGTCGGTGGGTGGGGTGTGGGCGAAGCGTGCAGCAGGAGAGTGCGTTGTTAGTCATCCAAGGGGACTAGGTGTGGAATGGTCAGCCGTTTGTCAGGCTCGGTTTCAGTCTCAAAGCCAGGTCTGGGGCGTGCGGCGAGGCCGGGCTTTGGTCGAAGGTGAGCGATACAGGGAATTCTGTTGTCACGGATGGAGAGGAGGCGGTGAGAGGATCACATCCGATACATACGGAAGACTGAAATCTCTGTAGAGTGCGTGCTCTGTGCAGCTCCCGAGCCCCAAACGTGTGCCTTTGCGCATAAAGAGACGTATTTACTGAGCTAAACCACTGTGCAACAGCAATACGATATGCATGGGTTGTCACGCTACCGGTAGTAACGCTGCCAGCTGCATGCGCACGTGACAGGAACACTGCGAAGGACCGCAGGAATTCATCTAACGCAGACAGCGTGCACTCATTTTGGGGCTCTACGCTTCAGATCCAAACCAGGACATACCGTAAAGGCGTGTCCAGCCCCTACCAAGGCCCAGGGCAAGGAATCGCGCCTTTGGGACCTTGCGTGAGTCTGGCCCGCGCACAGGCCGCCACCAGGCTTCATCCTGTTGATCCTAGCTCTCCCTGGCAGCGCTGCCGTCGTCTTGCTTGCATGTGCCCGCGGCGGCCTTTATGGAATTCACTCACTCATTCATTGAGTCACTCACCCCAATGGTGCCAAGGGATATGGCAAATGAAGGAATCAACGGGCTGATAAAGTTGAGCCCCGAGGAACACACGGCACTCACCCCAATGGTGTTACTGCCGTGCGCCACCGCCACGAAGTAACTGGTGGGCGACCAGGCCAGGTGCCAGCTGGTGCTCACCGCCGGCGCCCTCTCCACCTGCATGCAGGCAAGCATGTGTTAAAAATAACAAAACGAAGCCCGCAAGCATGTGTGTATGTGTGTGTGTGTGTGTGTGTGTGTGTGTGTCACACAATGATGGATGGGGCGCACGCATGTGGGGGCGATGTCAGGCGAGTCGGGGTAGAGCGCAGGCGAATGCGCAGCTTGTGAGTGAGGGAGTAGAGGATGGGTTGGGTAGCAGTCGGAGCTTGATAAACACACACAGACATACGATACACACACAGACGTAATTCCATTCGCGTGCCCCCAAACACACCCACGGACGTGCCACGCACGCGGCTGACTGAAGCACGACCGGACAAACGTAACGCCCAAATCAACGTACCGCACACTTGCCTTCATGGGACTCATCCAGTCCGGTGATGACTGCTGCAGTGCCTTGGCCGCCGCCGCCACCGCGCCCCCACTGGCTGCGGCAGCCTCACCACCCTCGCCACCGCCTTCTTCCTGCACGGCAGAGAGCGCCTCCCAGTAGTGCTGCTGCCATGCCTCCACGTCCCACACCGCCTGTGAATTCAGCCGGCGCAAGGCAGGGCAGCGGGTCAGTGACCGCGGCGATTGTTTATGTTCCATGGTCGTTCTTGCTGCTGATCACAGCGTGCCGGTCTGGCTGGTTGCCTCCAGCGCACTGGGCCCTCCCTGCCGCCCCCAAAACCCCACCGCCCACATAGAAGCCATGTGTCCAGAACCCAGAGCAACTCCAGCAACCAGCAACGTCAGCTCACGCTTACGCAGCTCACGCTTACCAGCGCCCCATCATTACCGGTAGATGCCAGCCGCGTGCCCCACGTGTCAAACCCGACACCCGTCACGAAGCCGGTGTGGCCCGTGTGCGTCAGCTCCAGCTCGGGTATGTGCGTCTTGTCCAATCTGAAAACACGGATCTGCATTTGGATAATGGGTGTCAGTGGAGGTGGTGGGTCTGGGCGACGGGATTGGGCAACGGTAGAACTCGCACACGATCCGACGACAGCGAATCCACAATGACACGTGGCGTGTAACGGGGTGACTCCGCCCCCGCAACGTCCCTGTCATCAGCCTCCTGGTATCGCACTGTGTCTTACGCACTGGGTCCCCACCGTCCCATGGAAGCGGAGTCAACTAGCTGTCCCATCACGAAAGTCCCAATTCGACTATCCACACCTTCGACTCACCGTTTTGTCGTACGAGCCAGTCGCCACCGTGACCTCGTCCGAGGGTGCCACCGCCACACACGACACCGTGCCCGTGTGCCCTCGCACTGTCATCATCTGCCCGTACGGCACCACGGGGGCCGCCGCCACCGGCGCTGCCAGTGTGCAGTCGCCGCCAGCCGCCGTAGCGGCGGCCGCCGCCGCCGGCGCTGCTGCACCCGCCTCCGGCGCCGCCTGCGGCTGCTCCACCTCTGCCGCCGGGGGCGGGGTGGCGGGCGGCACCGGCAGGCTCCACACGCCCACGGTTTTGTCGCTGGAGGCGGTGACAATATAGGCATTGGTGGGGGCCACTGCCAGCTGCATCACGGCGTCGTCGTGCTGCTGCGGCGCGGATGCTGCGGAGGCGGCGATGCCGGCGTCCCAGATGCGAACCTGATACAGCACAAGGGGAGAGCGGCGATGTGTTGCGGCAATCAAGGGCTTAACATTGCATCGTTTCTTTGGCTACGTACGTAATTGACTGGTGATGCACGGGGACGCCGGGCAAGGCGCGCGCGCACGGGGTTGCTGCCCCACTGATCTTACAGCAGCACAGGACTACTCTGCTATAGCATCCATCGATTTGTTCTGTCCCCATCAAAGCCACCACCTCGCCCCGGCCCACGCACCGAGCCGTCCGCGGACGCTGACGCCAGCTTGCGCCCATCCGGTGAGAGCACGCAGCGCCAGACGTAGTCGGAGTGGCCGCCCAGCCGCGACAGCTGCTGGCCGCCGTCGCCGCCAGACAGGTCCCACACACGCACCTGCATGCGGAGGCGGCGGCAGGTGTGACGCACGGGGAAAAGGACAGGGCGTGGATGCGTGTGCGTGTGTGCGTGATGCAGAGCGTAAGGGAGGGGCGCATGCGGGGCGGCGCAAGTGCTTCGGCGTACGTGCCGGCGTGCGCTGGTACGGCCCGAGTGAGTGAGCTAGCGGAGGAGAGATGGAGTGCAGGATATGGATGGGGCACCTGCAATCCGCACCCATACGTCAGTCCTCGCCGCACCTACCGTCTTGTCGCATGCGGTACTGAAAGCGGTCCGGCCGTCCCTTGACACAGCCACGGACGTCACGCTCTCCGTGTGGCCATGCATCACACGCAGCAGCCGCCAGCCGCCGGCGCCGGTGTGGCCCGCGGCCTCTCCATTCCCCGCCACCGCCACCGGCTCAGCTGCCCCTGCCCCTGCCCCTGCCCCTGCTCCTACATGCCCCTGGCCCAGTCCTGCGGCCTCGCTGCTGCTGCCACTGACCTCGCCGCCCGCACCCACGCCGGCGTCGCCAGCAGCAGGGCCGCCGCCGCGCCGCCAGTGCGCCACCGCACCGCCGTGAAGCCCCACCAGCAGCTGGGCTCCGTCAGCAGTGGCGGCAACGCACTTGGCCATGGACAGGGGCAGGCTGCTGGATGTGGCTTGGCGTTGTGCGGCGGCTGCGGCGATCGCGGCGGCGTCTGTGACGCCGTCTGCCGGCGGCGGTGGCTCTGACGGCTGCACCAGCTGTGCAACCTGCGGGCGCGGGCATGCGAGGGGAAAGGGATGGGAGGTTTAGGGGTCGAACCCACTTTCCAATGTATGTTGAGTGCTAAAACGCTGGCACTTTGAGCACGTCCGCATAACCCCTACTGTCCACACCTGTGCACCCGTAGCGACGTCCCAAACTCGCACGCAGCCGTCTTTGCCGCCCGTGGCGAGCATGAGCTGCTGCTGCTGCGGCGGCGGCGGCCGCGGCCCTACGGACGGCAGGGGCAACTGCTGCTGCTGCGGCAGCGGCCCTACGGACGGCAGGGGCAACTGCTGCTGCTGCTGCTGCTGGTGTTGCTGCAGGAAGAAACAGCCGCCGAACACTGCGGCATCGTGGCAGCAGGAGGTGTGGAGCGGCGTGATGTGTGGAGGCGCTGCTGCAGCAGGGGCGCCGCCGCCACCACCAGGCGCCCCACCCACCACTGCTTCAGCTGCTGGTGCTGGGCTTGATGCGACAGCGCGCCAGATGCAAACCTGTGATGGGGCACGGTGACACTAACGTTTATGCAGGCGTATAAGGTGCGGTAGCGTCAGACTCCAGTAATAAGCGTGAGTAATAAGTGCGGGCTACCTAAAGGCGACGTGCATCAAGACCCAGCCAGCCATCAGGCAGCAGACACCGCGCAAGTAAGCGCGGCACCTAAAGAAGCCGTACCAGCGTCTCACCGCTCCCGAATCGTCTCCAGTGGCGAAGTAGCCGGCCCACTCCGGGGCGTCGGCGTGTGCGCCCGCGCCCGCCGCCGCCACCGCCACAAAGGCCACGGGCCGCTCATGTACCCGCAGCGTCTCCACCTGCTGCCCTGTGGACATGGGTGTGTGTGCGGGCGTGCGCGGGCGTGGTGCGGGATTGCGGGTGTGGGCTCGAGGCAGGGCAGGGCACGGCACGAGTGCAAGGGGCTGCGTCTGTTTGCTCCGTGGCCGGCGACTCAGCCCGACAGCTGCCTTCCCGACCCGCTCACCCACCCGTCATGGCGTCCCACACCCGCACGGTGCGGTCCACACCGCACGTCACCAGGCACGTCTGCAGCGCCATACTGCCACTGCTGCTGCTACTGCTGTTAATGCCACTTGTTATGGTGGCAGTAGCGTTGGCGGCGGCGGGCACTTGCAGGTACGACACCCCCCGGATGTAGTCCACGTGGCCCGTCATGCGCAACACGCGCTCGCCGGACTGTGTGTCGTGAATTAGCACCTGTGTGTGTTCAAGAGCACACGAGAAACAATACGCGCAGAAGAGTGTATGCGATGCCGAGTTACGGCCTGTGTGTGTGTGTGTGTGTGTGTGTGTGTGTGTGTGTGTGTGTGTGTGTGTGTGTGTGTGTGTGTGTGTGTGTGTGTGTGTGTGTGTGTGTGTGTGTGTGTGTGTGTGTGTTCATATGTGTGCGCGCGCGCATGCGCCTGGTGAAGGAAACGGAACGTGCATGTGTGCGCGTTTTGGTGGTCGGGGCCACAGCCCCCTCCCCTGCAATCCAAACACGCCAATAGATGCCGCGTACGGGCACATGCGGTACGGGCCACGTACGGCACGCACTCACCACGCCCTTGTTGCTGACAGTGGCCAGTGTGGCGCCGTCGGGCGAGAAGTCCACTCCGAACACACCGCCCGCCCCACCCGTCACCACCGCCAGAGCAGCCGGCCAGGCCGGGTACACGGGCGCCGCCACCGCACACGGCCAGGAGGGGCTGGGCCACACCGGCGGCGGCGGCGGCAGCGGCGATGCCGGCAGCGCACTACCTGGTGCATCTGCTACTGCCGGCGCTGCTGCACTGCTACTGCCGCTGGTTACTGTACAAACAGCAGCAGAAGCAGCTTCTGCAGAGCCGGAGGCCGGAGCTGCGGCTGCGGCTGCTGCAGCTGTGGCAGCTGCGGCTGCCGCGGCTGCATCGGCGAAGGCCGCCGCGGTGTCGATTGCGGCCTTGGTTGCTGCCGCAGAAGTAAAGGCCCTCCAGTCGGCTCCACCCGCCGCTTTGGCCGCCCCTGCTGTTGCTGCCGCCGGCCCTGCTGCGGCTGTCGCAGAAGCACTCGCCGGCAGTGCCCCGCCGCCGCCGCCGCCGCCGCCGCCGCCGCCTGGCGGCGCTATGTTCTCGGCCGCCATCGCAGCAGCCACAGCGGCGGCCACGGCGCGAGTGGCCGAGGGAAACGGCGTCTCAAAGGCGAGGTTCAGAATCAGATCCGGATTCCGCTCCAGCGCCAGGTGATCGCGCTGAATCCACCGAATCTGGATCAATGACATTACCACGACACACGTCAGCAACAGGCACACCGCCATGTGCACATCGGCCACATCCACAATATTCTTGCCGCCCCTCACAAACACGCGCATCCCTGGTAAGCCAACTATCAAGACAACCTGCCTCCCTCTGTTCCCGAACAACCCCTGGCCCCAGGTGACACACGCACGAGTGAGATGACACGAGTGATTCCATACCATTACCCCCTCGCACCCACCCACCCATACACCCACCCACCCACGCGCGCACGCACCACGTCCGTGGACGCCGTCGTAAGGCCCAGCCCCGGCAGCGACAACAGGTCGCGCAGCACGCCCGCGCCCTGGCGGCTGCCGTACACCTGCCGCCAGAATCCAAGATCCAACAATACCTCGTCCAGCTGCCGTACCAGGTCCGGATCCGGCTTGGCGCCGCCGCCATCGCCGCTGCCGCTGCTGCTGTCAGCACTGCCGCCGCCGCCACCGCTGTTGCTGTATGGCAGCGGCTGCCGGTGGCGGCGCATGTCCGCCTCCACGGCTGATGTCAGGTGGTAGATGCCGTACCGCAGGCTGTACACCTGTACGACATCGGCAAGCGAGAAAGAGAAACCACGTGGTCCCGTGAGGCGGCAACTTGGATACGAAGCCCCGTACGTAAGCACACACGCACTACACTGCTGCGCGCACACAATCCGCAAACCCACACACGCACATACGCACTCCACACTGGATCGCTCACCTGCGCTCGGCGTGCTCCCCGCAGGTCGCCACACACCCACTCCGCCAGCCGCCGGTGCCCCTGACCCACGTCCAGGCGAAGCCCCGCCGCCGCCAGCACCATGGAGGCGGCGGCGGGGTCGTCGGCGGAAGCGGCGGCAGTGCCGGCGGCGTCAGAAGCAGCAGTGGCTGCGCCTGGGTCAGCGCTGGCGGCGGCGATGTCGCCTCGAAGCCAGTCCAGGAGGGACCTTTGCGACACATGCGGGGACACGTGGGTGGCAGCTCGTCGCCTCAGGCGCTCACCGCCGTAGCACAGGGGCTCGGGCGCCCCTCCTGCCCCCTCACCACCACGCAGTGACCAATGCCCAGTGGTTGCCTCCCTCCTCCTCCTCCTACTCCAACACGCAGCACCCAGCATTATACAGGACATACCAGCCAACCATAACTACATATGCACACGCACAATCACACGCACACACGCACACGCACACGCACACGCACACGCGCACACACGCACACGCACACATGTGCGCACCGGTGCATCACCGTCAGGCGGTAACCGCGCGCCGTGCTGAACAGCGCTGCCGCCTCTCCAGCAGCCCCCTCCCCGGCCCCCTCCCCAGCCCCCTCTCCAGCAGCCCCCTCCACACCACCGCCGCCATCGCCGTCGTGAGTTGCTGCTGCCGCAGTGTGGCAGCCGCCGGGCAGGCTGGCCAGGTGCGGCGTCAGGCCCAGCCCCTCCACCGCGCTGAGGGCGGGCGGCTCGGGCGAGGCCAGCAGCAGCTGCAGCAGGCCGCACACACCCGCACGCGACGCAGGCGGCAGCGCGGCCAGAGCGCGAGAGAAGATGGCGGCGTAGGCCGCGGCGAGCTGCTGCCAGGTGGCGGGAGAGGGCGCAGGTGCAGCTGCAGAGGGAGGCGGAGAGGGGGTTGCAGCGGCAGCCACAGAAGGAGGGGAGGCTGTCGGCGCCAGTGGCAGGGGCGAGAGCGGTGGCGGGCGCAGCAGGCGGTGTAGAGCTGCGAGGAGGTGGTTGGGGCAACCAGCGCCATTAGGCACGCTGCTGCTACTGCCGGTGGCGGCGCCACTGCTGCTGCTACTGCCGGGCGCCAGCGCCACCCGCGGTTTCAAGGCGTACACCAGGCTGCGAGTGATGTGGTGGGGCTGGGGTCGTGTGGTGATGAGCAGCCGCACGCGCGGCGGCAGCTGAGGCGCCAGGTTGCGGAGGGTCAGGAGCAACCTGACAGGGCGGGCAGCGAGGGTGCCAGGCATCAATCGTCAGGGGAGCGGCGTAGTGTCACAGCGTGTCACAGGCGCAGCTAGCGGCCCTCCATTCCATCCCCCGAAGGCCTGCCCTGCCCTGCCCTGCCCTGCCCTGCCCTGCCCTGCCCTGCCCTGCCCTGCCCTGCCCTGCCCTGCCCTGCCCTGCCCTGCCCTGCCCTGCCCTGCCCTGCCCTGCCCTGCCCCTGCCCCTGCCCCTGCCCCTGCCCCTGCCCCTGCCCCTGCCCCTGCCCCTGCCCCTGCCCCTGCCCTGCCCTGCCCTCTGCCCTGCCTACCGGTTGTGGTGCATCTGGCCACTGGGCGCCTCAGCCTCATCCACCCCGTCCACCAGGAGTAACACCTCGTGCGGCGCGGAAGCGGCCTGATGTGCGTGTGTGGGAGACAGCACAAGGGAGAATGTGTGTGTGCGTGCATGTGTGTGGAGGGGAGGGAGGGAGGGGAGGGCGAGGAACGCTAGGCGAGGTGGCGACAGCGTCAGCATCGCCTGGATGAGTTCTCCGAGCCAGTGAGACAGTAGCAAGCGCGCTAACAGACAACAACCCCTACACCCCTCGAATCCGCAGCAGGCCTCAGTCACCAGGAAGGCAGGCAGGCAGGCGCAGCTCCCAGGCAACCCACCGCCGCCTCCTGCTGCGCCATCAGCCACCGCGGCGGCGGCGGCGCGTCCTCGTCTGGTGGCGGCGGCCACAGCGCCGCCAGTGGGTGCGCCAGTAGCAGATTGAAGGTCGCCTCCACGGACGAGGTGCCGGAGCCTGCGCTGCCGCCACCTGCCGCTTGCAGGCTGGAGATGGCATCTCGGCTCAGGGCTGTACGGGAGCGGCAAGATGGCAGCGGGTTGGTGAGGCACGGGGAAAAGGAATGGCGGCCGTGATAAACGGATGGATGGGTGTTACTAGGATGCACAGGTGCTGCTAGTGCTCCCTACGGCACGTGTGATGCGGTATGGCATTAGTCAAGTGCATGGCGTAAGGGGCACGTGCGTACGGTACGTGGCAGCCCGGCAGTAGCAGTCATTCTACCCACCCAGGTACTTGGTCCGCAGGTAGGGCCCGAGGCCCACGCCACTCTTGGATCCGTGTGCCGACCCGCACGCCAGCTGAAACGCCAGACTGCGCAGCGCTGCCCCCGCGTCCTGGCTGGCTCCGTCCCCCGCGCGGCAGAAGTGTGCAGCCACCGGCCGCCGCCGCCCCTTGCGGCCAGAAGACGTGTACTGCGGCTGTTGTTCAGGCCCTAGCTTTGCAGGCTGTGACTGCGGCGGTGGCTGTGGCTGCTGGGGGTGTTGTTGCTGCTCCTGCTCTTCCTCGGCCGCTAGTGCAGCAGCCAGGGCGGCTGCGGCTGCGTGGCTCTTGCCGCAGCCCGCCGGGCCCACCAGCAACAGCGCCCTATGAGCACACGAGCACACGCACATGCGTGCAGGCGGCAGCATCTCGAGGGCCCTTCACAGCATTGCTGTATCTAGTGCACAACCGAAGGCTTCAAGAAAATGCAAAACACACTGTCTCTCACCTGTACCCGTCGTCACCCTCGCTCAACGCCAACCAGTTGTCAATGGCGGTTCGGCACCAGTCCCCTACGCCATCTACCGCCAGCAGCCGACCCGGTGGCAGCGCCGCCAGCGCGGCAGTGGCTGTGTCGTACGGTTCCAACAGAAATAACAGCTTCAGTTGGGCGTTGACCAGATCCAACTGCTCCCCGATGGTGTCCAGGATCCGGTCGCGATCCGCCGCCACTGTCGCCTGAGCCTTGCGAATGTCGATGCCCTGCGCGCCGCGCAACATCAACACGTACTTCACATCGGGCGAAGTGCTTACGAATGCGTCAAGGCGGCGTCATGCGTCACTATTGCGTCCTGCTGTGCCTTGTTGTCACGCTCCCGTTCCACGACAACAGCCGCCAGCCGCACCGCACCGGCCCCCGCACCGGCCCCCGCACCGGCCCGCGCACATCACCACCCCGCCCCGCACCAGTCCCCGCACCCGTCCCCGCACATCGCAACAGCCCCCGCACCGCACACACCGCACACCTGGTACATATCTGCCAGCCGCCGCCGCGTGTCGGGCTCGGCGAGGAACACCAGGTGCCGCAGCCCGCGCATCTGGGTATGTGTGTGTGTGTGTGTGGGGGGGGGGGGGGTTACATTCATGATCATTAAAGAAGTGAAGGCGTAGCCAGGCCGGGGGGCCCAGGGGGCGGGTGATGCCGTGATGGGCGGGAGCGCCATGAGGTCCGTACAGACTTGGGTCGTCTCCGGGCCGTGAGTAGCTGGAGCATTCGCCCCGTCATTGTCCGTTTGGCCATCTAGGCGGGTCATCAGTTCTGGCTTCAGAAGCTGGAGGCGCACAGACCCGAGGCACGCCCACACACGCACACTACCGGGAAACAGGGCCCCGAGTCACTCACCCGCAGTGTGGTCCACCACTCGAAGAGGCACCAGATGCGCGTGAAGGGAACACAGCCGGGGTCCAGGCAGACCAGGGTGCCCGCCGCCAACCGCACCGCCTCCTGCACAGGCGGCCGGGGGGTGGCGGGTGAGCGGCAGGAATCATGTACGTCACGCTGGTCATGTCGTCTGGGTATAGCAGCAATCAGCAAGGACACTAGCAGCTCGCCTGCTGCATCAAGCCCACCGGCTAGCCGCCAACCTGCTGCGCCCAAGCGGCCGCATAACCCTCCGTCCCACACGCATGCATGCCGCTGTCCTCCCGCGCCCACAACAACACACCCTGACAGCCTGATCGCAACTGCTACACCCCAGCAGTATCCCTCCTATTGGTTTAGTTTGGGCTGGTGATTACAGTCCACCACCACCGCACCCCCCCACCCACCCACCCACCCACCGCACCCACCCACCCACCCCCCACACACACACCGCACCTCCAGGTCCTCCAGGTCTCGCGCCTGCTGCCGCCCCGGGTTCTGGTTGATCGCCAGCACATCCACCCAGCAGTACACCTGCGCGCGGGGCAGCACGGCACGGCATGGCATGCAGCACTGTGTACGCGGCGCGATGTGTACGTTCGAGCAGCGTGGGGAGCGAGAGAGTATCGACAGCGTGTGTGTGCGTGTGTGTGTGTGTGTGAAAGAGCACAAGGAGAACAAAACATGTGTGCGCGCATTGATGAGGCCGGTGCGGGAGTGCCCCTGCGGCCCCGCCCTTGCTTCCTCCCGCACCTGCTTGGGGTCTGCCGCGTGCAGGTGGTGCGACAGCAGCTCCACCAGCAGTGTGAAGGGCATGGACCAGGCATAGCTCACAAAGTAGGTCAGTGTGCTGCTGTCGGCCGCCGGCAGCGTGTCCACGTACCGGCACCTGCGGCAGCATTGCACGGGCGGGCAGGCACGCGTGTCGGCGAGCGCGTGGGGGCGAGGGCGTGTGGGTGCTTGTTACGAAGACTTCCTCACCGCGCTTTCATCCCGTGAGCCATGCGCAACCCCAGCAACGGGTTAACCTGGAGGTGCCCAGCAGTCAGCGCCCGGCGGCTGCGCACGCACCTCCGCTCTGACGTGGCGGGCAGCACCACCCGCTGCAGGATGTCGTACGTGGTCCAGCCCGGCCGTACGGTGTCGGCGGCGAAGCGCTGCAGGAAGGCCAGTGACACGGCGCAGTGCCACACCTCCTTCACAGCCCCCGCGTCCGGCACTGGTGCTGGCACTGGCAATGGTTTTGGAGCTGTGCCCGGGCTCGGCTCCAGGGCAGGGTTCAGATCCGGGGACAGGGCTGGGGCTGGGGCCTGGGTTTGGGGCGTTCCTTCTGGCGTGGATGTGGCCGGCGCGGGTGCTGCTCCTGCCGCTGGTGTGGCCGCTGCTGGGTCGGCAGCAGCGCCAACGGCGCTGGGCGCTGCGTGAGTGGTGCTGGCAGCAGCATCGCCAGACAATCCTCCGAAGCCGCCGCCAGGAGGCTTGGCGGCAGATTCAGGACGTTGCGTATCATTGCGCAGCCCGGATTCTGGCTGGGGCAGCGCAGGTGCTGGTGCTGAGCCGTGGCCTGAAGCGCTGGGTGTCACTCCACAATTGACACGGCCCGAGCCCGGGTTGCTGACCCGCTGCGACGGCGCGGAGGCGTCATTACTTGGGTGCGCGGCTGCAACGCCGACAGCCGCACCCTGCATTGAATTGAACAGAACGAGGTAGTTGAGTGTGTGCGCGGCCTTCCACACATGTCGAGGACCGGCAGTTGGGCCCTGCTCTCTGCGCCGCACGCCGTGCTCTGCCATGGCAGACGCCAAAGCGAGCGCACGTAGTTTCTTACGCTCTTCTTACCCGCGAGGCCCCGCAGCCCAGGGTTGAACCGGTTAGCAAAACTCAAAGGTGGACCTCGAAGCTCGCCGGCCGTAAACGTGCATACAGAGCCATGCAGTGTTATTGATATATTGAGCAAGCTTGAATCAATAACTATAAGCTCGTAACCACTGAGAGAATTCGACGCGCCTGAATCCGCATGCATGCAAAACTCAACAGTGTTGCCGTCAACCGGTTTGCCTCAGTTGCTTTCAAAATAATACTGCCGTAGCACCCATGGGCTGGCTTGATGATATCTTTGTTGGCGCCCTCGGGTCTGGAGTGAATGCCCCGACCTGGGTTCTGCTAAACGTAGTAATCGGAGCTGCGTTCCTGTCACTCCTTGTACTGCTGGTGCATAGCATCTATAGAAACCCTGTCCTCACGCCGCACGTCATCGTCTTGCTGGTGCTGGCACTCGGATTGTGGATTTCCATCAACTGGCTGATCTCCAACATCGGCCTGACTGACGCCAAGGAGCAGCAAAAGGAGCTTTTCGGCGAGGGGGCGAAGGCGGCTGAGGGAGAGGACCAGGCGGAAGAGGAGGAGGAGCAGAAGGACGACTTGGGTGCCGACGGTGCCAAACAGCCCGAGGGCAAGAAGACACAGTAAGCGGCAGCGCGTGGGGTCTTCTCCCCGACGCCGAGGCAAAAGGCGTAACTGTAGTATTATAGCGTGGCCATGGCTCTCACTTGGCCTGGCAGTAGCACCAGCGTGGCTTGCGGCGACGCGGCGCGCTGCCATAGAGCTGTGGCGTGCGCCTTCAGCAGCGGCGGCGGCGGCCGCGCCACCACAGGCAGCGGCCGCAAGCCGCGGCCCTTCGGCGGATGGACGGCGGTGCACAGTCATGAGGTGATGCCTGCTCTGAGATTGGGATCGGCTCCTTTGACGCGTCAGGGCGTCGCGCTTCATGCGGCAGCGATGCCAGGACAAGGGCCTGCCAGTAGCAGCGGCAGCGTGGGCGCAACTGGGGGCCCGCCGCGTGGGCCGCCGCCGCCGCCACTGCAGCTCATATCAATCCCAGGTTTGTGTGTTGTCGGACACAAGGGAGCCCCCGACACTCTGGGCAGTTTACATGCGCCTGTGACTGTGCAGTGGGCTGGCAGTGTAGAATTTGTTGGACCCGGCCTGGTTGCGACGCGCTGCCCCGTCAAAACCCGTGCCGCTGCCCCCATGGGCCTATATGCTGCAGGCAAGGGTCGCGGCGTGGTGGCGGCACGGCCGCTCAGTCCAGGGGAGCTGCTGCTCTCCTGCAGGCAAGCCGGGTGACGCCGGGGAGGAAGGCCGGCGGGATGCACGCACGCACAACATGCACACTGTGCATGGTCTTCACTGCTGTCGTGTGTGCACACCGTGTGGATGTGCGCGTGCATGTGCATGTGCATGTTGGGACCTGACCGCTTGCTTGCGTCCTCGCAGGCCGCTTGCACTCGTCCAGGGCCCCAACCGCCCGGGCAGCTCGGGCAGCAGTAGCAGTGGCGGCAGCAGTAGCAGCGGTGTGAACGAGGCGGCCCTGGTGGAGGTGCTGCTGAAGCTGGACTGGCCGCCACGCCAGGTGAGCAGGGATTGTGCGTATCGGCGAGTGGGCCTGCTGGTGTGAAATGTGATGTGTCGCCATGGGAGGGCAGGAAGCGCTTGCGCACACGTCTGCAGCTGCCAAGGGTCACAGGTCGCGGCCGTGCAACTGACATCTGAAGCTCCCCTCGCCTGACTTGCGCACACCTGTGTTGCTCCCACAGGCACACATCTTGGACTCTCTGTTCCGTGGCGCGGCGCCGCCGCCGTCACTGGCGCCGGGAGGCAAGGGCGGCGCCGCCGGCAGTAGCAGCAGTGGCGGCGGCAGCCGCAGTGGCGGCGGCGGCGGCTCAGACACGTGCACCGATATCGGCCTTGCAGAGCTGGCCGATCCATGGGGCTTCCAGGACGGCAGCAGCACTGGCACTGGCCGCGGCGGCGGCAGTGGCGCAGCAGCAGCAGCAGCAGCCGCTGTCTCGCCCGCCACTGGCGGGGAGCGGCCCAGCTGCCCGCTTACGCCGCAGCAGCTGGCGGCGGTGGTCCGCCTCAACGCCACCGGACTCCCGTCCGACGACGTATTGCTGGCGGCGCTGCAGCGGCCGCCCCAGGTTGGCGGCAGTAGCAGTGGCAGTAACAGTAGCAGCGACGGCAGTAGCAGCACTGACGGCAGTGGCACCAGCAGCGGCGGGGCGGGGGCGGGGCCGGGCGGGCAGGCATTCATTGGGCTGTGGCCAGCGCACGCCATGTTTAACCACTCGTGTGCACCGAATGCGGGTGAGGCGGGGCGGGGCGGGGCCAGGCGGGGCGGGGCCAGGCAGGGCGGGGGCGGTGCTGGTCTAGGCGGGGTGGGTTTGGGCTGGGCCAAGCATGCTGGCGCTTCAACGCACATGACTCCACCGTATTCAGGCACGGGGCGGCGACGGGTTAGAGAGTAGGTTATTACCGCCTCGTTGGTTGCACTGCGTCCACTCTGTGGCCGGGTACTTGCTCCAGCCTTGTGCAATACACGCCCTGCCGTGCGGCCGCCCAACACGTGTGTGTGTGCCGCCGCAGTGGCTGTGGTATCCGGCGGCGTGCTGTCTCTGCGCTGCTGCGCCCCGGTTCCGGCGGGCGGCGAGCTGTGCATCACGTACGCGGGGGCGCTGGGCCTGGGGCCGCTGCCGCTGCGGCGCGCGCTGCTGGAGCGCAACCACCGCTTCAGGTGAGGGCGCGTGTGCGTGTGCGTGAGCACAAGGGAAGGAGACACGCGGGAGTGGTACTGCGACTTGGTGCGACGCTTGCGGCATTGTGTATGTGTGTGTCTGGTATAGGAAAGAGCGTGTCAGTCAGGGTGTCGCGTGTCTCGGCGCACAAGAGCAACGGGTGGCGTGTTGACACGTCGAGTCCTGGACAGAGGTTGCGGTTTACGCCTTGGAGGCTGTGGAGCAAGCCTGCTGTGCTGCTGGTAGTACCGTTGCCTCGCCTGCCCTGACGTTGCCTGACCTCCCGCCCTCCTGGCGCCCCCCCCCCCCCGCACCGCCCAGGTGCTCGTGCGCGCGCTGCCGGGCTGAGGAGCGGCTGCCTAGAGAGCTGTCGCAGCTTTGGGTGAGAGCGCAACCCTCCAAGAGGTTACGGCCTTACGGGACACTTAAACATGTTGGCAGTGTCTCGATGAGGGGCATGTTGATCGCGCGCTCGGCCTGCAGCGCAGGCACCGCACGCCCTTGCTGCCCGCTCATGTTGGACTGTCTTCCTGTCATCCAGCTGAGCTATGTCTTTTTGTTACGCCTCATTTACTTCAGACGGACATTGTGATGCTGGCATCCCAGTCGCTACAGCCAAACATCCTGTCGGCGGCGGCGGCGATACAGCAACAGCAGCAACAGCAAGTGCAACTGCAACAACAGAAGCCGTCGCCCAAGCGGGGCAAGAAGAAGTCGGGCGCAGCAGGCAGCAGCGCGGGAGGCGGTGGGCTGCAGCAGGCGCTGGCCGTACTGCTGGACGTCAGGGCTCAGGTGCGTCGCCGGGAGTGCCCTGCTCACACTGGGGGGTGTCAGTGATCTGTGGTCTGGTCCACACGGTACGGCGCGGCACACGGTCTTGAGCTCCTACTCACTTGCTTGTGTACGGTATGTGTATGCACGCGCCTGCGGTCCCCCTGCGCAGGCGGCCAAGTGTATGGGGCTGTTTGAGGAGACGCTGGGGCAGCTGGCGCCATCGCCGCAGGTACAATGCAGTTACACTTCTCACCAACTACCGCCAGTCTTGCTAGGGCGCTTAAGCTTCTGGTCACAGCATACGTGTACAACAGCATCTTAGCCCTAGCCAAGAACGCTAGTCACTCTGAGCGCCTGCACGCGCTCAAGCTTGTGCCGGTTATTCCGCGCCACAGCTGCATCTTTTTCCTATCCCAACTTCCGTTCTCCACATCCTCACCTTTGGATTGTTTACCGCGCCTACCTCCCCATCCACCTGATGCCATGTCCTCCCGACCCGACCCGCCCTCCCCCGCCGCCCCTGCATAGGAGGCGCTGTGGCTGCAGGCGTGCATGTACCCGCTGTTCGAGACACGTGCCCGCTGCGCCCAGCTTCTGGCGGAGGCCGCGGCGCTGGCGGCGGCGCAGGCGGCGGCGGCAGGAGGCCGCGCGGCGCTGCCTGATGACGTGGACCCGGCGCGACTGGGTAAGCGTGCGAGTCGTTCGTCGTGCTGTGCCACGTATGTGCGCGCGTGCTCAGATTGTTCTTGCGCTATCCTCCGCGTGTCTCCGCGTGTTTCTTTCGCATGTGCACGCACACGTGGACACACGAAACACGCGCACGTGCCCCGCCCCCCTGCAGGCGAGGAGTATCTGGAGGCTCTGTCGGGATGCCTGCGGCTGCAGGGGGTCGCCAACGCCGGCAGCGACATGCACGTGCAGCTGGCAGCCAGGTGGGCGGAGGCAGGCGGGTGGGAGCTGCGTGGCAGCTGGGTGGCTGCAATTAGGGCTGTAAGGCTGTAAGGGCGTGGGCGACTGGGTGCGGAATCAGGGATGTGGTCCCTTGCTTGGGGTTGCCGGGCTGTGGGGTCTGCGTATCAGCGTGTCTTGCATCGTAGTAGGGGTGCCATTGGAGCGGGGCCACGTGCCGTTATCGCAAGTGTGCGTTTGCGTGTTCATGTACCGATACGGCAACACCCGCCGTGCTGCCGCTGGCTGCTATGCTGCAGGTACGAGGCCGCGTGTGCTGCCCACGCCGCGCGCTACCCCTCCAGCCCCATTGCGGCGCAGCAGCTGCAGGAGGCAACCACCCGCTTGGGCCGGGCGCTCACGGCGCGCTATGGCTGCGGCACGGCGCCACCAACACCAACACCACCAGCAGCAGCAGCAGCAGCAGCAGCAGCAGCAGCAGCAGCAGCAGCAGCAGGTGCGAAAGTAGCAGCAGCAGAGGGCGCCGCTGTGCCGGCGGCGGCGGCTGCTACTTCTCCCTCGAGTGGGGGACACGTGACGGGTGGCCCTACGCTGGAAGAGCTGCTGGTGGCAGTGCGGCGGCTGCAGGGCGCCGGCAAGGCCTGATGAGCGGGTGGTTGGCAGCTGCGTCGTGCTTACGGGGCAAGGGAGGCGGTCGGTCAAAACATTACTGAGGCGCACGAGCCTTTGAAGGCATTCGGCTGTCGCCTGGGAGCTCCGAGGACCTTTTGTCACGATGCCCCAGGGGACGCTGTGACCTCGTTGAAGAGATGAGGAGAATTCGTGTGCGATACCGTACGCAGTCCGGACGTTGCCGATCCTTAGCCAGAAGGGTTGCTGAAAGCTCAGCTGCCCCTCGCGAGGGCCAGGGCGATAGTGTCGACCACGACGCGCCCTGTCGTGGCCTTCCACACGGTTTGCTCCTGTAAATGCCAGCCTGTGCACCTAACCGTGCCGATCGGTGGCCACAACTGCAGTGGCCCTGATGGGCTGCTATGGCTGTGGACACTGTAGCCACGCATACAGTGGACGCTCATCTTTGCACAAGTCCCTGCCTATTCGCCCAATCGCCCCCTCCACGCCCCCCCCATTCTAAATGCCGCGACTGCGGAAACACCGCGCCATCGCGCGCGCGACTCAACTAACGATCACCGACAAAACACACACGGTCAAACCTGGCCTTTGGTACCAGGAGCACTCATTAACAACTATCGAGGGGCGTTCTGCATACCGTGATAGCTCAGACAGAGCGATAGCCCAGTTTCATTGGCTTATTGGGCGTGGCACAGCCAGTCTGTGCGTCCTCACGGCGCGGTCGACGACCTGAGCTGTCAGGCGCCCTGAGGCGCCCGACAGCTGAGTGTGAAGCAGCGGCAAACGCCCGTGCAGGCACTCCAGGCGTGGGCGGTGTGGCCACTGGCTGTGTGGAGCGTCCATGCCAGGGGCCTATGGTGACTACAGATGGGGTCAAAGTAGCCACGCCCGCAGCGTCCACTACAGGAGTGGCCAGCGTGGCCACCAGGGGGCCTCCCCCTGGTGGCCACTGACGCAGTGGAACCCCGCACCTGGCCCATGCTGCAGCCCTGCCCTCTTGCACAAGGCCGTGTCTATATGCCATATGGACGGGCATGCAGTATGGCTGGGTGGTTCCGTCGGGTGGGGTCGTGGCAGGGGTCAAGGTGTGGATGCGGCATGGGTGGCTAACCCCGCCCATGCCCAGACCACGCTCCAGCCCCTGTCCCGCATGCAAAGGTCAGCGCCCAGCCCTGCCCTCTTGCACAAGGCCGTGTCTATATGCCATATGGACAGGCATGCAGTATGGCTGGGTGGTTCCGTCGGGTGGGGTCGTGGCAGGGGTCAAGGTGTGGATGTGGCATGGGTGGCTAACCCCGCCCATGCGCAGACCACGCTCCAGCCCCTGTCCCGCATGCAAAGGTCAGCGCCCAGCCCTGCCCTCTTGCACAAGGCCGTGTCTATATGCCATATTAACGGGCATGCAGTATGGCCGGGTGTTTCCGTCGGGTGGGGTCGTGGCAGGGGTCAAGGTGTGGATGTGGCATGGGTGGCTAACCCCGCCCATGCCCAGACCACGCTCCAGCCCCTGCCCCGCATGCAAAGGTCAGCGCCCAGCCCTGCCCTCTTGCACAAGGCCGTGTCTATATGCCATATGGACGGGCATGCAGTATGGCCGGGTGTTTCCGTCGGGTGGGGTCGTGGCAGGGGTCAAGGTGTGGATGTGGCATGGGTGGCTAACCCCGCCCATGCCCAGACCACGCTCCAGCCCCTGCCCCGCATGCAAAGGTCAGCGCCCAGCCCTGCCCTCTTGCACAAGGCCGTGTCTATATGCCATATGGACGGGCATGCAGTATGGCTGGGTGTTTCCGTCGGGTGGGGTCGTGGCAGGGGTCAAGGTGTGGATGTGGCATGGGTGGCTAACCCCGCCCATGCCCAGACCACGCTCCAGCCCCTGCCCCGCATGCAAAGGTCAGCGCCCAGCCCTGCCCTCTTGCACAAGGCCGTGTCTATATGCCATATGGACGGGCATGCAGTATGGCCGGGTGTTTCCGTCGGGTGGGGTCGTGGCAGGGGTCAAGGTGTGGATGTGGCATGGGTGGCTAACCCCGCCCATGCCCAGACCACGCTCCAGCCCCTGCCCCGCATGCAAAGGTCAGCGCCCAGCCCTGCCCTCTTGCACAAGGCCGTGTCTATATGCCATATGGACGGGCATGCAGTATGGCCGGGTGTTTCCGTCGGGTGGGGTCGTGGCAGGGGTCAAGGTGTGGATGTGGCATGGGTGGCTAACCCCGCCCATGCCCAGACCACGCTCCAGCCCCTGCCCCGCATGCAAAGGTCAGCGCCCAGCCCTGCCCTCTTGCACAAGGCCGTGTCTATATGCCATATGGACGGGCATGCAGTATGGCCGGTTGTTTCCGTCGGGTGGGGTCGTGGCAGGGGTCAAGGTGTGGATGTGGCATGGGTGGCTAACCCCGCCCATGCCCAGACCACGCTCCAGCCCCTGCCCCGCATGCAAAGGTCAGCGCCCAGCCCTGCCCTCTTGCACAAGGCCGTGTCTATATGCCATATGGACGGGCATGCAGTATGGCCGGGTGTTTCCGTCGGGTGGGGTCGTGGCAGGGGTCAAGGTGTGGATGTGGCATGGGTGGCTAACCCCGCCCATGCCCAGACCACGCTCCAGCCCCTGCCCCGCATGCAAAGGTCAGCGCCCAGCCCTGCCCTCTTGCACAAGGCCGTGTCTATATGCCATATGGACGGGCATGCAGTATGGCCGGGTGTTTCCGTCGGGTGGGGTCGTGGCAGGGGTCAAGGTGTGGATGTGGCATGGGTGGCTAACCCCGCCCATGCCCAGACCACGCTCCAGCCCCTGCCCCGCATGCAAAGGTCAGCGCCCAGCCCTGCCCTCTTGCACAAGGCCGTGTCTATATGCCATATGGACGGGCATGCAGTATGGCCGGGTGTTTCCGTCGGGTGGGGTCGTGGCAGGGGTCAAGGTGTGGATGTGGCATGGGTGGCTAACCCCGCCCATGCCCAGACCACGCTCCAGCCCCTGCCCCGCATGCAAAGGTCAGCGCCCAGCCCTGCCCTCTTGCACAAGGCCGTGTCTATATGCCATATGGACGGGCATGCAGTATGGCCGGGTGTTTCCGTCGGGTGGGGTCGTGGCAGGGGTCAAGGTGTGGATGTGGCATGGGTGGCTAACCCCGCCCATGCCCAGACCACGCTCCAGCCCCTGCCCCGCATGCAAAGGTCAGCGCCCAGCCCTGCCCTCTTGCACAAGGCCGTGTCTATATGCCATATGGACGGGCATGCAGTATGGCCGGTTGTTTCCGTCGGGTGGGGTCGTGGCAGGGGTCAAGGTGTGGATGTGGCATGGGTGGCTAACCCCGCCCATGCCCAGACCACGCTCCAGCCCCTGCCCCGCATGCAAAGGTCAGCGCCCAGCCCTGCCCTCTTGCACAAGGCCGTGTCTATATGCCATATGGACGGGCATGCAGTATGGCCGGTTGTTTCCGTCGGGTGGGGTCGTGGCAGGGGTCAAGGTGTGGATGTGGCATGGGTGGCTAACCCCGCCCATGCCCAGACCACGCTCCAGCCCCTGCCCCGCATGCAAAGGTCAGCGCCCAGCCCTGCCCTCTTGCACAAGGCCGTGTCTATATGCCATATGGACGGGCATGCAGTATGGCCGGGTGTTTCCG